>NC_057799.1:5335546-5662871 GCF_018294505.1 Triticum aestivum | reverse complement strand
TGAACTCTGAAAAGGTTGAAAGTTGGCATGATATCATCATTTCATCCACATAGCATGTGCAAGAAAGTTGAGAGGGTTACGGCAAAAACTGGATGCACTTCGTGTACAAAACGGACAATCTCTTTCAAAGTATCAGGATTTCATCCGGAAACTCGTCTGTTACAAAGGTATTTCATTTTTTAAAACTTATTTGAACTCCTGACTTTGTGTGTGTTCAAAATGCACCATTCAAAGCCACATCATCATTTTTCAATCCTTTCTGACTTCATTTGTTATTTTTCATGCATTTACTAATTATTTTGAGCTATAAGACCCTAAAATTGAAAAGCATTTCAAATGAACTCTGAAAAGGTTGAAAGTTGGCATGATATCATCATTTCATCCACATAGCATGTGCAAGAAAGTTGAGAGGGTTACGGCATAAACTGGATGCACTTCGTGTACAAAACGGACAATCTCTTCCAGACGCATTTTATTTATATTTATTTTACTGCTGCTATTTTTATTTATTTTACTGCTGCTATTTTTACTTAATTTATTAAGGTTTATTTATTGTAGTTACTATAGTTTATTTTATTTTATTTTATTAAGGTTTATTTAGTTTTATTTATTTTATTAAGGTTTATTTATTTTATAAATATAAAAAATGAAAATAGATGCGCTTATAGAGAAAATTCAACCTAAATTCATAATAAATTTCTATGAAATTTACTGTGAATTTAGGTCAAATTCCCTGTATAAGGGCATCTATTTTCACTTTAAAAGGCAGAGAGGGACGGGTTTATAAACTGGTGTGAGCCCCCTTCGGTTGGCGAGGTGGGACTAAACACTGGCCGCAACTAGGACCAGCCCTTTAGTCCCGGTTTGTGGTATGAACCGGGACTAAAGGGTGGTGGGCCAGGAGCGTGGCCCATTGGTCTCGGTTTGTACCACCAACCGGGACCAAAGGGTCCATACGAACCGGGACCAATGCCCACGAGGCCCCGGACGGCCCCCTGGGCTCACGAACCGGGACCAATGCTCACATTAGTCCCGGTTCGTGACTGAACCGGGGCTAATGTGAAAACTGCCCTGTGACCTTTGCCCCGTTTTCTACTAGTGCAAAGGCATGCATTCATCTACATGCAAGCCTGCTACCTGGCTTGAATAAGTTATCTCTTTTTTTACTTGTCCCAATGTTCAACAATCTCTCTGGCCTTGTAAACCTAGAAAAGTGCGTACATATATATTATCGACATATTGGTACGCTCTATCAAAGTCATACACAATACAACCATCAACCATGGTCTCATTTTGGATCTAGTAAAAATGGTTTTTGTCATGATGAAACAATCTTTGAAGTATACCAAACACTACAAAAGGAGTTGGTTCTAGTTATTATTATCGGCCCATCGATCCAGGCTGGTAATTATGCTGTTGTCTAGAAAGCTGGTGCCATATATCTGGATTCTTTTTTTTCGAAAAGGCTGTGGTTGTGTATAAAGTTTTGTTTTGTTCAAATGCTGATGGGGTGCTGTATTTTGGAATTTATGAAATCATGCATCCTTTGAAGTGCAATGTGTTTCAAACTATGTATGATGTAATTTTTGAACATATGTATGATGATTAGAGCATCCTCTGATTGTGCTTTTTTAATTCATCCAGAAGAGCAAACTGTTATGGTGTGAGTTGTCCCCATAGCAGAGTTAGTGTTTGGCAAAATATGCTCATCTTGCTGGACCAGTTGCAGAGTGAGCTCGGATGGGCCCAGGTGTATATCAGAATCTGGAAAATCATGCTTCCTTTGGAGGGCATGAATGAATGAGTTTCAAATTGTCGTGGTGTTTGCTTTCTTAATCCAAACAGAAATACAACATGATGTAATTTTTGGGAGGGGCGTTTTGGCTCCCGAGAGCATTTCCACCCGGATAAACAGTACCGCAAAAAAGTGGTCAAATGTTTTCAAAAAAATCTAATTTTTTTTGTGGATGTTCGTGTTAGTGTCTCAAGCATGCTTGAAAATTTCCGTGCAAACGGAGCAGTAGTGTTTCGCCGGTGAAGAATACAAATTTGGGGTGACATTTTGGGGTAACATTTTGTGTTCAACCCCGCAAAAAAAACATTTTGTGTTCAAATTTGTTTTTTTATTTGCACAGGCCAAAATGTTTAACCTTTTGCCTAAAACTTTGCAGGTAGCATTTGGATATGACTATAAATGCATAAAAAATTTGTTAGGATTTTTTTGAAATTTTTCAAAAATTATTTTTCCTGTGTAGGAAAACATGCTCTCGATAGCCAAATTGAATTTCCGGCAATTTTCGATCATTTAGCTTGACATGTGTCGGTTGGTCTGGTTGTGCTTTCTGAATTCAACCGGAAGAGCCAACTGTCATGGAGTTTGGTCAAATAATTTAACCTTTCTTGAGTGGCCTTTCCTATAGTAGAGGTTGTGTTTGGATAGAATAAGTATCTCGCTTGGGTTCCCCCAACGGCAGAGCCGGGCGGTGGTGAGTGAGTTTGGGCGAGCCCAGGCGGATGCAATCTTGTCGGTGCGGTTCCCCTCTCCGGTGAGCATGTTTGGCCCTCCAGGACGAACGCACAAAAAAAGAGTTGCTAGCCATGCGCCATGATGTGAGTGAGAAAATATTCATGATTTTCAAAGAACTTTCATGTACCATTAAGTTTTTCTATAGAAACCATCTATATTTCTTCCCCAGCATAACAAAGCAAATCAGTGTTTGTCGGTACCGAGACAGCTGGGTTCATGGACCCAACTACCCACGAGCCACGTTCGCTCCCTGGTTAAAACTCAAGAAGACAGAAGAATTACTCATCACAGGTTTTCCACCTCTAAACCAGTGATGGTATGCAGATATTCGTCAATAGTTACATCAACAACTTCTTCAAGGAGCCTAGGCTCATAGTTTCCATCCAAGCCCACCAAAGGTAGAAAAAGCAAGAAAGAACCATCCGGCAACAAGCCCGGATGGCCAAGACCCAAGAACGACTACGCCCAGCAACGACCGACCCCAGCTGGCCCGCACTCAGTAAGCGTGGACAGCAAGCTATCGTCCCCCATGCGTGGCGCGCCTGTTCTATGCACATAGAGCTTTTACGCCACAGGATGGGAGGTCAGGCGTGCCAATAGAGGGACAAGACGTGAGGGATGAATCATCCCCCACACTCCAGCGCATGGTGCATATAACTATACATGGATGTGCCGCGCACCACACAAGTAACACAACGGGCGGTGGTGACAAGACATGTGTTCAATCTGGGAGCCAAGAAGGCGCAGACACTTCACCAAACATTTAATGCACATACCTACTTGGTCAGACCTAGGTAACTTCCTTAGTAGCGAAGCTATTGTGGTACCCCTTGAGCTATAAAAGAAGGACCTAGCTACTAAAGGAAGGGGGGAAAGGAAGGGAAAGAAAAAGAGAGGGAAAAAAGGTTGGACACTTGGTAGAACACAAGTACGAGCACAATACTTTTCCCTTTCCCGGGAAGGACTTGGAGCTCTCTATCCACTAAAGAAAACGACAAATGTTTAACTAGGTGGTTTTGCCGAAAGTAGACTTTGTTTGTGAAAAGTGTTTTGTATGCTTGACAAATTTCATCAAGAAATGACATTCGTGGAAATCATGGCAAGAAAAACAAAATCAGTACTCCAAAATGCTTTCAATAATAGTATTTTTGGAGCATCAATTTTTTTGTCACAACTTCCACTAATGTATTTATATGATAACTTTTTGCAAGCACCCAAAACATTTGTCAAAGTTAGCACAAATAAATCAGAATTTTTTGAATTTTTAACTATTTTGTCGATTTTATTGTTCATCAATGAGCATTTGAACTCGGGTGCATATACTCCACGGTTTGCTTGCTTCATAGTGTGTAGTTGGCATTTCAACATCAGGCCCTTCTCTTTCTCTATGTGGATCGTTTGCTATAATTTGCACTAGATGGTTATGATACATGCATATCCTGCTCTACTACTTTACGACCAAGAAACAAAAACACTCACATCATGGCAATTCAAGATAGATGTGAACATAAAAGGTGGAACTTCTGACGGACTGCTTATCCACTTGGGTTAGGGGGTGTTTGGTTGCAAGGGACTAGACTTTTTTTAGTCCCAGGGACTAAAAAAAAATACCCTCCAGTAGAATCTTTTTCTAGTCCCTTAAGAAAAAGTCCCTCCTGTTTGATTACATAGGGACTAAAAGGGACTTTTTCTAGTCTAGTCCCTGTAACCAAACCAGGCCTTAATAAAAAAATGTCAAGGAATGGAAGTCTTTGACCAATGCCCTCTCCGTGCGATGGAGCCGGAGGATACGTTTCATGCTTTTTGCAGATGTCCTAGGGCGGCGGCGCTTTGGCAAGTGATGGCGGATCCCTGCTGCTACGACATTCCATCAGACGGGCATGGAGTGGCTCGCCCAAACTCTTTGTGACCTTCCTGAAACCGAGAGGATGGAGCTCATGATGACTCTTTGGCGCTGCTTGAACGTATGCAATGAGATGACGCATCATAAGCAGCTGCCTCCGGTCGAAGCGTCAAAGAGGTTCCTTCTCAGCTACGTTGATTCACTCGTGGGCGTCCAAAACAATCCGAGTGCAGACCCGGCGAAAGACAAACAAGTGGTTGATGCGGTGGCGCCGAGCAAAGCCTGTACCGCATGCTCAGGTTGCGGACGAGACGCGATCACGATGGACTCGTCCGGCGGATGGGTGGACCAAACTCAACGTCGATGGGTCGTTCTGCGCTTCCACCGGAATGGCCGGCGCCGGAATGATTCTGCGAGACAGTTCGGGTAGGATCATCTTCTCATCATGCAGAGAACCGAGGGCATGTGCAGAACCTTTAGAAGCCGAACTTCTATCCTGCACGGAGGGTTGGAACCTTGCTTTGCAGTGATGAACAAAACTCCCTTTCATCCGCCAAAAAAAAAAGTGGAATTTCATCAGAATTCCATAAATTGACAGCGGAAATAAGGTGCCAATACAGCAGCACATCTACAGTTAGAAACTCCTTTTCACCAGAATTTCATCAGAGCAAATCTGGTTCACCCTTCCAGCTAGAAATAGAATTAATTCATCATTCAGTCAGACAAACATCTACAGTTGCTCGCTTTTGTCAGTGTGTGAAAAGACACAGCACAGTGACCGTAACATGGGAGATGTAATTTGTCCGAATGCGAATATATTCAACAAATTAAGATGCCGACACAGCTGATGCTTTCTCATTGAGCACAGCACACATACTTCATTCAAGTCCAATTCACCATGCAAGTACGAACTGTTTCTTACTACCACAAGTAAATTGCAGGATTTTTTGTCCCATCAGAACAAGATTGAAAATACAACAGCAGTTTCGGCATGCCTGTAGCCAGTTCGAATTCCAAACAGAATTTCCCCCCTACTTATCCTAAGCTGCTATTCTACATCTATCTCACACAGTACAAAACAACAGTTTACATCATCTACAACAGGGATCACCATCAACAGACATGCCTTACAGTTTGGGTACAGACTCACCTTACAGTTTCTTCAATACTACAACAAACAAGCCACAGGTGTGTGGCATCCTAAATCTGATCCATGTCTCATGCGGCCGCACATCTCTTCCACCCACCAAACATCGAGCTGATCGTCCCTCCGCCTTGCTGACGCGCAAACCGCGTCACGACCTTCCGCACGGAGGCGTCCCACGCCCTGGCCATCGCCTCGATCGACCGGGGTTCCGGGAGAGCGTCGAGGGCGTGCCGGAACACCACATCCGCCAAGGCAGAGATGGCGCTGGAATTCTTCCTGCGCGTGGGCGAAGAAGCTATTGTCAAGCAGCTGGGGCGGATTTGGACATATCTGACGATCAGCAGTACGAAGTAGAAAAGCATGGTCAGGCTCAACTCACCTTGGCACCTCATCTCCTTCGTCATTTCTGAGCACCGGAGAGCTCCTGGGATAATCTGCTGGGACGAATAGCTTAACCGGCAAGACAAGACACTGCATCAATTAGTCAGAGAAACAGTCAGTGCATTGGAGCGTAACATGTAGCAAGTGTCTGAACTCTGAAATCCAAAGTACCGCTTCAGATGTGGCAAAGACAGATTTAAAGGTCGGCGAAAGCGACACGGCACTGTAGGACAGTTTGATTGTTGTCCCGCCATCACAGCGGGGGATCCCATCCATACCACAGTAATCAGATATGCTGAGCACTGTATCGATCAGTGTGCTGTTGATAGATTTGATTTCTTCCAACAGAGCCTCATTACTAGCATTCTGTCCAGTGACAAGAATTGTCGAAAGTACATATGTTAGACTGTTGCAAAGTGACGACAAAGAGAAAATCAAGTGCGTGCTCCAATAGATATGAGAACAGATAGCACTGGATTTTTCGGAAACTTAAGAAACTAATGATCAATTGTCTTACCTGTATTTTCTGCCTCTTAAAGTTTACCTCACTGCTTGATCCAGAGTCTGAGGCCCCACACTCAAATGACATGCAACTGCCATCCATGCTTCCCAGCGGTAGTGATTGAGATCGCGACCCTGTATGATTGAAAACTCGCTTCATTTTGTTCACAGTATTACATCCACCCTGCTGCTGCAGGGAGTTGCAATCCAACATTGTGCCGATTTTCCCATGTGGTACAATGTCGCTCATGCTGAGGAAAGACCGAATTGAATTAATAGAGCTGTGTAGCGCTCCAGGCGATGAAGATCTTATCTGAGGTTACATACAAAATAAGCACAGAACTGTCAGTATAATTAATTGCAACAATTCATGAACTGTGACTGAGCTCAGCCATGTGGTACACTTACCGCATCCATTAGCCGGTCAATGGGCCTCTTAGTCACCGGTGTTCCGTCTCCACCTCGCGCCTGAACCTCTCCATGACCAGCTGCTATGTCTGCCTGAAGTGGTGAGGCTGGTACTATCGGTTCAGTACGAGTGACTTGGTTAGAACCATTTGCTTTTGGTGGCGGTGCTGCTGCTGCATTGTCATCCATCAAGAAGGCAGTTATGCTGTCAACGTCCATTGAGATTATGGGCACTGGAGCACAGGGTGACGCTGGTGCTACCACTGGATTTGCAAGTGGTGAGGGCCTCAAGGACTCGAGCATACTGGAAGACCAAGACTGCAATGAAGACTGCAATGATCCTGGTGAAGAGAAAGAAGCACTTTCTATTCCTTGCAAGTAGTTATCATTGCTCTGTTGATGAGGTGTTGTTGTTCTAGCCATAGTTGTTTGCCTCGGCTGCAAAATCCTTGCATCTGCAGGTTGCTTTTGCTCTCTACTGCAAATGAAAAAGGATAAACACATTAAATAAAGGGAGTAAGAGTAAGCAGAATTGCTAATGACGTTGGTTACCATACAATGTTAAACAAAAAGTGAGTACTGTTTGAGCTATTAAGGATGACATGCTTTGTTGACAGTTCCAACTAGCTATACAATATATCTTAGAATTCTATTTTGATATTTCAAAACAAATATCTCCAGATTTGTCCAAGCTATTGCTTTTACCTACCTTGTACCACCAGTGATTGGGGATGCATTGCCAGTAAGATTGATGGCTTTACGCTGCTCATCACAATTCTGCAACTGATATCCTGTATTCATCTTTGCATGGCAAGTTTTATTCCTCTCCAGAAGAGCCAGGAAATGATGTATGAGTTTTTCGTACTTGGGGAGGTCCACCTTCAAACCCTCGTGCACATCACTCTTCTGCAACGACATTAAATTCAGTATCCTTCTGATTGATTTCTTGAAATCTGCTTTGCGTATGTATAGATTAGCTTTTGCTTCAGGTAGTGATGAGAATTGTTCCTGTATGGAGATTGAACCAAGGGTTTAAGTCACAGAGATGCGCAAAACCATCAATGAATGAAGAATCATCTCTAGCAAAAGGACAAGTGACCTCTGTTAGTGTTGGAAGAACGACTCTACGATCCAGTTCCAAAAACTGAGGAAAATAAGCATCTTTCCAAGACTTGATCTGCAATGAAATATTGCAGCAATACAATTAGGCCGAGCTGTACAAATTTAACAAAACAACCATCGACAACTCATCAACACGATTTAGTCATTCAACTAGGATGGCTTCTGCATTAAACTACAAGGTCAGGTAAACACAACATCCCATTACATGTACAAGAACCTTAATTAAATTGGGTTTACTCAAGCAACTGTGCATAACTACCACATATTAGGAATATATTTATAGAAATAATACACATATACAAAATAGAGGATTCTCTCACCTTACAAAATATTTCCTCGAGATCATATTCTCTAGTACTTCCCATCATAGCTGAAATATCAGACACAGTGACTTGTGAAAAACAAACCAATCAAAGGAAAACAATGATTTGAGTTTTATGGCATTCACATTTTTTTGTTAAATAAAGCAGCTTAAGTACCTGGAATCTGAGATTGCTGAGCACCTGGAATCTGTTGTACAGGTGGAGTCATGGGCTCAGATACCTTGAATGGTGGATGTAAGAAACCTGTTTGCCTAGCATCCTCCTGATTATTCCGTATTCTAAGCTGACCAGGCTGCATCTTGGAGACATCAGCTTGTTGTGCTCCAAGCATTTGGTACCTTTGTGTGCCCATCTCTTGTTGGTTGGCTCTCAAAATTTCATTCAACCTTGTAATCTGCGGCTGTCGCACTCCAATAGCACTATCATTTTGGCCAAGTGGGTGATTGTGCTGAGAATTTGGCCGAATAACTGGCTTTGACCCACTTGCTAGGCTGTAGCCAACAAAATTTGTAGCCTGCGGTTGCCTGGCCATGTACTGGCTCTCACTCTGACTGGCTCCTGACTGCATCGGCCATGCACCAGACTGGACACCCGGCCCTGCTCTAGTGATTCCCATGGGTTGAAAGTTTGGATAATGATCCTGACCATGATGCTTTTTCTCAACCTCAATCTGCATGTTTGACGTGCAAGGGTGAAGCATGTTCTGGTTTGGCACTAGGCCTGAAGTTTGAGGTGCCATAGACTGAGAAGTTGGCCTTCGACTAGCCACCATCACTGCCTCTGGCATTACAGAAGAACTGCCTCCATGTAAAGCCTGTGCTTCAATAGCCTGTTGCAATTGGCTTTGTAACTGCGCTCGTCGTTGTAGCTCGTCAGTTTTATTTCTCAACATAGTGACCACCTTGTCAGATATTTTTTTCACGTACTCTACCTGGACAAATGGAAAATTAAATTAAATCATGACAGCATGACACAGAATCAAATTAAAAATGTGAGCGAACTAAAAAAACATCTCATGCATAATTGCAGCTTTGTAACATTGCTTCCTCGCATTGTCTAATTAACTAGCAGAAACATATAATTGGACAGCATGCCACATAATGGATCAAATTTAAAACGTGAGCAAGTAAAGAAAACATCTAATGCTTCCTTGCGGTTTCCAATTAAACAGAAAGGAGAGATCCGTGGGCAATAGCACCCAGGACATATTTTTATAGAAGGAGCTCACCCGGGTGAGGCGCCAGAGATCCGCTCCCGACGGGAGTCGAACCCTGGGCACGCCACTGCAACCCTTGCCACTAGGCTACTGCCTAGTACTCTCCGTTGCCCAATTAACTAGTAGAAACACATGAAACGGCTGTCCGACTGGTGCAAGGAAGCACGAGCGGATAAACGCACCTTACTGTTTGTCCCCCTGAAGGCATCCTCCTCCAATCTGGCAATAAGTGTTTGGGCCTCCAGGGAATTGGGGGAATACTTGGGCTGAAAATATGTGGCCAATTTGGTAGGTCTGAAAAAATTTAGAAGGAAATGGGGTTAGGAAACATCCAAGCCTGATGTGGTATTATAATATAACAATCTGATAACATGAGCTCAACTCGTATGCAACTTAGCAGAACAATTTAAAATTCCTGAATTACTCAAATTGTTCTCACAATTAACCATATGAATACTAGCAAACCCGCCAAATGGCAGCGTAGAACAGTTTCCATGGTCTGCATAACCAAACTAGTCTCATTATACTCCAAAAAAAACAAATAACGAAAAGATTCGTTAAACCGCTGAGACACATGGTGAAATGAAGCAATAAGATAAATGTATTTGACTGGAGCCCTAACCAACTAAACAGCATTATTACCAAAAACATCATGTAACGGAAACCCTCCTGCCTCCAGATGAAACCCAAACTGAGGTCCAGACCTGCTGACGAACCCGGTGGCCACCCTAGGCACCCGGCTGATTCGCCAAACACCCTAAGCCCTCGACCAATCAGTTGGATAATCGGCCAAGAAAGGCCTACAGATAATCGACCAAGAGGGCGAAACCCTAAGCCCTCGACCAATCCGTTCGACCCATTCGATCAAACCACCCAGACCCGGACGGAGACCAAGAATCCCCCGGAAATTCGAGCTACCAAATCATCATAAGCATGCCAAAATATTTGTCAGACAGTTTAGGCACATCGTGAAATGTAACAATAACAACAGTGTATTCAGCTGGAGGCCTAACCAACACATCAAGTAACGGAAACCCTCCAGATCAGAACCAGTACTACCAACGAACCAATCTACCTAGCCTCGTACAGAACCCATCTAGTCGATTCATCGAGCAACGAAAGCAGACGCAAGCAGGGATTGTCGAGAAACGGCTGCAGAAGTGCAGATAATCAGCCGAGAGAGGGAAACCCTAAGCCCTCGATGCGACCAATCCGTTCGATCCCACTCGATCCGACTACCCAGATCCGGACGGAGACCAGGCGCACGACCACCCAGATCCGACCCCCGCGAAATTCGAGCTACCAGACACACGATCGGGGCGGGATCAGGTCGAGGGCAGACGCGGCGCGGACTGAGGAGAAGGGGGAGGAGAGAGGAGCGGCGGCTGCTCACAGGTAGATACGGCGCATCCTGGCTCGGAAGTCGGGCGTCTCCGCCTCGATCCAGTGGCGGCCACCGCCACCGCCTCCGCCGCCCGTGGCCGCCATCGGAATCGCTCGCCGCCGCGGCGGCGGTGTCGTGCCAGGGAAGAGAAGATGGGGAGCGTGTGAGATTTGTCTGCCGACGCAGTCGCTTTCTCACCGCATCGAACCGAGAGAGTATTTATACGCGATTGGTTTGGGGGGTCTTGCTATTAGATCAGGTCACCGCTAGGGGTGAGCCACCGGAGAAGGAAAAAATCTCACCGTAGAAGCCATTGGCCCACCATCTAGCTAGTGAAAGAATTGCCTCGTTATATATCCTATAAAAGGGGTGGGGGATGCAGGGGATCGCCAGAATTCTTCTCCGTCGCGTCGGGGCTTAGAGGGATGGCCGGGGCGATGGCCAGCAACAGTGCTAGGTGGAGGTTGAGGGGACGACAGGGCGGCGACCGCGGGGGGAGGCAGGTGGATGGGGCGGGGTAGGCCGGCAACTGCAGAGGCGGGGATGATCGGCTCATGGGAAGAAGAAAGCAGTTGGGAGGTGGAAGACGACGCGTAAGCCGTTTGATGAAGATCCGGCGGCAAAAAAAGAAGGGGCTGATGCGGGAAATAATTTCAGGTACCTGACTTTTAGTCGGTCCCTTGGTTTTCAACGAGTTCCATAATTTGGACTTCCAAAGTTCCAATCACACACATTTTCTTTATTTTTGGGCCTGGTTCGATTCTTGACACTTTACTTGAAACTTGAGTTCCGAGTCGGGGCGAGTTCTGATGTAAATCGACCATAAATCCACAACGCGGGAAAATCGAGTTTTGAAATTGGGCAACGTGATGGATCACATCTTTCGGCCTCTTTGCGCCCGTTCGATGTTAGCCACATGGGGTCAACCCTCTTGCCTCGTATGACCACTTCATCTCTCACGTGTGTTATGTTACATTTTCGAGAAAACCCCTGATATTATGGGGAAAACGAATTTGGGATAACCTACGGTAAACTTTAGGATTAGTTTTGTAGGGTTATTCGTATATCTTTTTCTGGTCAATTTGGCACTATGTGTGTTATGTTGATTTCTTTTTCATGCGGCACACCCTATAATTTGCGAGTGGCTCCGCCACAACACCATTTGAAGGAAGGAATTATGAAGACCCCCATTTGTTGAATCCATGGAAAATCGAGCAACCTAGCACATGCAAGGATCCAACATGTTGAATAAAAAAGTGACTATCCAATTGCAAAAGCAGGTCGAATGAGGAAGGCCTATCGGTCAAAAAGATTAGGATTCAGCGAGTTCGTCTCTCGGAAATGAGTTCTTTCCGATTGGAAAGAAAATATCATGGTCACTGTGCATGGCACTAGTTCACTGATTAAATCTTTAGGCACTTACAGAGGCATGTTTGAAGAAACCTCGGCCTACATACTGGTAAATGAGGGGAGATTTTGAGAAAGTTGAACATGGCAACATCGCACTATACGCCCCCCCCCCCCCCCCCCCCCCCCCCCCCCCCCCCGGCCCCAATACAATGATCTGTTAAGTGAATCCAACTTTTTTGAAGATTTCTCGGAAACTCGGGAGGTGAAAAGGAAAACAAAGTGACACAAATTGCTTTACATAGCAGAACATGTGGATCATGGATACACGCAACGAGGGCCCCTGGTTGTTTAGTCTCAACATAAGTCATGTGTCTTGTCAAAATAAAAATCATCTCCAGTTTAGTAACACAATCCGACGAGCCCCACTTCGGACTCATTCCCCATAGTCCATGTGTTTCTTCCAACCTCGATGCGCTTGGAGGGCTTCGGTGTTTTGAGGCTGAGTTTTTGAAAACCTTTTCTCTCCCGTTAGGGTTTCCCCCGCCGCCGCCGCGGCCCTCCCCCGCTCCCGCCGCCCCCGGGCGCCGGCGGGCGCGCCCCGGCTCCCCCTCCCCCTCCCCTCCTCCCCCGTACCCCCCGCGTCGCCTCCCCGAGCGAGGCGACCCGGGGCTCCCCTTCCCTCCCCTCCCAGCAGCCCCCCTCCTCTAATCCCCTCCCGCCGCCGCCGATGTAGGCCTCCGGGCCTGGCTCGCGTGATGCCGGCGGCGGCGGCCCCGTTCTTTTCCTCCCCGCGCGGCGTTGTGGCTCGGGCGATGGCGCCGGCGGCGGTGCACCCAGGCCGGCGTCGGATCCGGTGGCGGCTCGTCTTCGCAGGCGGCGCAGCTCCGGGTGGCGAGGTGGCGGTGGCGTGGCTGCTTGGCTGCGGGGCGGCGCGATGGCTGGCGGCGGAGCCCTTCCGGCCCAGATCTGGGCCCTTTTGGGCCCCATCTGGGTCTGGGTGGGCCTGGCGTGTGCTTTTCGGCGTCATCTCCGGCAGACGGAGGTGTGGCTTGGGCTGGGGGTGGCGGAGACGGTGGCGCGTGTACTGCAGCGCAGCGACGGGAGCTTCACGAGCCCGCTTCGGGCTCGGCCGGGCAGGGGTGCCTGGTTTGCTCCTGAGCTACGTCCAGTCGGTCACCGCCGAGGGTGGTGGAGGTTGTCCCCTCCCACGTGGCCGCTGACCCTGCTGCTCCTCGTTTTCGGTTGGTTTCGATCCCGCCGGTCTCGCTTCGCTTGTCACGGTGAGACGGCGTTGGTGACTGCGAGTCCGTGGTGGCGCATATTGGTGGACGGCAAGTATGGTGGAGCGCGATGGATCGTCTGGGGTTGTGGTTGGTTGGAGGTTGGGAGAAATCCTTGTCGGCTTGTTCGGCACCGACGCGGTGACGCCCGTGGGCGCCGCCGTGCCTTCCTGAAGGGCGTCGGATATCCCCCTTCCCTCCCACGGCCCTTCGCGTACCGGGGGAAACCCTAGGCCATGTCCGGTAGCAGCGTCGTTGTCGTCGCGTTCCTTCTTGAAGGTGTTGCTTGGTATGCGGCGTTTCGTGGTGCTAGGAGCGTGGTGGAATTCTCCGGCGGGCGCAGTGGTTGCGAGTCATCTTCATTTTCGTTGATCCGTCGTTGTTGGCATTTTTTTCCTTTTGTTTTTCTCTTTCTTTTCTTTTGGGCGTGCTTGTGCTGCTTCCGCCCCAGCACCTATCGTTGGTTGTATCGATGTTGTTGCTTTGTAATACAAAGCGGGGGGAAACCCTTTTTCGGTAAAACCTTTTCTCTCATATAAATCCACAACGCGGGAAAAACCGAGTTTTGAAATGGGGAGGTGATATGCGTCGGGCGAGGCGATGGATAACATCGATCGGCCTCTTTGCGTACGATTGATGCGAACCACCCGGCGTCAACCCTCTTGCCTCGAATGACCACTTCATCTCTCACTGTGATGTATGTGATGTTCAAATTTTGAGAAACCCCCCGATATCATGGGGGAAATGATTTTGGGAGAACCCACAAAAAACTTGGGTTTCTTTTAATGGGGTTATTTGTATTGCTTTTATGGTCAATTTTTGTGTTATGCCGATTGTTTTTCCAGGTGGCTCACCATATAATTTGTGATTGGCTCTACCAATTTCAATACCATTTGAAAGAATTGTGAAGACCCTCATTTGTTGAATTCCACGAAAAGTTGAGCAAATTAGCAGATACAAGGATCCAACATGCTGAATAAGAAAATGACTAGCCAATTGCAAAAATAGATTGAATGAGTCGTAAATTCAATGTTGAATAAACAACAATGAAGACCTATCGGTCAAAAACAACATCATTCAGCTCCTTCTTGACAAGAAGGCGCTTAGTCAAGTCAGTTTCTAAAAAATGAGTTGTTTTCGATTTGGAAATGCAAATCATAGTCACGGTGTAGGCATTGGTTGGCTAATAATTTTTTAGCCAAGAAGCCCCGGCTCCGAACCAGTAGGGGGGGGGGGGGGGGGGGGGGGGGGTCCCACCACCACCACACACACACACACATAATGATATGTTAAGCGAAACCCAGGAGGTCAAAGGGAAAACAGAGCGACACAAATTGCTCATGTACCGGAATGTGCGGCTTATGCCATGTGGGTCATGGAGACATGCAACGAGGCCCCTTAGTTGTGTTAGTCTGGTGTGACATAAGTCATGCTTCTCGCCAAAACAAAGACAGAATAACTACAATATCCAATTTAGTAGCACCATCCGACGAGCTCTGGTTTTTACTCATTCCCCATAGTATAGGTGTTTCGGACAGGCTTGATGCGCTTGGTGGGCTTCATTATTGAGCTGTGCTCAAGGTCCATGGTGGAAGAAAAAATTCCAAAAAATGATGCGATGAGAAGTAGTCTAGGAGCCCCCTGAGAAGGAGCAGGTGGGAGCACTAAATGTAGGAGCGTCGGAGTAGGTGCCGAGGTGGGGCGAAAAAAGCATGGTTGCGTTGGACATGGTGAGGAGGCGACTTTTCCTCTTGCGCGCGATGGAGCGGGTGATTTCTGTGTACGACCAATCGACCTATATATATTGTTTTCCATAGATCTTTTCACATAAATGCTAATCTTCTATATCTAAATAGCTAGGCTCCACTAACTATTTCTCTCAACATGCAAGCATGCCACATCTCACACAACAGCATGAGAAAAGGCCCACCCACACTTCCATATGTGTCTCAACATGCAAGCATGCCACTTCATCATGACATTCATGGAAAAACACTCATCTCAACATGCAAGCATACATGGGAATTTTCACTATATAGTAATCAAACATAATAGACTATATGTATTTTTAGTTTTAGCTTTATATATTATCATTTCAAATATTCATGTTTCATACAACGAATCACATTGAAATATGTTGCAAAATATTCCCGCAACAACGTGCGGGGTATCATCTAGTGTAATACATGTGAGAGGAAAATAGATGGATTTTATTTCGAAAATGCATAGGAGCTCTCAGCTGCTAAACAACCTGTAAAAATAAAAGATCCAAAATTTCGGGTATCAAACCTGGTCATTCATTCTACTCACGTATGAAGTTTCGTGAAGAAATGGCTCCACGGTATTCTTGGCGAAGAAAATACAGTCCGACCAACGATTCATTCAAACAGTTTTTATTATTGTAAACAAACATTTTTCTTTTTGCTGAGAATACTACGGATGTCAGTTCTTCATGAAACTTCACAGGGTGTAGAATGGTCGGCCAGGCTCATTTGATACCCCAAATTTTTAGGATTTTTTTTTATTTTTCCTACTTTTTGGGGGATTTTACTATTCATACAGGATGCGTAGCACCCCCCGAGCTCCTAATCCGTGGCCCTTCTATGCGCTAACTCTATACAGCATGTAGTAGGAACTTGTTGAAATGTTTGCGTTCATGGAAGCAATATGGCGTGTGCCACATCCTGCCTTGTGCCGCTGCGAATGTCACGTCGTTCCTGCATTTCAAAGCAAGCAAGTCGTTGTAGTATAGTGGTAAGTATTCCCGCCTGTCACGCGGGTGACCCGGTTCGATCCCCGGCAACGGCGCATTTTTCATTTTTTGGCCCACTTAGATCGGGCCCATTTTGCATCCGATGGGGCGGGTATCCTGGGCCGAAATCATAGGAGCTTTGTATAAAACATTTGATTTCGGTGGAGAACGATGAGGAAATAAATAGATTTCACATGGAAAAATGTTTTATTCGGTAGACACAACACACAGGGGTTACATATATTTGCTGACTCTGTAAATGCACTTTTGAGAAATTGTATCAGCTAACATGATCGATATCACATTTGATGTCGGTGGAGAACGAGGCGGAAATAAATAGATTTCACATGAATGTTTTTCACACAACACATGGTGGTTACATATATTTGCTGACTACGTAAATGTCCTTTTGAGATATTGTATCAGCTAGATGCTCTATTGCTTATTCAACTACTCACTTATTGTTTTATTTTCTAGACGAGGCTGATTCACCCGCTAGTGGCATGGCGGGACGAGACATTTTGCTGGTAGGTGCGCTTCCGGTGTCTTCGCCTCACGGAAGAATGGCCGCGGGACTGCATGGGCAAAACAGATCAAAGCACAAACCAATTAAATATAGATGGAAACAAATTAGAACAAAAAAATGATTCAAAATAAACACATGTATAGTATTCTTGAAAATAATTAAATATACAGGAAAACAAATTGGAACTCATACCTCGGCCAGCGCCATGGATTGTGTAGCTGCTGCTCATGATCACCACGCACATGAGAAGCATGGCTTGCACAAACACGACCAAACCACGAGCTTTGAAACTAACTCCGATCGACGACGAAGCCATCTCTAGCCAAGTTATTTGTAACTTGTGAAACTTTCCTTGTCTGAAATAAGATGGATCGGCAGGAGTTTATATAGAGGCTTGTAGTCCAGTCTCTTCTTTGCCCCTTTTTCTTCTCTGCCGGGCTAGTGTTGCATGTTGGTCTTGAAGCTCTCACGTGAGCTGGTCAAAAGTTGGATACGGGGTGGTCCACATTTTGCATCCCTCATTGTCAACACCCATGATGTCGGCCAGTTTGACCATAGAAACGTACGACAAGGATAAGGAAAGAGACCTCTACCACTGAAAATGTATGGGGGAAATGTACTGAAGCAATACTAGTAACATCATTTGATAGAGCAATATTATTCCCATTTTCTAATAATATGTGAATACCTAATTAAGGTTGGTGTATGTGCATGAAATAGATACCTGCAGAAGTTTTGATGACTGTTTAAATGTAAGGGGCCGTTTGGATTGTGCCTGTGGCCACCCTGCCAATCAATGGCAATCCAAATAATTGGCTGGGGCGAGCCAAATTATCGGAACACACGCCATCACCCTGGTCAACTACCAAATATTTGGTAGGGTGCATAAGGGCTGTGATCCAAACAGGCCATAAGTACTTATATAGTACCTTGCTTGCTGGAAATAATTAACCTTTTTGAATTAGATATATATGGAGATGTGTTCTTCGCAATATGAGTCTACCGTTGAGCGACTGTTCTGGGTATCATTAATTCTGGTTACCCGTGATTATCACCACTCCACTTTTTTCATAGTCAGAGTAGTCCACCTGCAGTATTGTAGACTACCAATATTGTAGGGAAGTAGAAGGCCCATAGCCTGAAAATTTGAACTTAGGAAGCTAAAAATTTCATTCGCCCAAACAATTAACTTTAAGACACCCTTTGTTCTACTCGTATAGTCACAACAGCTGTTGTTAGATAACCTTCCAAGTGCACCTTCGAGAGTTTGTACATATTAATTACAATAGCACGCTGAGCACGAATTTCATACGATGGTGCAACTGTCAAATACCCACTGGAAAATCTGTATAACTTTTTAGCTCTATCTAAGCTTTTAGCAGTTACAGTAGGAATTTCGTAAAGAAATCCTTCGGTTTAAACAGTTAAAACATGAATTTATAAGGAAATTGCTCAGCGAAAGCAGCTTATTGCTTGAGGAAAGGCCTTCATAGTACAATACTTATCTGGGTGAGAAAGTACATCAAAATATAATTTGACAGGATAAATAAGGAACAACAGGACACAAACAATCCCTACCCCGAAGACTAATTTCGAAGTCCCTCCTTATGGCTTGAGGAGAGGCCATAAGATTGTAGGCTTTGAACAAAAATATTAACCGCACAAGAGTTATCCCCTTCTTGAAGAAAAAAAATTCAGTCGTATAAAAGCTGGGTAGGCAATCAAAGCTCTTGGGGATATATGGAGAACTGAAGGTTTCGGTCTACCAAGAATAAAAGCGAGAACTGCTTCATGGATTGGTCGGAGAAGGACTTGTCAAGTGGCAGTAAAGATGTCCCGGTCAAATCGTCTATGTTCCATACGTATGGAATGTATGTGTTTCAAATCTCAGGTGACATGTGTGCTGGTCTTTTCCAAATGACGAGGAGCGTCTGGTGGCACGAGGAGAATGATGGGTGATGTACCCCTTGGATGGGAGGAGATAAGTTGTTCCAACAGAAGAATCAAGGAGGGATCAGCTTAAGAAATCTAAAGTTTGTGAGCTATAAATGTTGAGCGCTAGGATCGTGCCAAAACCATCTGAAATAATGTTGGACAATCTATCCCAACTCTATCATGTATATTATTCTAAACCGATCATTTCTTGTGTAGCTATCCATGTCAACATGCGTTTCTATGCTATACCTAACTATTAGACATGTCGTCTTTTAATTGGCTAACATTCTGCCCTGTACATCATTGCAGTCGAATTGTTATCTTATAAAACATACTACCTTTTAGCAGTGGCGAAGCCACACATAGGCTGTGTAGTCACTTGACTACACAACTCGCTGTGTAGTCACTTGACTACACAACTCGCTGTGTAGTCACTTGACTACACAACTCTTTTAGAAAAACTTCATATAGCAAGTATAGATCATGCAAAAAAATATAATTCTGTACATTTGACTATACTATTTTGAAGCGACTCCACATGATTTTATTCCTTTTAGCTTTTGGTGTTGTTGGCACTTTGCGCTCCAAAGGCTCATGCCCATAGCAGCAACCATCACCAAAATGACATAGTGCCTAGGCCTCGTCGCAGAGACCGACAAGACAACATGCCTAAGCCTCACTGTAGAGACTGGCGAGACCACCACCTCCAACTTCCACTCCAGTGGGCTCCATGAGCAGCCAGGAAACACCTCCAAGGAGGAGACGATGCCCTGTCATGTGGCCCAGTGAACCTGGCCTAGGGCTTCCCCAACTGCCCGAGAAGGGAACAAAAAGGAAACGATAATGCCTTCAAGGAAGAGATGACACCCATAGGAGACACCATTGTTTGCATCAGTTGCCCCCAGGCAAGGATTCTCCGTGACCTTGTTCGCAACAGTAGAAGATTGCTGAACAAGCGCAAACTGGAGGGCGTGTGCGAAGCATGTCACTGGCTCGGGCCACCGCTACAAATAGGAGAGTGCCTCACATTCCCAATGAGGAGGGAGATGACGGCGATTGCTGCCGCCACAATGGTCCACAACCTCCGTGCCGGTTCTGCCACAAGCAGCAGCGAAGCCGCGCACCGACACCAGCATTGCCACTCCCCTCACGCAAGTTCCTGGGCCAACAACCGTGAAATACTAGCCCACGGTCGATGCCGGCCGCATGGAAGAGAACCCTGGTGTTGTCCGCAACAACAGCGATGAGGAGGGGCAAGGGAGAGGGAATTGTCGGTTAGGTTACTATTCGTGTCGCTCGAGCGAGCGGCGCGGGACAAAGGGTCCTCGTCTCAAGTAAGCAAATTTTATGTAGTAAATGGTCGTTAACCGGCATTTTTTTAATCAAAAAACGTGGGATCTACCTCCTTGGCTTGCTAACTCTTTTCTCCTAGTTAAGCTACCTCGCAAAACGCGTGCACTTGCTTCGTACATAATGTCTCCATTTGCCGCTTTTTCACCAGTCGGCCTGGATGCATGGCCGGCAACTAAATAATTGCACATGGTTGGCAGTCACTCTCTGCAAGACTAAAATAACATAGTATGTTAATTTTTTTTTTATTTGCTTATCTTAATGATTAGTAGAGCGTATGCCCTTTACGTCAGAAAAACATATAACCATACGTTTGTGTGCGTACGTGCGTACGTATGTGTGTTGGCATCTTGTTCAGTAGAGGAGGGAAATTTCCTTCTGCACAAGTGCGTATAAAAAGCCTTCCATCGCTCCACCAGTACCACCAACCCAAAATAAGACATCTCAGGCTCCAAGCGCAATGGCGACTCACTTTGCAGTAGTTCTCCTGACAAGCCTCCTTGCTCTTGCAACTCTTGCCAACTGCAACGTAGAAGGTACGTAGGTACATGCACATGGTCATATATTTGCAACTCTAGTTTCCAAGAATACTTACGCTAGTTTGTAAGAGATCTGAAGGCGACATCCTCTACGAGCAAAGGCAAGCATGGGAGGACCCCAGCAACGTGCTCCAAAGCTGGGATCCAACCCTTCCCGATCCCTGCACCTGGTTTCATGTCTTTTGCTCGAGCGACGGTTCCGTTGTCCGTGTGTAAGTTCACTTTTCTTTCTCATTTCTCCGGCCTTGTTTAAAGGATAAGTATGCCTCTGAATGCTTGTTTCCGCTGTGCATGCGGCGCAGGGATTTGGGCAAGGCGGGCATCTCAGGCCCCCTGATTCCGGAGCTGGGAGGTCTTCAGCATCTTCAGCATCTGTAAGAAGAACTGCAACCTTGCTGCCAAGCAGAGACATTGCTGCTGCACGTACACTACACCAGGGATTGACCTCCTCGTCTTTGCATGCAGTGAGCTGTACGCAAATAACATCACCGGATCGATACCAGCGACCTTGGGCAACCTGACAAGCCTGATCTCTCTTCATCTCTATGACAACCTTCTCACTGGAGCCATACCGGCCTCGCTCGGGGCCGTCCGGACGCTGCGTTATCTGTATGAGTTCTGGTCACATTACAAGTATTACACAAAGATGAAGAAATGATATTTAGCATGCATTGCATCATTGTATGTTAAACCACCAATACAAACAAGGTGCAATCTTCTAAGTACAAAATGACAAGTTTTGTTTCTTCCTTGCAGGCGGCTGAACGGGAATATGCTGACTGGCAGAGTTCCGCCGGAGATTCTCTCTCTTGTTCTTGTGGGGAACTTGGCTGAACTGTGAGTAGTGCAGCTCATTTCAAAACCACATTACTTTTACTAATGTTCCTATTTATTCCCGGTCAGTTGAACCGAGACACCATATTAATTTCTTATTCATTATCTTGCAGAAATGTTGCCAAAAACAATCTGGAAGGCACTGTCAGATCATCTCGACGGCGCAGAGGTATATAAGCATATATGCGCTCGTGTATTTCTTTGTGGCGGGGAGAAGTTCTAGTGCGACAAGGCTGATGCTACATCGCTACCAATAATGCATGATAGCACCACTAAAAAATCATAAGAAAATATGAAAAATTTGCGTCTAGGCACTACTGTACAATGATCTTTGCATTGCAATAAATTTGATTTTAAAAGATAACATGTATTAGGTGATACCTACAGCATAAACTCTTCTCCCCGCCAAAGGATAAACTGTTCCATAAATATTAGTGGTACGCCCAATATCTCTTCATAGCAAAAAAAAAACAAAGGATCTTCTCATACTATGAATGTGTAAACTAAATTTGTATCTGAAATTTTCTTAGATGGCATATAAATTTTAGGCTAAAATTTTGAAAATAGATCGGAAATAACATTTGGTAGTGCTCTTGTGTGATGTTGCACTCCTTTTGCGATCTACACCTTCGATGGTTTAGGCTTTCCATGTGGTTATTCCTTTTGTATATACATTTATTTGTGTGTTCACACAAATAATTGCTCACTTGGCATCCTTGCAGTGGCCTTCATCATCCAGGTTACACTCAAGACTGCAAGCTAAGCAGGATCTAGAAATAATGAAACTGGAAGCACAAACTGAAAAGATTCGTCTTTTAGAGCTGTTAGCCGTAGGGACAGCTGAAGTTTATGGACCTAATTATATCCCATTATTTAAAGAGGAACCCATGAGGTTACCTCTGTCCCCGCAAAATGAAATGAGTATGAACGTATGAACCAGTACAACTTTGTTTAAGCATGAACATTTGAAATGAATATGAACATATGAAGTTTTTTTTCGAAAAGGAGGTTATCCCCCGGCATCTGCATCAGAGTGATGCATGCGGCCATCTTATTAATAAGCAAAATATTCAACAAAGTCTCCAAGTCTTAAATAATAAAATGGTTCACAAAGAGCAAAAGCATGAAAACGAGATAGCCACGACCGGCGGAAAAAATATAGATAGGAAACTAAACACCTATCCTATTACATGACCGCCATCCAAACCGGTTGAAGATAGCCCGTGCTACCGTCTCCCAACAGATAGACCCAGTAACCATACGCTCCCTGGCATCTGTTGGAGTGAGTAGCGAGCACATACAGATCAGTGTAGTGGCCCGAAAAATAACCTGCAATTGTAAAGGCAGGTTGAATGAGTCGTAAAATCAGGGTTGAATAATCGACGAGGAAGACCTATGGGTCAAAAACAGCACCATTGGAATTGCTTGCCGGAGCGGAGCTACGATGGCAGGGATTCTGAGCTTCGGCGTGGCAGCTTTGCGGCAACTAGGGGTCCGCGAGCTAGGGAAATGAGAGGTGAACAATGGGTTTAAGGATGGGATCAGTGGGGTTGGTCCAGGGGCACGGGCATCGTGGCACGTGGGGCGCGTCGGGGGGTTGAGAGTGACCCTCATGTGTGGGTGTCGGTGGGACAGGGGGGAAGGAGCTGCTTGGTGAGGCTGAGCCATGGCCGTCTGGCCTGCACACATGTGGGCGAGGGTTAGTTATCGGCTACTCAGGGTTAGCTAGGCTGGGTAGGTTAGGTCTGTGGTTTCTTTTTTCAAGAGGCATAGTTGTGCCTCTCGCGGGGAAAAAAGAAAACATGTTTTTTTGCGCAAATATATTTAGTTTTTTCTCCAGAACTTAGAACATACCGGGCAAAAGCGAAACAAAAACCCATCCAAAACACGGAAACGCATATGGAAAAATAAAAATAAATAAAATCCTAACAGAGCGACCAACACGCGACACGTGGCGGCTGCTGAGACCTTGCCAAGTGACGCACTCTAGTTGCTCCCCTTACTCCAGCGGCCTTGGCACCAAGCCGTCGCCCGTTGCCGGGTAGACTCCCTCGTCAATGGTGGTCCCACGCCAAAATGCGTTGAGCTGTTTTGGGTAGTGTTTTTTTCCCTAAAATGTGAAATGTTCTTATAATTCCACACGGTGATAATTTTTTTAGATTGGTCGAATAATATAAATACCTGTGTCACCTGCAAATAGAGAACAATTGAATAATTTTTATTTTACACGTGATCTAAATTGGACAACATTTTACCTATATGCAGTTATGTACAAATGGATTGCCACATCCAGAGTTTATATACATCATCAGACAGAATTATTGCACAATGGATCGTAGGAGGAATACATTCATAGACTCAGATATGTAACTAATCCTCCTTTTTTTATAACCTTGCCTGTTCAGCTGTTCTACAGACTAGCTAGGGAACATACAAACTAATTCGCGGACTAAGTTGGAATGCTGGAGTAACAACGGTAGCCTTAATGCGTTGGTCTTTGGTCAGACTAATATACATCCTCCAAAAAGGCACCGCCCTCGTCCCCATAATTGCGCATGCGTCGTGGTCGTGGGCTCTCAGTGCTCATATCTGGGGCTGAAAACTCAAGATCGTAGTCGTCAGTAGAATCATGTGGGAGCCTTAAAATCTCAAACTTAGAACACCTTGACATTAACTCATCTCCCATCTCAACATGGAAACAATGGCGAATGTCAAGAGAATCTAATTGCACACAGCTATCGAGGATGGCTGCCAAACCAGTTGTGCTAATAGTCTGAGCAAAGAGCTGCAAGGAACGTAGCCCACGCATCCGGGTGATGCCCTCAACTTCGCAATCAACCGCGCCCCAGACAGGCCGTTTAATGAAACATGAACTGCTGAGACGGAAACGCTTCAGGTGCGGGCAAGAGTATCCAACCGCGAAGCATGTGGAAGAGAACTTGCGGACACCACAGTTTGAGATTTCTAGCTCCTCAAGCATAACTAAATGTGATATGTTATAGCAGATCCTATCATTGATCCAAATACAGTTGATGAGTCGAAGACTCTTCAACAAGTGCGCCCTGCAAATAAATTAATGTATATAAATCTGATCCAAATTACTCTGATGTACATGTCATATTTGAAATGGATATAACAGAAAGGTGTAGGAGCTCCAGGGTGCCTAGGCACCCTCTATAAACAGTAAATTCAAAAAATAGAAAAGAAAAAAACTGAAACTTTGCTACATCAAAGATGGTCAAACTTTGTAGGTTCTTACAAGTTTTGATGTTCAAGTATCATGTAGAGAAAGGTGCACAAACGATTTTCAGATTTCAGTGCTAAAAGTGCTCAAAACTTCAAGCACTGAAATCTTTTTTGTGTGTAGAGCTCTTTGAATGTTTTTTTTTTTGGCATGAAAACTTGCAATAACCTACAAAGTTTGATCATATTTGATGTTGCAAAGTTTCAATTTTTTTTGAGTTTTTTTACTGTTTATAGAGAGGGTGCCTAGGCACCGGGAGTTGAAAAACCACTCTCATGGATATAAGCATTCCACGTGTTAATGATAATTTTCCATAGGAATATGTCTCGTGTAGTCAAGTGAAGAGAAGAACTTACGACTCTACCAGGAGAGATATGGCCTCTTCATCGATGGCGCCCTCGCTGTACACCGCCTCACAGCTCCCACGGCTGCGCCGGACGGCGGCGCAGCCCATCTCGTGGAAGCGCCAGACGGAAGAGGGGTCGGGGAGATGGCTTAACCGCAAATCTATGCGGCGCCACAAGGACGGCTCGTCGCGGGCAGCCAGGTGCCAGGGACGACACACCAGCTCAGGTCCCCGGAGAACGTCCACCTGGTGCAGTTTCTCGAGCACCAGTAGAAGCGCATCACGCGGCAGGTCCGCCCAGTCTCTGGTAACCGCCTGTGGCTTTGTCTTCTTCTTCCACTCCGGCGGCGGCCAGAGGCCCGGAGGGCGGCCCTCGAGGAGGAGTGAAGATGAGGGCGAGGGCGTTGCCATGTCGTCGTGCACCTCCCACTTCCTCCCTGGCTCTGCTTCGTCCCTCCACTCGAGGAGGCATGCACGAGGGCGAGGGACGGCTTGGGAATCTGACACCGTCTCCTTATATGCAGAGAATGGCCGCAGAGGAGGTGGTAATTAAGTGCTTACTGATCGATCAAAGGTCGGCATCAACGTCGGCGTTACGTTCATGTGATCATCTTTCGAAGTTTAATTTTGTGCTACACGCTAAGAAAGTGACGTTGATTACTTCATTCTTTGTTGCTGGCTGAGCTGCAGCGTTGTTATCGAGGTGTGTATCCAATGTGAGATATGAACAAGTCAAGTGGAGTATATTTTTTCGAAAAGGGGCGTTTTATTACTTAAAAGGTTTAAGCATTACACCCGGCCTCTGCATACTACGATGCACACAGCCAAATAAAGTCTTCTCGCACAAACGAAAAATAAAAAGGCGAAATACAAATAAACATGTAGAGTATGTATAACGCCTAAAACGGAGGTGGGCCAATCCTAAGATCATGCTGCCACCCATGTTGGGTAAAAGTAATCCTCGCCGTATCCTCCAATCGTGTACACACCTCCGTAAACAGGTCTCGATTCTCCACACGTTGTAGAGAGGACCATAAACGAAGAGTCCCAGTACATCTGTAGATAACCTGCATCAGAGAAGTACCTTTATCATTAAAAACCTTATCATTCCTACATAGCCAAAGCGACCAAATAACGGCAAGCGCTCCCACCCTAAGAAGAGTTCTAAACCTGTAATCAATCCCATGTAACCAGTTGCCAAATACATTAGCAACACTACAAGGAGGATACAAGCCAGAAGCTATCTGGATGACTGACCATATAGAACATGCCAATTTGCATTGGAAGAACAAATGTTTTATTGTCTCATCATGGTGACAAAAGATACATTGCGGACTACCATGCCAACTTCTCTTAATAAGGTTGTCTTTAGTAAGAATGACTCCGCGACGAAGATACCATGCAAAGATTTTATTCTTAAGAGGTATCTTCATCTTCCAGATCTTCTTGTTATTATCAACTGGCACATCAGACTGGATTAACACTCTATACATTGACTCCACTGAGAATTGGCCATTCCTATGGAGGTTCCATCGGAAAACATCAGACCCATGTGACAATTGCACCGTGGACAACCGCTGGAGCAGGATGTTCCACGATTGTAGTCTGGGTCCAATTAAATCTCTTCTGAATGTCACATTTGGCGGAAATGATTCCATTACCGTGGCAATAGTATCACCCTTGTGGCGCACAATGTTGTATAGAGCTGGATATTGTTCCCGGAGTGTGGTATCTCCTAGCCACTTGTCCTCCCAGAGTCTAATTTCCGAGCCGTCCTTAATCGAGAAGGATCCATAGCCAAAGAAATATTTCTTCGTAGCCATTAGACCCGCCCAAAAATGGGAATGCCCAGGCTTCCAGTATACCTGGGATACCGCCTTGGAACCCAGATATTTCCTCCTTAGGAGGGTTTGCCATACACCATCTTCCGTCAGTAATTTAAACAACCATTTACCGAGGAGGGCCCTATTCTTAATCTCAAGGTCATGAATGCCCAACCCGCCTTGGTCTTTGGGACGGCAAACCACACTCCATTTGGCCAGTCGATATTTACTTCTCTCGCTATCTCCTCGCCAAAAGAATCTCGATCGGAAATAATCCAATCTATGTAAGACTCCTTTCAGCAACTGGAAGAAGGAAATCATATATAGTACTATATTACTTAGTACTTAATTTATGAGGACTAATCTTCCACCCAGAGACAGCAGTTTACCTTTCCAACTGCTAAGTCTTTTTTGCAGTCTCTCCTCGACGTGTTTCCATTCAGCATTTGTGAGTCTCCGATAATGTATCGGTATCCCCAAATATGTGATCGGAAATTCGCCCAACCTACATCCGAATAGTTCAGCGTAAAGGTGGGCCTCGTTTTGAGCGTCGCCAAAGCAAAACAATTCACTTTTATGAAAATTGATCTGGAGACCCAAGAGTTGCTCGAATGCTAATAAAATCAGTTTCATATTTCTCGCTTTCTCGAGGTCATGATCCATGAAGAGAATCGTATCGTCGGCATATTGAAGTATAGAGAGACCACCATCAACTAGGTTATTTACGATCCCAGCAATTTGGCCATTAACCTTGGCACGCTCAATGATGACCGCTAGCATATCCGCCACTATATTAAATAGCATGGGAGATAACGAGTCACCTTGTCTCAATCCCTTCTTCGTTTGGAAATAGTGCCCAACGTCATCATTGACCTTAATGGCAACGCTACCTCCAGAAACGAAGTTATAGACCATGGCGCGCCACTCTGCAAAAAATCCTTTCATTCTGAGAGTCTGTTGAAGAAAGGGCCACTTGACTTTATCATAAGCTTTTTCAAAGTCTATTTTGAGTACCACCCCATTCAGCTTTTTCCGGTGTAGTTCATGGACTGTTTCATGAAGGATAACAATTCCATCTAGGATGTGTCTGCCTTGCATAAAAGCAGTGTGTGAAGGTCGAACCACATGTTCAGCAACCGAATTTAGCCTTATAGTCGCAACCTTCGTGAATATTTTAAAACTAACATTAAGGAGGCAAATAGGTCTATATTGTTGTATCCTTTTAGCCTCATTAACCTTAGGTAGTAAAATAATCTCACCGAAGTTTAAGCGAAACAATTCAAGTTGGCCAGCATGAAGGTCGCTAAACAAAAGAAGGAGATCTGGTTTGATGACATCCTGATACGTCCATTTTGCATCATGCTTTTATATCGATATTTATTGCATTTTGGCCTGTTATTACACATTATGTCACAATACTTATGCCTATTTTCTCTTATTTTACAAGGTTTACATAAGGAGGGAGAATGCCGGCAGCTGGAATTCTGGGCTGGAAAAGGACCAAATATTAGAGACCTATTCTGCATAACTCCAAAAGTCCTGAAACTCCACGAAAGTTGTTTTTGGAAATAATCAAAAATACTGAGCGGAAGAAATACCAGAGGGGGCCCACACCCTGGCCACGAGGGTGGGGGCGCACCCTACCCCCCTTGGCGCGCCCCCTGCCTCGTGGGCCCCCTGTTGGCCCTCCGGTGCCCATCTTCTGCTATATGAAGTCTTTCGTCTAAAGAAAAATCAGAAGCAAGCTTTCGGGACGAGACTCCGCCGCCACGAGGCGGAACCAATCTAGGGCTCCGGCAGAGCTGTTCTGCCGGGGACACTTCCCTCCGAGAGGGGGAAATCATCGCCATTGTCATCACCAATGCTCCTCTCATCGGGAGAGGGCTAATCTCCATCAACATCTTCACCAGCACCATCTCCTCTAAAACCCTAGTTCATCTCTTGTATCCAATTCTTGTCTCCAGGTCTGGGATTGGTACCTGTAGGTTGCTAGTAGTGTTGATTACTCCTTGTAGTTGATGCTAGTTGGTTTATTTGGTGGAAGATCATATGTTTAGATCCTTTATGCATATTAATACTCCTCTAATTTTGAACATGAATATGCTTTGTGAGTAGTTACGTTTGTTCCTGAGGACATGGGAGAAGTCTTGCTATTAGTAGTCATGTGAATTTGGTATTCGTTCGATATTTTGATGAGATGTATGTTGTCTTTCCTCTAGCGGTGTTATGTGAACGTCGACTACATGACACTTCACCATTATTTGGGCCTAGAGGAAGGCATTGGGAAGTAATAAGTAGATGATGGGTTGCTAGAGTGACAGAAGCTTAAACCCTAGTTTATGCGTTGCTTCGTAAGGGGCTGATTTGGATCCATATGTTTCATGCTATGGTTAGGTTTACCTTAATACTTCTTTTGTAGTTGCGGATGCTTGCAATAGGAGTTAATCATAAGTGGGATGCTTGTCCAAGTAAGGACAGCACCCAAGCACCGGTTCACCCACATATCAAATTATCAAAGTACCGAACGCGAATCATATGAACATGGTGAAAACTAGTTTGACGATAATTCCCATGTGTCCTCGGGAGCGCTTTTCTCTATATAAGAGTTTGTCCAGGCTTGTCCTTTGCTACAAAAAGGATTGGGCCACCTTGCTCCACTTTATTTACTTTTGTTACTTGGTACTCGTTACAAATTATCTTATCACAAAACTATCTATTACCTATAATTTCAGTGCTTGCAGAGAATACCTTGCTGAAAACCGCTTATCATTTCCTTCTGCTCCTCGTTGGGTTCGACACTCTTACTTATCGAAAGGACTACGATAGATCCCCTATACTTGTGGGTCGTCAAGACTATTTTCTGGCGCCGTTGCCGGGGAGTGAAGCGCCTTTGGTAGGTGGAATTTGGTAAGGAAAAATTTATATAGTGTGATGAAATTTACTGTCACTTGTTACTATGGAAAGTAATCCTCTGAGGGGCTTGTTCGGGGTATCTTCACCCCAACCAGTAGAGCAAAGATTTCTCCTCAACCTACTGAACCTACTGAAAATGAAAATGTCTACTTTGAAATTCCTTCGGGTATAGTAGAGAAACTGCTAGCTAATCCTTTTGCACGAGATGGAACATTACATCCTGATGAGCACCTAATATATGTGGATGAAGTTTGTGGATTATTTAAGCTTGCAGGTATGCCCGATGATGTTATTAAGAAGAAGGTCTTGTTGGAAATATGCCCTAGAGGCAATAATAAAATGGTTATTATTATATTTCCTTGTTCATGATAATTGTCTATTGTTCATGCTTTAATTGTGTTATCCGGAAATCGTAATACATGTGTGAATACATAGACCATAACATGTCCCTAGTGAGCCTCTAGTTGACTAGCTCGTTGATCAATAGATGGTTACGGTTTCCTGACCATGGACATTGGATGTCATTGATAACGGGATCACATCATTAGGAGAATGTTGTGATGGACAAGACCCAATCCTAAGCATAGCACTAGATCATGTAGTTCGTTTGCTAAAGCTTTTCTAATGTCAAGTATCATTTCCTTAGACCATGAGATCATGCAACTCCCGGATACCGTAGGAATGCTTTGGGTGTACCAAACGTCACAACGTAACTGGGTGGCTATAAAGGTGCACTACAGGTATCTCCGAAAGTGTCTGTTGGGTTGGCTCGGATCGAGACTGGGATTTGTCACTCTGTATGACGGAGAGGTATCTCTGGGCCCACTCGGTATTGCATCATCATAATGAGCTCAATGTGACTAAGTAGTTAGTCACGGGATCATGCATTATGGAATGAGTAAAGTGACTTGCCGGTAACGAGATTGAATGAGGTATTGGGATACCGACGATCGAATCTCGGGCAAGTAAAGTACCGATTGACAAAGGGAATTGTATACGGGATTGCTTGAATCCTCGACATCGTGGTTCATCCGATGAGATCATCGTGGAACATGTGGGAGCCAACATGGGTATCCAGATCCCGCTGTTTGTTATTGGCTAGAGAGGTGTCTCGGTCATGTCTGCATGATTCCCGAACCCGTAGGGTCTACACACTTAAAGTTCGATGACGCTAGGGTTATAAGGAAGGTTTGTATGTGATTACCGAATGTTGTTCGGAGTCCCGGATGAGATCCCGGACGTCACGAGGAGTTCCGTAATGGTCCGGAGGTAAAGATTTATATATGGGAAGTCACCATACGGTCACCGGAAATATTCGGGGGTATACCGGTATTGTACCGGGACCGCCGGAGGGGTTCCGGGGGTCCACCGGGAGGGTCCACCTGCCCCGGAGGGCCTTATGGGCTGTAGGTGGAAGGGAACCAGCCCTTAGTGGGCTGGGCGCCAACCCCCCTAGGGCCCATGCACCTAGGGTTTGGGGGGAACCCTAAAGGGGGGCGCCCCCCTTGCTTGGGGGGCAAGCTCCCTTCCCCCTTGGCCGCCGCCCCCCTCTAGATCTCATCTAGAGGGGCCGGCCCCCTTTCCCCCTCTCCCTATAAATAGAGGGGTGAGGGGAGGGCTGCAGCACCACATCCAAGGCGCAGCCCCTCCCCTCCCCAACACCTCTCCTCCTCCGCGTGTGCTTGGCGAAGCCCTACCGGAGAACTGTCACTCCACCGCCACCACGCCGTCGTGCTGCTGTTGGAGCCTTCTTCCTCAACCTCTCCCTCCTCCTTGCTGGATCAAGGCGTGGGAGACGTCACCGCTCCGTACGTGTGTTGAACGCGGAGGTGCCGTCCGTTCGACGTTTGGATCACCGGTGATTTGGATCACGACGAGTACGACTCCATCAACCCCGTTCTCTTGAACGCTTCCGCTCGCGATCTACAAGGGTATGTAGTGTAGGAGATATGCCCTAGAGGCATTAATAAATGTTATTGATTATCTCCCTGTTCATAATTATGTTTATGTTCCATGCTATAACTGCTGTGGTTCCCGAGCCCGTATATCCATAAAGGCTCTGGGGAGAACCCATATGCACGTGTGGAATAATAAACGGTAAAATGTATTCCTAGTTGTGCCTCTAAGACTAGCTCAAGTGTTGCATGATGATTATGTTTTCCCAATCATGGGCATGTCTATGCCAAGCAACTTTGAGGGCAAAATGTCAGGAAGGACATTTGTGTTGAATCGACCCGGATTGATGTTATGCTATGAGATTCATTCGTCACAAGTTTATTGGTACATAACACAGAGATGGTTAACGTTTGCATGATTCCTTAGACCATGAGAGTATCGAGTTTCTTCATGCTTGCTTCATGAACTTTGGGGTTTGTTAAACGTCATCCGTAAATGGGTGGCTATTACGGCGGCTTACGGGTTCATGGAAAAGTGTGTCAAGTAACTTGATAGCTCAAGATTGGGATTTGCTCCTCCGACGATGGAGAGATATCTCTGGGCCCTCTCGGTGTTACGGTATCCATCATCGTCTGGCCAGACACTTTGTGATTTGATCACGGGGATGCCGGAACACGATAACGAGAAAAGAGAACAATACCGGTAACGAGGTAACTAGCATAGTGGACAAGTTGTTGATCCACGGGAATGCCAACATGTCTCACCTCGGGTATTTGTAACATATCGCGAAGCAACAGGAATAGCACACGGCAACTGGAGGTTCACTCGAATATTTATTCGTGTGGGTATAGGGGTCAATATGGGTGTCCACGGCTCCGATGTTGATCATTGATCGGAAGGGGTTCCGGGTCATGTCTATACTTCACCGAACCTATAGGGTCACACGCTTAAGGGTCATCTATCTGCTGAATACTAGACAGGGAGTCTGAGAGAAAATCACCGAAAAAGTTTCGGACACCGAAAAGTTTCGGACAGCGAAATCGTACCGCAGAGAGAGGTCATCGGATAAGTTTCGATGATACCGAAAAGTTGTTTCAGGATACACCATTAAGTCAAATTGGTTTCGGCACATGCCTGATAATTCTTGGAGGATGCCAGAATCATTCTGGAAGCTTTTTGGAATTTTCTGAGATAAAAACCGGAAATGTTCCGGAGCTGCCGGAGCCACTTCAGATGCGTTTCGCAAATGAAAATCACTAAAACCGGAATTGTTTCGGAACGCGTTGAAAATCATTTTAGTGGGTACTGGAAATGTTCTTAGCCCACATAAATATTTTCAGTTCGATCAGACGCTGAAAAATGTCGTCGTGAATAGTGAAAATCAGCTTTATGGTTACTTTATGGAAAGCCACCTTTTGGGGCTTTGCTCCAAAAGATCTTGGGGATGACATGGATGGATAGGAGCCATTTTTTGGGCCCCTCATGGGGGTGTGGCCGGCCACATGGGGTATCCCCCCTTGGGGACCCTCTTGTTCCTTGGTTTCACTCCTAGGTCCTTGTGGAAGGACTCCATTCATGTGCATTTTGGGTTTTTTGTGAAACTACCCTACCCCCTTGGGATTTCCTATAAATAGAGGTGGAGGGGCAGCCCTCCACACTCATCCCTTGCTCTCATACACATGCCATGCATTATCTGGCTTCTTCTCTCCCTCCCACGAAAAGAGTTTCGTAGAGCCGTAAGGCTGTCTGGGTTCCGGCAGGAACTAGTTCTGGACGGCGAAGCCCTGCCGGATAGATGACACCGTATGTGTGCAACTCTGTAGAGAGATCGTAGTTTCGGTCTTAGTTCGTGAGTGCCTCCCGAAGGGCTGTCCGTGTGACCGTCCGAGTTTCGAAGGTCCTCCCGAAGGGCTGTCCGAGTGACCGTTCGAGTTTCGAAGGTCCTCCCGAAGGGCTGTCCGCGACACCGTCCGGGGGGCTGTTCGACCGCCTCCCGGAGGGCTGCCTGAGGAGCAGATGAGGGTATACATCCTCGCGGTTGGGAGGTTGTAAATCCTAGCTGCGGGGATCTGCACCGCCGATCATCATCGACTCTACTTCCCGCTGCGCTACGAGTCGGTAACGAAAAAGATCAAACCATGTATGCAGTCTCCATAGTGGTCCTGGGCTGGTGCGTAGGTTGGAATATTTTTGTTTTCTACTGCGTTCCCCTACATGTAGATGCACTCCTCCCCTCTCGTTGCTAGTAAACTCCATAGATTGATCTTGGTGATGCGTAGAAAATTTTGATTTCCACAACGATCCCCAACAGGTCTTCCCTTTATCTTTGAAGGGAGATGCATTGACATGGTATAGGTTATGTGATGATATGGGATCATGGAACTACAAGCGATTGAAATTGGAATTTCATCAGAAGTTTTATCCTATGCATCTTGTTCATCGTGATCGTAATTATATATATAATTTTTGGCCTCGCGAAGGAGAAAGCATCTCTCAAGCTTGGGGGAGGCTTAAATCAATGTTATATTCATGCCACAATCATGAGCTCTCAAGAGAAATGATTATTCAAAAAATTTATGCTCGGCTTTCTGATAACAATCGCACCATGCACGATACTTCTTGTGCTGGCTCTTTTATGATGAAGACTATTGAATTCAAATGGGATTTATTGGAAATAATTAAACGCAACTCTGAAGATTGGGATCTCGACGAAGGTAAGGAGTCAGGTATGACACCTAAGTTTGATTGTGTTAAATCTTTTATGGATACCGATGTTTTCCGTAAATTTAGTACTAAATATGGACTTGACTCTGAGATAGTAGCTTCTTTCTGTGAATCTTTTGCTACTCATGTTGATCTCCCTAAGGAGAAGTGGTTTAAATATCATCATCCCATAGAAGTAAAAGTAGCTGCACCTATTAAAGTTGAAGAAAAGACTATCACTTATAATGATCCTATTGTTCCTACTGCTTATGTTGAGAAACTACCTTTTCCTGTTAGGATAAAGGATCATGCTAAAGCTTCAACTGTGGTTCGTAAAAGCAATATTAGAACTTATACACCTCCTGAGCAAGTTAAAGTTGAACCTAATATTGCTATGGTTAAAGATCTCTTGGCTGATAATATTGATGGGCATGTTATTTATTTCTGCAATGAGACTGCTAGAATTGCTAAACCTTGTGCTAAAGATAAACATAGACCTGTGGTAGGCATGCCTGTTATTTCTGTTAAAATAGGAGATCATTGTTATCATGGCTTGTGTGATATGGGTGCTAGTGCTAGTGCAATACCTATTGACTTATACAAAGAAATTATGCATGATATTGCACCTGCTGAGTTAGAAGATATTGATGTCACAATTAAACTTGCCAATAGAGATACTATTTCACCAATTGGGATTGTTAGAGATGTTGAAGTCTTGTGTGGGAAAACTAAATATCCTGCTGATTTTCTTGTTCTTGGTTCCCCACAAGATAGCTTTTGTCCCATTATATTTGGTAGACCCTTCTTAAACACTGTTAATGCTAAGATAGACTACGAAAAGGATGTTGTTACTATTGGTCTAGGTGATATGTCTCATGAGTTTAATTTCTCTAAATTTTGTAGACAACACCGTGAAGAGGAATTGCCTAGTAAAGATGAGTTATTGGTCTTGCTTCTATTGCCGTACCTCCTAATGATCCTTTAGAACAATATTTGCTAGACCATGAAAATGATATGTTTATGAATGAAAGAAGGGAAATAGATGAAGTGTTATTTAAACAGGGTCCTATTCTGAAACACAACTTGTCGGTTGAAATCTTAGGGCCGGGGATCCTCCTCCACCCAAGGGTGATCCCTTGTTTGAGCTTAGACCATTGCCTGATACTCTTAAATATGCTTACCTTGATGAAAAGAAGATATATCCTGTTATTATTAGTGCTAACCTTTCAGAGAAGGAGGAAGAAAAATTATTGAAAACTCTGAAGAAGCACCGTGCTGCTATTGGATATACTCTTGATGATCTTAAGGGCATTAGTCCCACTCTATGTCGACACAAAATAAATTTGGAGACAGATGACTAACCAGTTATTGATCGTCAACGACGGCTGAATCCTAAAATGAAAGAAGTGATAAGAAAGGAAATACTAAAGCTCCTTGAGGCAGGTATAATATATCCCATTGCCGATAGTCAGTGGGTAAGCCCTGTCCATTGTGTTCCTAAGAAGGGAGGTATTACTGTCGTTCCTAATGATAAAGATGAATTGATTCCGCAAAGAATTATTACAGGTTATAGGATGGTAATTGATTTTCGCAAATTAAATAAAGCTACGAAAAAAGATCATTACCCCTTACCTTTTATTGATCAAATGCTAGAAAGATTATCCAAACATACACATTTTTGCTCTCTAGATGGTTATTCTGGTTTCTCTCAAACACCTGTGTCAGCTGATGATCAAGCTAAGACCACTTTTACCTGCCCTTTCGGTACTTTTGCTTATAGACGTATGCCTTTTGGTTTATGTAATGCACCTGCTACCTTTCAAATATGCATGATGGCTATATTCTCTGACTTTTGTGAAAAGATTTGTGAGGTTTTCATGGACGATTTCTCCGTTTATGGATCCTCTTTTGATGATTGCTTGAGCAACCTTGATCGAGTTTTGCAGAGATGTGAAGAAACTAATCTTGTCTTGAATTGGGAGAAGTGCCACTTTATGGTTAATGAAGGCATTGTCTTGGGGCATAAAATTTCTGAAAGAGGTATTGAAGTTGATAAAGCTAAAGTTGATGCTATTGAAAAGATGCCATGTCCCAAGGACATCAAAGGTATAAGAAGTTTCCTTGGTCATGCCGGTTTTTATAGGAGGTTCATTAAGGACTTCTCAAAAATTTCTCGGCCTCTAACTAATCTATTACAAAAAGATATACCATTTGTCTTTGATAATGATTGTGTAGAAGCATTTGAAATACTTAGGAAAGCATTAATTTCTGCACCTATTGTTCAGCCACCTGATTCGAATTTACCTTTCGAAATTATGTGTGATGCTAGTGATTATGCTGTAGGTGCTGCTCTAGGGCAAAGAGTTGATAAGAAATTAAATGTTATTCAATATGCTAGTAAAACTCTAGATAATGCCCAGAGACATTATGCCACTACTGAAAAAGAATTCTTAGCAGTTGTATTTGCTTGTGATAAGTTCAGACCTTATATTGTTGATTCTAAAGTAACTATTCACACTGATCATGCTGCTATTAAATATCTTATGGAAAAGAAAGATGCTAAACCTAGACTTATTAGATGGGTTCTCTTGCTACAAGAATTTGATTTGCATATTATTGATAGAAAGGGAGTTGAGAACCCCATTGCAGATAACTTGTCTAGGTTAGAAAACGTGCTTAATGACCCACTACCTATTGATGATAGCTTTCCTGATGAACAATTAAATGTCATAAATGCTGCTCATACTGCTCCATGGTATGCTGATTATGCTAATTACATTGTCGCTAAATTTATACCACCTAGTTTCACATACCAGCAAAAGAAAAAGTTTTTCTATGATTTGAGACATTACTTTTGGGATGACCCACATCTTTATAAAGAAGGAGTAGATGGTGTTATTAGACGTTGTGTACCTGAGCATGAACAGGAACAAATCCTATGCAAGTGTCACTCCGAGGCTTATGGGGGACACCACGCTGGAGATAGAACTGCACATAAGGTATTGCAATCCGGTTTTTATTGGCCTACTCTCTTCAAGGATGCCCGTAAGTTTGTCTTATCTTGTGATGAATGTCTAAGAATTGGTAATATTAGTAGACGTCAAGAAATGCCTATGAATTATTCACTTGTTATTGAACCATTTGATGTTTGGGGCTTTGATTATATGGGACAGTTTCCTGCCTCTAATGGATATACATATATTTTAGTTGCTGTTGATTACGTTACTAAGTGGGTAGAAGCTATTCCAACTAGTAGTGCCGATCATAACACTTCTATTAAGATGCTTAAGGAAGTTATTTTTCCGAGGTTTGGAGTCCCTAGATATTTAATGACTGATGGTGCTTCACATTTTATTCATGGTGCTTTCCGTAAAAATGCTTGCTAAGTATGATGTTTATCATAGAATTGCATCTCCTTATCATCCACAGTCTAGTGGTCAAGTAGAATTGAGTAATAGAGAGCTCAAATTAATTTTGCAAAAGACTGTTAAGAGATCTAAAAAGAATTGGTCCAAGAAACTTGATGATGCATTATGGGCCTATAGAACTGCATATAAAAATCCTATGGGTATGTCTCCATATAAAATGGTTTATGGAAAAGCATGTCACTTACCTCTCGAACTGGAACATAAGGCTTATTGGGCTATTAAAGAGCTCAATTATGATTTCAAACTTGCCGGTGAGAAGAGGTTATTTGACATTAGCTCACTTGATGAATGGAGAACCCAAGCCTATGAGAATGCCAAATTGTTTAAAGAAAAAGTTAAAAGATGGCATGACAAAAGAATGCAAAAGCGTGAGTTTAATGTAGGTGATTATGTATTGCTATACAACTCTCATTTGAGATTTTTTGCAGGAAAACTTCTCTCTAAATGGGAAGGTCCTTACGTTATCGAGGAGGTCTATCGTTCCGGTGCTATAAAAATCAACAACTTCAAAGGCACAAATCCGAAGGTGGTGAACGGTCAAAGAATCAAACATTATATCTCAGGTAATCCCATAAATGTTGAACCCAATGTTATTGAAACCGTAACCCCGGAGGAATACATAAGAGACACTTTCCAGAACGTTTCAGACTCCGAAAAGGAATAGGTATGTGGTACGGTAAGTAAACCGACTCCAAAACAGTTCTAATGGCAATTTTTCTCCGTTTTGGAATATTTAAAAAAATAGAAAAATAAGAAGCAGTCCGGGAAGGACACGAGGCCTCCACGAGGGTGGAGGGCGCGCCCTACCTCCCTGGGCGTGCCCCCCTGCCTCATGGGCACCTCGTGCGCTCTCCGGACTCCGTTTTCTTGCACGATACGTATTTTGGTCGGTAAAAATTCATTATATAACCTCCCGAAGGTTTTGACTCCTGTATCATGCAATTGTCCTCTATTTTCGTTTCGAGCTGTTTTTCTGACAGATCTAGATCATCATGACGTCTCCAAGCGCCCCCAAGGACATGTTCTTCGAGAAGGTCATCGACCCTTACCTCGCGGAGGTGCTGCGACACCCTCAAACCATTGAGATGCGTGATGGGTTGCTGCACATCCGCGATGTTGAGGGACCGAAGCGGACCGGAAGCGTGGAGGCGAGGCTCGAAGCATTGGAGCAACAAGTTTTCAAGTGTCAGGGGATGGTGGAATGTGGACTCAATTCCAATCACATGATGATCGCGGAGTTCACCAACAACCACAAGCTGGATGCCAAGAACATTGGGGAGACCATCTTCAAGCTTCATGAGAAGATCGAGCACCTCCAAGCCCAAATCTATGACCTGCAAAACCAAAACTGTGAGTATGAATATAGATTCCAGAGGATGAGTTTGGCTGCAGATTTGAGGATCCTAGAGACTCGATCATCCTTCTATGATGGTGAGCCTATGCCTTGGAAGATGGACGACAAGCCCACATCATCGACAACTCCACCACCTTCCTCACCAACAAGGGAGATATAATAACATGGGTATGGGCACTCCCCTTGGCAACTGCCAAGCTTGGGGGAGGTGCCCCGGTATCGTATCATCATCATCACACTCCTATCTTTATCATTTTTCTTAGTTCGATCCTTTTAGTAGTATCTTGATCTAGTAGAATAAAGTTTTGGTATGATCTAGTTGTGAGTTTTGCTTTATGATCCCTTTATGTAATCGAGTCCGTGAGCTATATAATAAAGATTAATGTTGAGTCAAGGGCTTGATTATCTTGCTATGATCTTGAGGGAATTAAAGAAGAGAAAAAGAATAAAAAGAAACAAAGAGATCATATTGATCTTATGGAGAGTGATGACTTCACATAGAAAGAGTATGATGATTAAAAGTTGTTGAGGGTTGATAAACATAGTTTTGGTCATCGTTGCAATTAATAGGAAGTAATAAAGAAAGAGAGGTTTCATATATAAATATACTATCTTGGACATCTTTTATGATTGGGAGCGCTCATTAAAATATGACATGCTAAAGAGTTGATGTTGGACAAGGAAGACAACGTAATGGGTTATGTTTTCTTATATCTGAGATAAAGTATATTGTCATGGATCATCCAACATGTTGAGCTTGCCTTTCCCCCTCATGCTAGCCAAATTCTTTGCACTTAGTAGAGATACTACTTGTGCTTCCAAATACCCTTAAACCCAGTTTTTCCATGAGAGTCCACCATATCTACCTATGGATTGAGTAAGATCCTTCAAGTAAGTTGTCATCGGTGCAAGCAATAAAAATTGCTCTCTAAATATGTATGATTGATTGGTGTGGAGGAAATAAGCTTTATATGATCTTGTGATGTGGAAGAAATAAAAGCGACGGACTGCATAATAAAGGTCTATATCACAAGTGGCAATATAAAGTGACGTTCTTTCGCATTAAGATTTTGTGCATCCAACCCTGAAAGCGCATGCCAACCTCTGCTTCCCTCTGCGAAGGGCCTATCTTTTATGATTATCTTCTACCTTATGCAAGAGTCATGGTGATCTTCACCTTTCCTTTTTACATTTTATCCTTTGGCAAGCATAGGATGTTGGAAAGATCCTGATATGTATATCTAATGGATGTAGGTTAGCATGAACTATTATTGTTGACATTACCCTTGAGGTAAGAGGTTGGGAGGCGAAACTATAAGCCCCTATCTTTCTCTGTGTCCGATTAAAACTCCGTAACCACAAGTATTGCGTGAGTGTTAGCAATTGTGAAAGACTAAATGATAGTTGAGTATGTGGACTTGCTAAAAAGCTCTGACATAGACTCTTTCTGATGTTATGATAAATTGCAATTGCCTCAATGACTGAGATTATAGTTTGTTAGTTCTCAATAAAGTTTCTGAGTCATACTTTGCATTGTGAATAGATTATTACTTGAGTATAAGAAATCATATGACAATATCCATATATGTTGCTGTTATAAGATTAACCATGATGCCCTCATGTCCGTATTTTATTTTATTGACACCTCTACCTCTAAACATGTGGACATATTTATCGTTATCGGCTTCCGCTTGAGGACAAGCGAGGTCTAAGCTTGGGGGAGTTGATACGTCCATTTTGCATCATGCTTTTATATCGATATTTATTGCATTTTGGGATGTTATTACACATTATGTCACAATACTTATGCCTATTCTCTCTTATTTTACAAGGTTTACATAAGGAGGGAGAATGCCGGCAGCTGGAATTCTGGGCTGGAAAAGGAGCAAATATTAGAGACCTATTCTGCACAACTCCAAAAGTCCTGAAACTCCACGAAAGTTGTTTTTGGAAATAATAAAAAATACTGAGCGGAAGAAATACCAGAGGGGGCCCACACCCTGGCCACGAGGATGGGGGGCGCCCTACCCCCCTGGGCGCGCCCCCCTGCCTCGTGGGCCCCCTGTTGGCCCTCCGGTGCCCATCTTCTGCTATATGAAGTCTTTCGTCCGAAGAAAAATCAGAAGCAAGCTTTCGAGACGAGACTCCGCCGCACGAGGCGGAACCTTGGCGGAACCAATCTAGGGCTCCGGCGGAGCTGTTCTGCCGGGGACACTTCCCTCCGGGAGGGGGAAATCATCGCCATCGTCATCACCAATGCTCCTCTCATCGGGAGAAGGCTAATCTCCATCAACATCTTCACCAGCACCATCTCCTCTCAAACCCTAGTTCATCTCTTGTATCCAATTCTTGTCTCCAAGTCTGGGATTGGTACCTGTAGGTTGCTAGTAGTGTTGATTACTCCTTGTAGTTGATGCTAGTTGGTTTATTTGGTGGAAGATCATATGTTCAGATCCTTTATGCATATTAATACTCCTCTGATTATGAACATGAATATGCTTTATGAGTAGTTACGTTTGTTCCTGAGGACATGGGAGAAGTCTTGCTATTAGTAGTCATGTGAATTTGGTATTCGTTCGATATTTTGATGAGATGTATGTTGTCTTTCCTCTAGTGGTGTTATGTGAACGTCGACTACATGACACTTCATCATTATTTGGGCCTAGAGGAAGGCATTGGGAAGTAATAAGTAGATGATGGGTTGCTAGAGTGACAGAAGCTTAAACCATAGTTTATGTGTTGCTTCGTAAGGGGCTGATTTGGATCCATATGTTTCATGCTATGGTTAGGTTTACCTTAATACTTCTTTTGTAGTTGCGGATGCTTGCAATAGGAGTTAATCATAAGTGGGATGCTTGTCCAAGTAAGGACAACACCCAAGCACCGGTCCACCCACATATCAAATTATCAAAGTACCGAACGCGAATCACATGAACGTGGTGAAAACTAGCTTGACGATAATTCTCATGTGTCCTCAGGAGCGCTTTTCTCAATATAAGAGTTTGTCCAGGCTTCTCCTTTGCTACAAAAAGGATTGGGCCACCTTGCTCCACTTTATTTACTTTTGTTACTTGGTACTCGTTACAAATTATCTTATCACAAAACTATCTATTACCTATAATTTCAGTGCTTGTAGAGAATACCTTGTTAAAAACCGCTTATCATTTCCTTCTGCTCCTCGTTGGGTTCGACACTCTTACTTATCGAAAGGACTACGATAGATCCCCTATACTTGTGGGTCATCACATCCCAGAAGTTCTGATAGAACTCAGCGGGGAAACCATCTGGACCTGGGGCTTTGTTATGCTCCATTAGAAAAACTGCCTTTCTAACTTCCTCCTCCGAGTATGAGGCTGTTAGAAGGTTGTTTTCCTCATCAGAGACCTGGGGGATGTCATCTGTTCGGGACTCATCCATCGAGAAGTTTCCTTCCTGTGGGCTCCGAACAGATTTTTATAATAATTAGTGATATAAAATTTCAGTTGCTCATGCCCCTCAATTGTGCCCTCGTCCTGTTGTAGGGAATGAATAATTTTCTTCCTGCGTCTGCCATTGGCAACTCCATGGAAGTATCTAGTATTCGAATCACCTTTCAGGATAAACTGAGAGTTAGAATGTTGGTACCATTTAAGTTCCTCTTCACGCAGCATGTTAGCTATCTGTGCATTCGAATGATTCTTAATCTCGATTTCATGCTCAGATAGAGGTCTAACCTCTGCCAAAGCTTCTAATTCATCAATGATAGATGAAATACGAAGCTTCTCCTTTTTGAGGAAACCTACCGTATGTCTAGCATATTTGCCGGCTGCAACGTGGAAGGTTACATTGGTACCTGCGTGGTCATATATATGCAACTTTAGTAATGAAGAATACTCAGGCTAGTTTGTAATGGTTGAGATGCGGAGGCGACATCCTCTACGCAGGGGGCTGAACGGGACGGTGCCGACGGAGATTCTCTCTCTTGTTCTTGTGGGGGAATTTGGCTGAACTGTGAGTAGTGCAGCTCATTTCGCTCACCACAATACTTCTATTTATGCTCTTATTATCTTGCAGAAATGTTGCCAAAAACCATCTAGAAGGCACTGTCAAACCATCTGGACGGCGGCGAGGTATATAAGTATATCTGTGCTCGTGTATTTCCTTGTGGCCGGGAGAAGTTCTAGTGCGATAGGGCTAATGCTACCTCGCTACCAATAATGCATGATAGCACCACTAAAAAAATCATAAGAATATCTGATATTTTGCGTGTAGACAGTACTGTACAATGATCCTGCAACCGCAAAACTATAGTTTAAAACATAACACCTATTAGGAGAAACATAAAGGATAAACTCTTCTCCCCGCAAAAAAGGGATAATCTCTCTTCATAGCAAAAAACAAAATCTTCTCGTATATATTGTGGATGTGTAAATTAAATTTGTATCTGAATTGTTCTGACATGGTATATGCATTTTGTGCCAAAATTTTGAAAATAAATCAGAATTACCATTTGGTAGTACTATTGTGTGATGTTGAAAGCAAGGTTTTTGTAGCACTCCTTTTGCCATATACACCTATGATGGGTTAATCTCACAATAATTGCTCACTTCGCATCCTTGCAGTGGCCTTCGTCATCCAGGACACACTCAAGACTGCAAGCTAAGCAGGATCCGGGACAAAATGGAGCTGTTAGCAGCAGGGCAGCCTGAAATTTATAGACCTAATTATATTCCATCTTTTTATAGAGGAACCGATGAGATTACCTCCATCCCTGCAAAATGAAATTTAACAAACTTTGCAAAATATGTGAAATGCATGCATGTTCTCATCATGAACATATATATGAACCTGTACAACTTTGTTTATTTCCTGGATAAATATGCATATGAACCAGCCCGGAATTACTATGCATATATATGAGTATATGAGCAATTGAAGGGAAAGAGAAACAGAAAGCTAACATAGAACGACGTCCAAAATATTGCTGCCGTGGACGCTTATTTGATCTGGCGTAATGCCACTTTCACTGATTGCGTCCAAAATATTTTATAGTTGTTATATTAAAGCTATGGGTAATAGTTTCCGCAATAGTTAACATTAGCTGCCATAGATATAGCTTGGGCCTCGGTAATGGCAAAAAAACACTAAGCAAATTGTTTGCCGAGTGCAACAGTAACTTTGTCAGGTCCTTTTCCACAGGTACTCGGCAAACACATGAAAAAAACTGTATCGAGTGCAGAAAATCGTGTACTTGGAAAACAAATAGCATGGATGATACGGCTTAAACTGTATCGATTCCACGCATAGTCGAATCTTTGCCTAGTGTGGTGTCTGCCAAAGAACATCGGGGGTTTGGGCAATATTAACACCTTCCTAATGAAAAATTGTTTAATCATGAAATGGTGGTGGCGTATCTATCATTATCCTCCTGTTTCTCTATGGCTTAAAATCCTCAAAGCCAAATACTTCCCTGATGTCGAACCCTTTAATGTAAATCCTAGGGAAGGATCCCAAATCGGGAGATCTCTGGTCAAAGTCCGTGAGGAATTTTGGAGTCTGGATCTGTTCAAGGTTGGCTTCGGAACCTCGGTTCATTTCTGGTTAGACTGGTGGCAGGGGGGTGGCTCCCTTTGGATCTCTATTGCCGAATTTTGTTTTCTTAGTGCTCTAACAAAGAGATCCCCATTTTGGAGCTGTTGCTGCCAACAATTGGGACCTTGGTTCCATCGTTCCTTTTCTCCCGTAGAGCTAGCGAACTGGCAGGATCTCATTGCCTTGTTACCTACCCTCACGTAGGCTCCTAATCGACTGATTTGGCCCTATTCTTCTTCAAGAAAGTTCTTCATCATGTTTGAGAAATGCTCAACATGTATCAAAAAACATGTTACGCGTGTGTAAGAAGAATGTGCAACGCGTATTGAAAAAAAGTAGACATGTATTTGAAAGAAATAGAAAATAAAAAGGAAAGAAGAAAAAAGAAAAAGAAAAAAAGGACCCTGTTACTATTGTGTTGGCACAACCACACACGCCACAAGTAGGCGTGCTACTAGCTAGTGGTGTGCCCGACATGCAACACGCCACTAGTTACTGGTGCCTTGCCCCACTGCTAAGGCCCACATTCTAGGGGAGAGTTTTATGTCCAACACACCACTAGTAATATGTTATTACTGTAATGGGTCTGGAAGCTCATACCACTGGTACTGATACTTTGGGCAAATACTAGTGGCGTGACTCGCCACTAGTACCATTCCTCTATAAGAATTTTGACACTTGTGCGGCACTGTACGCGCAACAAATATAGAGGGGGTGCACATGGGAAAACAATTTACCAAGGTTTGGGCTCTCGATATGAGGTAATAGGCTACTTCCTTTCTTAGAGGATTGTATTGATGGTTCGCTCGTATGAAGCTAGGGTTTGTGGTATTGTGTACGATTTGTTGCATGTGAAGGTCCTAATCATTATATGTGAACGGGGATAGGGTTACAAGGAAACTGAGTTGTGTGTTGTGTGTGTGTGTGTGTGGGGGGGGGGGGGGGGGGGGGTCCTACCCGGCCTTATATAGGTGCGCTGGGATAGGGTTACAAGGAAAATGAGTCGGTTATCATCACGTAGTTCTAGTGGGCTAAACTTATTGATGGGAAAGGCAAAATTATAGCTTCGGAATTTCTCTTAATTGAATCTCCAGCTTCAAGTATAATTTCGAGGTGTTCCATATGCAAACCTCAAATATGGATTTTTTTTTGGAAAAGGAGGTCTGCCCCTGGCCTCTGCATCGGAACGATGCATGCAGCCATATTATTAAAAGTCTCAAAGTATCACAAAATCTTCAAACTATTATAGCTCGCAAACGGAGCAACGAAAAAAAGATGAACAAAAAGCCACAACCGTAAGTAGATAGAAGACTAGGACCCTAGACTACTATTCTGTTATGCGACCGACATCCAAACCGGTTGAAGATAACCCGTGCTACCATCTCCCATTGGTTGCACCCAGTAACCAAAGGCTCCCTGGAGTCTGTAGGAGTGAGTAAGGACCATGTACAGATCCACGTCGTAGCTCTGAATATGACCTGTAAGAAGTTTAACATGTGTTGTCTGTTAAAAATCATATCATTTCTGCAGTTCCATATAGCCCACAAAAATGCGCATATTCCAATCCGAATACGAGCTGCGGTATTATGTTCCACTCCAGCTAACCACGTCCCAAATAACGATTCAATGCTACCTGCAGGGACAATATTGAAAGCTATATGAATCCCTATGGAGAGTGGTCAGCAATAGTTAGTTATTGGGAACATACAGACGGGAAAAACAGTAGTAGCCACATATATAATTCTCAACCAAAAAGGTACAAATGGACCTACTATATATAGTGGTATTCTTTTCTTGTACTTCAATTCAATGTACTCGCATGTATTGTTGGTTGACTCCAGTCGTCGGTGTAACCCACCCTATGACTAATGGGCCGAATTCGTCCTCCCTGACTATATAATTAGAGGTCATAGCTTCATCAACATGTTAATTCATCATGCATAGCCACATGCACTACTGGATTGGAATGGTGAAAGTAGCTTGTAGATAATCAACATAATCTTCGCAAGTTTTAATCCCAAGCTCATCACTAACGTGTTGTGCCGTTGGTCTACGTGATGGGTTTGGCTCCAAGCACTTAACAAGAACATTGATCATTATGTATATTTTTCTAGCTGTGTCAGCATCTGGTAGCATGATTCTGGAGTCTAAAAGATCTTGCAGGTACAGATGTGTTTTCTTGGGAGCCATCAAGAGGGATGCGAGCAAATCGCCTGGATGGGACCCCATAAATAACTCTAGAACAAGTACTCCAAAACTGTATACTTTACACTTCTCTGTCACATTCTCAATGTATGCTAGCTCTGGAATTTATATGAAATAATTAGTGCATATCAAAAGTTAATTTGTTATGAAAATGATGACAATACATCAAAACGAACATATGTACTACTAAAACTGCAAAAGTATTTGATAACATTTGATTATTTTTGTTTACCTGGAGCTATATAGCCTTTCGTCCCAGCGAGCCTTGTGAGATTTTGGTCATCAATATTGAGAATTTTAGCTGTACCAATGTCAGAGATGCAAGCCCTAAATTCCATATCAAGCAAAATGTTGTTGCTTGTTATATCTCTGTGGACTATTGGTGCCGAACAATCATTATGCATGTATGCCAAAGCATGAATCACATCCAGCACAATATTTACCCGCCTACTCCAGTCCAATCCAACTGCCCTTTCATCGACCCTTAGTGTTTCTGCCAAGTTTCCTCTATCCATATATTCGTAGATAAGAAACCTTCCTTGACTAGAGGAATAATATCCAAATAGTTTTACAATGTTTTGATGACGAATCTGTACCAATGCCTCGATTTCACGATTGAACAATGACTCATTCATGCAACAGTCATCTTCAATCATTTGGATCTTCCTCACTGCAAATATTTCAGATGTTGCAAGTGTAGCTTTGTAGACATATCCATGTCCCCATGTTCCTATGCAATGTACGTCGCTGAAATTGTTGGTAGCTTCAACAATTTGCTTGTATACATTTCCCCCATCAAAACTCCAAATAGAGAAGGCCTTTTCTTTGAGTTACATTAATGGTGTTAATTTCCTTGGGTTTCTTGCTTTCATGTCGAAACATCAATATCACTACAACAAGCCCAAGGAATATCAGAGTAGCAACCACTACTACTACAAGTGTTTTGTGTCCTTTCCTTCTTCCCCCAATTTCAGTTACACTACTACATGGAACCAATCCTTTCACTACACCACATAACATCTTATTATGCATAAACCACTTCAGTGGAGCTCCTTGGAAGAGCTTACTCTTTGGGACTGGTCCTACCAATTCATTGTAAGATACATCAATGGTTGTCAGGCTTTCCATACTCTGAAATGATGACGGGATGGAGCCACTAAGTTCATCGTGTGAAAGATTCAAAGTATCTAGCATGATCAGACCACTAAGTTCGCTTGGTATTGCCCCAATAAATGAATTATCACTCAAGGCCAACGTGATATGTAAGTTGCGCAATAACTGTAGCATGATAGGGATATTTCCTTTGAAGTTATTGTGACTTAAATTCAATGAGAGCAGTTTTAAGAAATTCTCAATTGATCCTTGCATCAAACCACTCAAGTTATTTGACGACAAATCCAACAACTTCAGATTGGATAGTGCCCCAATTTCTTGTGGAATGCTTCCGTGGAGAAAATTATCCACGAGGCTCAAATGGAATACCCTTCTTAGATTTCCTAGTTCATTTGGAATATATCCTTCAAGCTTGTTTGATGAAAGGTCAAGAAGCCCTATCTGAGATAGTCTCCCCATACATGCGGGTATCCTCCCCGTAAGGTTGTTGTTTGAGATGCTAGCATCGTAAGATTATGACATTGCCCCTAGTTATAAGATAATTGACCAAACAGTTTATTCGAGCTCATATCCATATACACCAGATTAGGATGAACTCCTAAAGCAGAGATATCTCCCTCTATCTGATTCCTTCCAATACGAACTCTGACTAGGCTTCGGCAATGTATCAAACTTGATGGAAGTTGTCCATTCAGATTATTATCAGATCCAGTTAAATTCTTCAACCGCCCTCCAGAGCACAAGTCAGGTGGCAAAGGACCAGATATATTGTTACCATCCAACTGCAATAGCTCGAGATCCATTAAGGTGCCAATTTCTCGAGGAGCTTCTCCGGAGAATTGATTGTAACTGAGTTGCAAGGTGGTGAGCTTTGTCAAATTTCCAAAGATATTGGGGATAGAGCCTATCAATTTGTTTGTGCTAAGATCCAGACGTTGTAAATTCACCAGCAAACCTATTTCTTGTGGAAGACATCCTAAGAACTGATTACTAGCAAGGAACATGGTAGTGAGCTTACTGGAATTTCCAAAGAAGTTGAGAATGGAACCTACAAGATTATTTTTGCCAGGTTAATTACCTAGTTCTCGAGGAATACGCCCAGAAAGTTGGTTCTTGTTAAGTTTCAAATTTTCTAGATTCACGAGGTAACCTAGTTCTCGAGGAACATGCCCGGAAAGTTGGTTATCCCATAGATACAGGCCACTGAGGTTAATTAGGCCACCAAAGGAATCGGGGATGGAACCCATGAGTTTGTTGGCGCTAAGATCCAACATTTGTAGATTCACCAAGTAACCTAGTTCTCGAGGAAGATATCCTGAGAATTTATTACGGTGGACGTACAATGTTGTGAGCTTAGTCAAATTCCCAAATCTAGGGGGAATGGATCCCATGAATTGGTCTTGTTAGGATCCAAATCTTCAAGATTCAGTAGGTCACCTAGTTCTCGAGGAACTTGCCGGAAAGTTGATTATCCCATAGATACAAAACAGTGAAGTTATTCAGACTCCCAAAGGTATCGGGGATGGAACCCTTGAGCTTGTTGGAGTTAAGATCTAATATTCCCAGACTTACAAGGTAACCTAGTTCTGGAGGAATATGCCCAGAAAGTTGGTTACCCCATAGGTACAAGGCAGTGAGGTTAATCAAACCCCGAAAAGTATTTGGAATGGAACCAGTGAGGTTATTTTGCCTAAGAGACAACTCTTGCAAATTCAAGAGATGACCTAGTTCTTGAGGGATATATCCAGAGAATTTGTTACCACCAAGGTACAAGATAGTGAGTTTAGTGAAATTCCCTAAACTTCTTGGAATACGGCCTGTGAGGTTGTTGCTGGTAAAATCTACCATAACTAGTTTCTGTAGGTAGCCTAGTTCAGTGGGGATGGGACCAGATAAGTGATTGGCTGACAAGTCAAGCCCCACTAGACTCTCTAGGTGTTTTATTTGCCATGGTCTTTCACCAGAAAGCTCATTCTCCTGAGCATTAGGTGCCGCAGGTTAGGGAAGGATGATGCTAAAGCGGGTGGAAAGGAGCCCCTTATCTGATTGCTGGAGAGGTGGATACTCGTAAGAGTACACAACGCCGTGAAGTTGAGGGTGCTGATCGAGCTCCCCTCTCAGCCGCAGCCCCGGGAGAGAGATCTCGGTGACCACCTCCTGGTTCCTTGCCTCAAGCTTGCCGGTGCTGCACTTGATGCCATGCCAGCTGCACGGAGATGTACCGCTGTTTCCCCTTCCCCAGGATTGCAGCTGGGCTGGGTGGCTTGCGAGGAGGGCTACTGCTTGCTCTTCCAGCAGTGACGGCACAAAAGCCCTGGCTGGTGGAAACCAGGCTAGTAGGAGAGCGAGTGAGATGAGTTGGAGGAGAGGGGAGGTCTCCATGACTTGCATGGTAGGAGTTACTTCTTGGTTTGTCCCTGTGAACGTCATGGAGTCATCTTATATTTGTTTCATGATGATCCATGTAGCATTCTCATGGGTGTTCTTCCCACGCACGACTCTTGAGTCTTGAGACAGCTACACATACCGACATACGGCTCGAGACGCTACGTTGGTCCTCGTTTGCTGCGTGTACGCCAATCATATTATAGCACGTGCGATCAGGACAGGTCGTCCGCCGAGGTCCAAGGAAAGGCAAAAAAAGTCTGATTCCTGCTGAAAAGTTGGACTTGATGGGTGCCAATGATCTGTTTGATTCCAGCTGAAACAGGGGCGGAGCCAGAAAATTTAGCCGATGGGTTCATTCATTGATAAATTGTGAGGATTTTGTCTAATTAATTAAGTGTATAGTCTGTTTTTGCACTGAAGGTCAATCATTTTATTTGCACCACCTTGCATCAAATATATAGCACTCTGTTTCTAAGAAGAAGTATATAGCACTCAAAAAGCATAATGGATAGAAATATAATATCATGTATGAATAGCAAATGCGGAAATATTATCATTTGTTATTCCCTAGAAACACGTTTAACTAGTAACTATAAAACCATACTAATTGAATTGTGTGATTATAGAGTCAACCTGGTTCTGGTGCATCTAGCCGTCGGAAAATAACCTAAATATATGTGAATCATCCCCGAAAATTGACAAGTCGCAATATTCCAATTACCACGTAATCACTCTTAAAATTAAAAACACTAGCAATACAATTTGGGAAGCAAACATTACTACATTAGACGAAATAGAGACACACGCTTGTAGGAATTGATGACTTACCTCTTCAGAAATTTGATGCACTTGACCTACGTTTAAGGTGGCTTTGAATTATATTATTTGGATGTAGTGACCGATTTCTCTTTTGAGAATATATGTCATTCTATACCCTAGATCGGTCAAACAAACTAAGTACATGGAGTAAGCAATTAGAAAATTAAAATATGAACACCAGAGAGGCGATGTGGTGATGCAATCTGAGTACCTGGAATTTGGAGTTTTGGACAACGATCGCCGGCTTTGCTGCAGTCGATCTGCCGTAGCGTGTGGCAACGAGTGGCGGCTGATCATGGGCGTGAAGAATAGATTAGGGTACGAACAGGAGGTATAGAGGCAATTTACCATTGGGCTTTTGGGCTTTTTTATTAGGCTGTTCACCTGGCGCGTTGGAGCTTGATGGGTTCAGGCCTTGTTTTTGGTTGGGTTCATACGATTACGTATCTATCTATGTGTACTATACCAGGAAAAGTCGTTGGGTTCATCTGACCCCAACGCTAACACGCTGGCTCCGCCTCTGAGCTGAAAAGTTGGACTCCACGGAAGGTTAGACATGGGCACTTGATATTGAGCTTCAGATACTATTCAAAGGAAATACGGCTTGCCGACATGTTTGACAAATGTATATATTTAGTGGACACGATCATGTTGTAGCACGCTCACTGTGCTTGCAGATTGCTGTTAAAAAACGATCATTTCTGAAAAAACCAGCAGAGTCATGCATATACAGATATTGCTTCCATCGTATATTCATGCCAAAAAAAGGACTGTAGAAGACATAGATATTGCTCCTACACTTCCGCAGAGACGGGCGCCCGTCGTCATTGCCGCAAAATGCCAGGTGCTCCGCATGGCGCTCCAGGAGTAGGAGTGGTTGGCGATGCAGCCAGCGACGACGGCGAAGAGAGGAGTACGGCTCCGAGGGGAGCAGACCCTCGCCGCCTGGCACATGGCGGGCATCTTCATATCGTCGTCCTCCTCCGCTTCGAACAGCGATGATGATGGTGACGCGCCCGGGGACACCGACGCCTACGCCGAGTCCAGCCACCGAGACCCCAAGGGGAAGCGTCCGGCAAGGAAGTGGTGAAATCAGCCTCTAATTTTAATTCATATTAAATCATTAAGTGATGAACTCGGGTGGCAGGCACTTTTCGATCGGATTGTGTTAAGTTTCTATGTCCAATCAGATTATGTTTATATGTTATCTATGCCAGATTTCTACGCTCTATGTTGATCTATGTAGGAACAACGTTTGCATATGGATTAGAGTAGTGTCGGTGCTAAAACTGGCAGATCTCAGGTAGGGGGTCCCAAGCTTGGTGATCTGAGCTAGATGGTTACAGGAGAAGTAGGGACACGATGTTTTATCCAGGTTCGGGCCCTCGTCATGAGGTAAAACCCTACATCCTGCATTGTATAATATTAACAAGAATTATACACTAGTTTAATTATGGTACTAAGATGCTTACATTAGTTCAAGTTCACTATGCTTTCCAAGGAAGTACGTAGCTGGTATAGAAGAAATTACATGGCACAATCACGTCATCCATAGACATAGGCACTACTGTGTAGGAATGATGAGCCTAGCATGTATAAAATCAATATGATTTGCACATGCTTTAATCGTGGATAACTCCTCACTGGCATGCCGTGCCGTTGGCCTGCGTGATGGACTTGGCTCAAGGCATTGAACTGCAACACTGAGCATGGAGTATATTTCTCTAGTGGTTGCGGCATCTGGTAGCACGAGCCTCAAGTCCAGCAGATCCTTTAAGTAAACATCATTATTTTTGGTTCTCAACGAGAGGGATGAGAGCAAATCGCCTGGATGGCATCCTGCAAATAACTCCAAAACAAGCACTCCAAAGCTATATAGATCACATTTCTCTGTCACATTGTCTGTATATGCTAGCTCTGCAATTATTATAATCTAATTAGCATATGTATGTGTTGCAAGTAAATTGATCAAAGTTCATCATAATGATCACAATACATCACATTCACAAAACTAGTTGTTAAGTTTTGATTTTTGTTTACCTGGGGCAAGATAGCCTTTTGTCCCCGCAAGCCTTGTTATATTCTGGCCATCAATATCGAGAATTTTAGCAGTACCGAAGTCAGAAATGCAAGCTCGAAATTCCACATGAAGCAAAATGTTGTTGCTCGTTATATCTCTGTGGACTACTGGTGACGAACAATCATGATGCATGTATGCCAAAGCATGAATCACGTCCAGTACAATATGTATCCGCCTTCTCCAATCTAACTCGATTGCTCTTGCATTGGATCTCAATATTTCTGCTAAGTCGCCTCTCTCCATATATTCATAGATAAGGAACCTTCCTTGTCTAGATGAACAATACCCAAATAGCTTAACGATGTTTCGATGTCGAATCCGCACCAATGCCTCTATTTCAGAATTGAACATTGCCTCGTTGACATAACAATCATCTTGTATCGTATGTATCTTCTTCACCGCAAATATTTCACATGTTGAAACTCTAGCTTTGTAGACAGACCCATATCCCCCGGTCCCTATGCAATGTGTCTCACTAAAATTGTTGGTTGCTTCCACAATTTTCTTGAACACATTTTCCCCATCAAAACTCCAAATAGAGAATATTTTTTCTTGTGTAACTCTAGAATTGACAATTGACTTTGATTTGTTCCTCTCATGTCGGAACACCAATATAGATACAACAAGAACAAGACATATCGTAGTAGTAACCATGGCTAGTGCAACTGTTTTGTATCCTTTCATTTTCCCTCCATTCTGAGTTGCACTACTACAAGGGGGCAATCCTTTCACAACACCACATATCATATTATTATGCATGAACCATTGGATTGGAGCTCCTCGGAAGAGCTTACTCTCTGGTACTGGCCCTTCTAATTCATTATAAGATAAATCAATCAATGTCAAGCTTTCCATTCCCTTAAATGATGACGGGATCAAGCCAGTAAGTGCATTGTTTGAAAGATTCAAAGTTTCTAGCATGGTCAGATCACTAAGTTGGCTTGGTATTGCCCCAACAAATGAATTATCACTTAAATCCAACTTGTCTTGTAAGTTGTGCAATGCCCCTAGAATAGGAGGAATGCTTCCTTTCAAGTTATTGTGTCTCAAATTAAATGAGCGGAGCATCAAACAATTCTCAATTGATCCTTGTACCAAACCACTTAGGTAATTTGACGAAAAATCCAAAAACTCCAAACTAGACAGGGACCAAATTTCTTGTGGTATGCTTCCATGGAGTGAATTATCTGCGAGGCTCGGGTAGAACAACTTTTTAAGTTTTCCCAGTTCACTTGGAATCTCTCCCTCAAGCTTGTTTGATGAAAGATCAAGTATCTGTAGTTGAAACATTTGCCCCATACTTGCGGGTATTTTACCTGTGATGTTGTTGTTTGAGATACTTAGCTTGTTAAGTTTATGAGACTCTCCCCATTTATAAGATAATTGACCAAACAGTTTATTTGATCTCATATCTAAGTACACTAGATTTGGATGGGCTCCCATCTCAGAAATATCTCCTTCTAGTTGATTCATTTCAAGACGAACTCTGACAAGGCTTCTACAGTTTAACAAGCTTGATGGCAAAGGTCCATTCAGGTAGTTAACTTCTGCAGTAAAATTCTTGAGCCGACCACTAATGCACAAATTGGGTGGCAGAGGACCGGAGAGGTAGTTATTGGAGAACTCGAGTTTCTCAAGATTCGTTAAGTTGCCGATTTCTTGAGGGACATGTCCAAACAATTGATTCTCACTGAGTTGCAAGGTAGTGAGCTTAGTCAAGTTTCCAAAGGTATCCGGGATGGAACCCATGATTGTGTAATTACTGATATACAGTTCTTCTAGTTTCACCAGGTAACCTATTTCTCGAGGAATAAATCCAGAAAGTTGGTTATCCCTTAGGTACAAGCCAGTGAGTTTAACCAAACTCCCAAAGGTATTAGGGATGGAACCAGTGAGTTTGTTGCCGCTAAGATCTAAGTCTTCTAAATTCACCAGGTAACCTAGTTCTACAGGAATATGCCCAAAAAGTTTGTTATCCCAGAGATACAAGCAAGTGAGGTTAAGTAGACTCCCAAAGGTATCAGGGATGGAACCCGTGAGTTCATTTGCTTCAAGGGACAGCTCTCGTAAATTCATCAGGTAACATAGTTCTCGAGGAAGATATCCAGATAAATAATTTCCAGTAAGGTACAAGATGGTGAGTTTAGTGAGATTCCCTAAATCTCTTGGAATGGAGCCTATGAGGTTGTTGTGGACAAAATCTAACCTGACAAGCTTCTTTAGGTAGCCTAGTTCACTGGGGATGGGACCAGACAAGTTATTGATTGATAACTTAAGTGTCACAAGATTTTCTAGCTCTCCTATTTGCCTTGGTATTTCACCAGAGAGTTCATTCTGCTGGAGCATTAAGCACCGTAGTTTTTTCAATGATGCTAAAGCAGGTGATAAAGGGCCCCTTATCTGATTGCGTTGAAGAAGCAGGAACCGGAGGTCTCTGAGTGACACAATGCCGGGAGGGATCCTCCCGGTGAGCCTGTTGTGCGAGAGTTGGATGCTCGTCAGGGTCGCCAACGCCGTGAAGTTGAGGGCGTGGAGCTCCCCTCTCAGCCGCAGCCCACGTAGAGAGATCTTGGTGACTTGCTTGATGCTTGTTGCACTCGATGCCGTACCAGCTGCAGGGCCGCTTAGAGTTGTTTCCCATTCCCCAGGATTGAAGCTGGGCAGGGTGGCTTTCTAGTGTGTCTTTCCAGGCAAGGAGGGCTCCTGCTTGTTCTTGCAGGGACGGCACTGCCATGGCCTGGAGAAACGTGGCTAGTGGGACAGTGAGTGAGATGAAGCGTAGGAGAGGGGACTTCTCCATTACTAGTCGCATGGCTGTGGTAGGAGCTTGGGTCTTGGTGTATGCCTGCGAAACTTCACCTTATATGCGAACTTCATGGTAGGTAGGCAGCTCATTTGGCCGCGTACGACTGGACACAAGGGTCATAATTTTACGAAAATAATCTCACCTCGTCTTAGCATGGAAACCGTGTCCACCTAAATTCTGGTTCTGGACGTTGCTTGCAAATTAACCCTAGAATTTTGGACTGGAGGCTTTAAGCTTTTGTACTGGTCGAGGCAAAGGTCTGCAAAGTAGTGAGCTTTGAGGAGTTTAAAAACAAAAGGCGACGTACGTGTTTCGCGTGTATATCTTTCCCTTTGTTGTCCCTGCATAAGAAACCACCAAAGAAAGAAAAGGTGAGCATTGGATTCAACGAAAAGATCTCCCTGTGCTCATGATTTTCAAGGGGGTAGAATGACAGGTACAAGTGCACTAAGCTTGAACCATCTGTAAATAAACCTGAGTGCGCTCGTCCCAAACTGTGACCTCATGTTGACCGTTCCTGATGCTAAAGCTACTCTGGTGGCCGAAAATTAAGGATAGAAATAATCTAATTCTAGCAAAGCTCAAGCAATATTGACCATAAGTACCTTCAAGCTTTCTCAAAGAATTTAACCAGACGTCAGTTTATTGTACAAAACAAAGACCCGGATTTTCTCGTGAGTTACACACAATATTGTCCTAAAAAAACACCCAGAGTTTCTCAAAGATTTTAACCTGTCAACATTTTTTTAACGTGAAGGTAGTTTTTATCAAATAACAGTAGCAATAAAGAATGCTGGAGTATCCGCCTTCCTGGGCTCGGGGAAAGAGAGCCTCTTGGCCACCCGTTGCTGGGGAGAGCAGCCGCGGGGGCCTCTCGGGGCAGCTTCGAGCCATCTGATCTGCCAGGACAGCTTGCACCCGGGCGACCCAGCTGGAGTGTCCATGATGGGTGGACCGTGGGGGCGCGCCCGGGGCCTACGTCATTGGGCAGCATCGGGCATGCCCGCGATGGAACTGTCGAGCCTTCACGCCATCCATTTTCGGTTGGAGTGTCGTGACGGCATCTCAGGGGCTCTCCGCGTGCCCGGGCGACCTGACTGGGTGGACCGTGGGGCGTGCCCGGGGCCACCATCATTGGGCGTCGGCGGACGCGTTGGCGATGGTACTCTCGCGTGTTGCCTCACACGAGACGGGGAGGGCGGACTTGCCTGTCGGCCTCCTCGCCCCACGCCAGGCGGTTCGGTCCCGACAGGTGGGCCATTCGTGGTACTTGCGGCGGCGGCTCACGCGTGGATCTAGGTCGTGGGGGCCGTTGGCGAGAGGGGTGGGCTACACCCACCTTTGAGGGGATTGTTTGCTCGTGCGAGCCGTCCTTCTTAGCTTGGTCTAGGATGTTACGTGCGATCGATCCAGCTGGGCTTCACCGGGTGGCTGGATAGGGTCAACCGGCCATGGTCGGCACGACGCGTGATTGTCAAGGCTAGGTCCGTCTATCAGTGCCCATTGCCTCTTGACAGGTTGCCTCGCTCTTGCCAACCACGAACCGGGTGGTCGGAGAGGGCTATCCGGATAGGGGTGCGGCGGTGGCCTTGCCGGCTGGCTAGCATCGAGCCATATTCGAATGTTGCGCCGAGGGTGGCTCGATCTGTTCCTTAAGGAGGTTGTGTCTTGTTATAAGTTCATTGATTTATGTCACACGTCAGACGGCGTGCACATTTGCCTCCCTCTTGATTATGCCTTGCACCTGCTATTCCTGAGCGATCTTTGCCCGTTCCAGCCGGTGACGGTCGAACACGACTCCAGCTTCTCTCACTTCTTGCACGCATGTGTAGCATGCCTTCTTCTCCGGCCTCAATGAGCATGCAGCTCACCGTCTCTGTTTCGGCCTTTCGGGTGGGGTTTGCCTTTGCTGTATTTTTCGTGTCAATGTTTCTTCTGTTTGGCATCTTTTTTCTTTGATCGGTCCACCTAGGGACACGCGGTTTCCTCTCCTTTTGTTTTTGCTCATTGTTTTGGTGGCGAGTTGTCTTGAAGCTGGCGTGAGTAGGTCAAAAGTTTGATACAGGGAGTCCACACTTGGCTTCACTTACTGTCAACGCCCATGATGTCGACATGCTTGACTATATAAACTTACGATAACGAAAGTGACATCTACCACTAATACATATATCTGCGGGAAATATTCCAAAGCACTACACGTAGCGGCACCATTTGATAGATCAATACATATACCCACCAATATCATATCCCATTTTCTTATAATAGGTGAATACATAACTAAGTTTGGTATATGTACATCACATGGATACATGTTTTGTTGATCGTTATTCTGATCGCTTCGGAATTTCTTTTTCTTCTTTCTTTATCTAGGCATAGCTTTGCTCTTGTATGACATTACATTTTCCCGGTTTGATTCTTTGTGTGTGCATTAGTGTTGGTTATGTGCATCTTGGTCATGCAGAGGCAATGTGTGTGCTCACTGTGTCTATAACCCCTTGATGCTCATTTTGAGTCAATAAAATTCACCTGTTGTCAAAAAAAGAAGTTTGATGACTGGCCAAATGTAAGGTACCTTGCTTGCTTGATATAATTAATTTTGTTTGAATCCTTTATCTATTCGCCTTATGAGTCTAGCTATGTCGTTGAGTGAGTGATCCGGTTATCATTAATTCTTGTTACCCATAATTATCATAACTCTGCTTCCCGCTCAACACGTCCTATATGACGACAAGAAAATCACCCAAACCACTCTACTTTCCACCTTGGCATGGTGCTTACTACCTCCGTCCTGGTTTATTAGTCCCCTTCGTATTTTGTGCTAAATTTTGACTATAAATTTAACTAACAAAATATTAGTGCATGTCATAAAAAATTATATCGTTAGATTCATATTTGAACATAGTTTGTAATGATATTATTTTTTATAACATGCATTAATATTTTATTAGTTAAATCTAAGGTCAAAGTTTGGCACAAAATACAAAGGGGGTTAATAAACCAGGACGGAGGTAGTGTCAAGAAAGGCATTGTTTTCGTACCATTGTACTAGCCTAAGTAGTTGGACAGGGCATCCGTCATGAAAATCCTTGTTCTAGCTAATCACATCTTGGATCCGCGACGTTATCATTGGCATGTTCTACCTTCTTGAAGGTGTTAGATGTTTATATCATTTATTGTTATGGTTTCTTATTGTGGTGTATTTGTTGTAGTCGGCTTCTTGATTACTTTGGCCTCTTGTCTTGCGTCAACTTTAACCAAACTGTGGCCATGTACTCTTGTGTTCATGCGGATGCAAAGGCTGGGAGGCTTATATACCTTCCTGTTTGTACTAAGATAAGAGTAGTCATTTGTTGTGAATTAACTAGCTCACCTGCGTGGTATTGTTTGACTATGAATATTGTAGGGAAGGAGATGGCTGAACATTTAAAAAAAATACTTAACACGGTGAAAAATGATCAACACAAGTTTCGTAACATTAAGACACACTGCTTTTATTCGTAGTCATAACAATAGTTGATACATAACACACTTCAGGTGCACTTTGAGAGTTTGTACGTACTAATTACCTATAGCATGCTTAATATCACCATACATGCATCACAGTTGTACATAAATACCTATGCATGCATATAGGGTGCATGTTTCTGCATTGCTTAACTAGTATTCTGTATTAGCTTTGGGGGGGGGGGGGGGGGGGGGTGCTAGGTATCTTAATTCTTGTGCCATGGCGGAAAGACGCAACTGACTGGTCTAAGCGCAATGGGCGGCTTCTCCTCACTGAAGAACGGCAGCAGAACTGCATGTGCAAGAGAAAATGGCAGCACATGAAACAATTAATAGTAAAGATGGCAGCGTGTATGCCGGCCCATCTCACTCGGTGGCCTTGGCATCTCTCTCCGTGTTCGTTGGCTATGGCTGCAACGTACTGATGCTTCTCGTCCTTAGAGCCACCTTCACATCCCCCATGACGCGGATGCGAGTGCTATTTTCAAAGCCTCCACGACTTGGCAGCTTGGTTTTTTTCGTTTCGCACTTAACTGGCGCGCGTGTTCGAGGTAATGCCCACCGAAGTGAAAAATATTACAGGTACATTCATCACTCCAACTACAAAATTAACATGTCATTCTTACATGATGTTAGAAAATATACATATGCGCCTACACATAAACAATAAGAACTACTAGATTTGTATTTCAGGAATAAATCGAAAATCGAAACATGATAAAACTATCAAAAAAATTATACAATATATAAATTGAATGTGACTCATCATAAAAAGTACATTTATTATGGCATGCCCGACAAGCAGGTAAATGATAAATGTATAAGAAATATATTCAATGAGAAAAACATACATACCTAAGACAAAACTATTTTTACAAAAATACTTATATTTATAAACATCATCACATTTGGTTCCAATTTTTGTTTACACAAATTAAATAAGATGTTTTCAGTATTAAACATTCTAAAGTTCTAGCCCGGGCATCGAGCGGGCCACGTTGCTAGTTTCAAAAAAAGTTCATCGATTCAAAAAATGTTAACGCGTTCAAGAAATGTTCACCAAAAATAAAAACATGTTCATGAATTCCGAAAATTGTTGCCAAATCTCAAATGATGATCTTTTAATTCCAAAAATGTTCATGGTTTCAGAAAATGTTCACTAATTTTAAAAAAGGACCATGATTTCAAATAATGTTTATTATTTTGATTTTTTTCATTATTCAGAAAATGTGCATGAATTTGAAAGATGTTTCCATAAATGGAAAGAAAGAAGATAAAGAAAAAGAAATAATGAAAGGAAAAAATTGAAACAAAGACAAACATAAAATAAGAGAAGAAAAAACTAAAATGAAAAGGTAAAAAATTAAAAGGAAAAGAAAAAGATAAAGAGAAAATAGAAATGAAAAGGGATAAAGTTAAAAGAAAGAGAAACCAGAAGAGAAAATAAAGAAGAGAAGAAAAGCGGTCCAGGAAAGATTGTAGAATCTACCAAAAACTGGTGGATACAGGCTCACGGGGAGGATATGTGCTGCGTATCCATGAAGAACTAATAAAGAATAAGAAATGCGCGCCAGTTAAGTGCGAAACGAAAAAAAAAATGCAGGCCTCGGTGGGCCGGCCAGCGCTTCAGGAATAGTATAAGAAAGGGAAGGCTCGTATTCGAACGCGAGCTCCGCTGTGGCGTCGTGGTTAGCGCGTTGCGCCCGTGGACTGCAGGTCGCAGGATCGATTCCCGCCAGTGCCTGATTTTCCTTTTCCTTTGTTTATTTGTTTAAGTGGCGGAAAATTTCAAACCAGTCCAGATTCGGTGGTGGAAATTGCGACCAAAAAAAAGCCTCTCATGGAGCCTTTTTCCCGCAAAAAATTTGGGCATTTTTGTGATTACATACAACGTAAGGGGGTTTTCTGCAAAAAACATGCCACGTCGAATGTTGGTACTGACACGTAAAAATTAGCAATTGTGGTACCAATCTGCATGTGATGCCCCAATTGTGATATTTCTGTGCAATTAACTCCAGGTGTAGCTGCTGCTCATGATCACCACGGAGATGAGCACCATGACCTGCACGAACACGAACAACCCGCGAGCTCTGAAAGTAACTCCAACCGATGAAGCCATCTCTACTTGTTAACCTTGTGTACCCAAGTTTTCTTTGTGTGAAACAAGTTGTATGATCGTCTGGTGTTTATATAGGCAGTTCTTGCCCTGGATGGTTGGTCCTAAAGGTGACATGGGCAGGTAAAAAAATGGACTTTGGTTGGACTAGAAACAGTAGGGAAGAGACCTACCTACCGTCGAAATATCCAGCAAAAATATTACTAGTGTATCAAGAATCACGTTGGTTCCGAAAGTCAAGGTGGTGTGTCTAGTGTAGAGTTCTTGCCGACACAAGACATCAGCCCAAGGATCAGTTCTACACGCCATCATGGGATTCTCTAATGCCCAACGGCGCCTTTGTCTTGCCATGATGGCTTTGTGTTGCTCGAAATCGATCGCGAGCAGCTTGTTCTCAAGCGGAAGCAAAAGGAGGATATGTCACATTTGTGGCATGCGCCCTCAAACAAGCTCAGGGTCTTTCTAATATTTTTATTAGTCTTGAATTATGTATTGCTTTTGCAAGAAGGGGCCGTAATAATATTCCTCACCATTGTGCATGTTCGCGGCAGGGACGGAGATTCACAGGCAAAGCTCGGTCATGGCCCACCCAACCGAGAAGCAAAACAGTGAGGTGTGAGGGTAAAGCTTTTAAGTTCATCAAAACTTCATGGATTTTGATGATTTTTTCTGGGTTTCAATAAATAATTGTAAATCAAAGAAACATTCTGAAATTTAAAATGTTTACAACTTTTTCAAAATAATTTCTTCAAAAAATAATATTTAAAAAACATAAAAATATATAAACACAAAACCACAAAATACCAATCGATTAAAAAAACCTAACAAAAATCGGTAGTAAAAATAGTAAAAATCGGAAGAAGCACACAAGAACGAAAACTAGAAAATAAATAGGGACAAAAATGTTGAAACCAAAAAGGAAACGTGATTTCCAAGATTTGTTTCAGACCTTCCGGTGATTGGCATTCAGTAGGAGAAGGCGGTCTCATCGACTACAAAGGAATTTGGGGCGACTTCGTCAATCTCAAATGTTGTGCCAGCTTAGTATATCGTAGGTGCTCATAGAGTAGGATGTGTGTGCGTGCATTCATAGCGTTGAATGTATGTGTGTATATGAACGTCTATGTTCGTACTGTGTTAAAATAAAGACAGACACGCTGGAAACTAGCTAAAGCGCCCTCCCGTGAGCGCGTGAGGGGTGATCCCAAACACATGCGTGCAAGGGTAGCCAAGAATGGACGGACACGGGAGAGGGTCTGGGACTGCGGCTTTATCTCACCGATGGATTATAGTGCGTGCATGCTGGGCGGATACTGCACAAATGTGCACACCTCGCGAGCGTTAGGTTGCTATTTCTCGGTTTCAGGTTCTAGAAACTTCCTTGAAACAGTTTTTATTTTTGATGTATTATCTTGCGATTTTTCTTTTAGGTTTTTGTTTTCATTTTTTCTTAATTTCCATTTTCTCAATTTCATGATTTTTTTCAAAATACAGAGCATTTTTCTAATGTGGTCGAAATTCATGATTTTTAGAATTTTGAAATATTGTACGAAATTTGTGAACATTTTTTAAATTCATTACTTCTTTTTGAATTTCAAGAACATTCTCTGAAATCCGTGACTTATTTCCAAACAATATTTCCTGAACTCTTGGAACATTTTTAAAATTTGTGAACAACTTTTGAAATTTGGAACATTTTTCGGAATAAAGACAAATTTAAATTTCATGATTCTTTTGAATCCCAAAAAAAATTTAGATCATGAACTTTTTTGAATATTTTAAAGAAATATTACATACGACACATTTTTTTTAAATCCATGAACATTTTTTAAAACCATGAAGATATTTAAATCTTTTTATTGAAAAATTTTGAACATATTTTGAAATAAAGGAATAATTTTCAAATCCATGAACAATTTTTCAAATCTAGAAAATTTTCTCAAATTCCTGATCTTTTTTTAAATTCATTTTTTTCTGAGACATGAACATTTTATTAAAAAAAGTCATAAATTTAAAAAATATTTACTTTACAAAACATATTCAACATTTTTCAAAAGATGTTCACGTTTTAAAAATAACTTATTTCAAAACATACTCGCAATTTAAAATATGTTTGGAATTTAGAAAAATGTTTACACTTGCAAAATTTGTTCATGTTTTCAATAATGTTTGGAATTTTCAATAGAAAAACAGGTTTTCAAAAATTGTTCATGATATCAAAAAAATTAAAATTTCAATAAAATGTCACTTTTTCAAAAAAAATCAAAATTCAAATGATATGAACTTTTCCAAAAAATATTTCCCAAATAATATTCATTTTGTTAGAAAAAACAATTTGAATTTTTGAAAACTCGAATGGAAAAAACGCTACGGTTTCTATTTGCTACAGTCCCTGGTCTCTAGAGTTGACCCCACTACAGTACACAACATAGCTACATGGGTCGACTCAGCGGGAACATATCTGGTGCACCAGGGTAATTGGTGCTACCGGTGCACCAGTCCCCCGATGTACTTTCAAAATGTTTGAAAAAATTAGTGCATTGACACAACATCAATGTATATTGTCAGAAAAAATCAAATCAAAATTCAAAACATTGCTGGACATACAAAAAATAACAATTTTGACATCAATGTGCTAATGGGCCAAAACTGAAGCCCAACTTGTGTTATGTACTATTCAGTGTCAAATTTGTCATTTTTGTAAATGTTTTGGATTTTGATTTGAATTTTAGTGACAACATACATTGATGTCGATGCACTAAATGTTTTCCGAATTTTTTTGGAACATTTCTGAATGTGCAATGGGGGACCGGTGCGCCGGTAGCACCAATTGTCCTGGCGCACCAGATACATATGCCAGCCTAGTTGGGGGTGCCATGTGTGAAAGGGCACCAGTTTGACCCATGTGCGACAAATAGGAATCCCGAGACCAAGCAAACAAAGTCAATGGTGTGATGGGCCAATTGCTTAAGCCATTCAAATGCTCCTTCATGTCAGGAAATAAGTAAAGTAGAAGAGGGCAAGTATGTGGCGACAATCCTGGCTAGGGAGATTGTAGGCTTTAAGCAAAAATACCAAGGGGCAGCCAGTTCTGCGGGGCATATGAAGAACCGAACCGCCCCATGGATTGGTCGGGGAACAACTTGTCAACTAAGGATAAAGATGTCCCGATCAAATCATCAACCTTCATCAATGAGAAGAGGTGAATTTGCATCATGAATGTATCCAAAAGAGATCACAAAGAAAATTTCAATGTGAGTCTATTAGTTAAGTAAACAACAAGTTTATGTTTATTAGTTTAGTATAAACATCGAACTTTTATTCCCCAAACCTCGAGAAAGATCGTCACCCCGGCCTGTAAATCAGGTGAAGCAAACATCCATTTCTTTATTATTGTCGGTTCTACAATGAACCCGAAACGTCCACTGATAATAGGCTATCTGATACAACTCATGTATCGTCAAATCCCATATACAATTATCGTCACACTATCCATTTTAAAAATCAACCGGCCCCCCACTGATTTCCTCCACTATGTGTTTTTAAGACCATTCCGTAACAAAATCCACACAAATATAGCAAAACTCTCGTTGCACCCATATCCAATTATTTTCATGCTATCCGTATTTCTTTAACAAATCTCGTGTAACCATATTTAAATGTTTGCGATTAATAGTTACAGAATCCCACACCACCACAGGATGTAACAGAGACCAAATAAAGATCTAGTGGCACTGTCGAAAAAGGTACTTGTACATAATATTTCCCACCGAAAAAAAGGAACATAATAGAATATGGCTTGTACACCAAACCCATTTGATTATCTCTGAAAAGTTATACCTAGAATCTTTTATAAGTTCAACAAAAAGGAATGAAGAAAATTGAAAGAGCGGAGAGAAATCTCGTACTTTCTAGAAGCCAAGAGAGAAATGTCTTACTTTTCTACAGAAAAAAAATTGTTTCACTTAAATCACATTAAGGAAAAAAATGTATTATAGATTCTTTTTTTCTACTAGTTGGCCAATATTTTTTGCTATCACGTTACAGAAATAGGTCTTATGATAATTTATGTTTATCCAATTGCCTTACTTACTAAAAACCATGTCACACATAGGTACACTTCCTTCAAAGCAGAAAACATTTGATTTTAATCAGGAAATGCGAGAGAAATATTGTCGACATGTAGAAAACAACCATCACGCGTCATATGCTTGTAAGACACTAAGACGTACTTTTATTGGTACAAGTTTGTCAATTACATATCATCGGTATTACCCTTTTCCTTAACAGAAAAAATAACCTGATTGTTTTAATCAAAGAGGTAGCAGATGTTCATAGCCTTAGGCATGTGTCACGTCATGTTTGTTGGATGCCCGACAGTGTTTGTGAGAATTTCAAGAGTCAAAAATGGGAAAGATGTGATAGTACGTGCACCAGAAAAAGGATGAGTTGGCATGGCCGCTATCAAATTTTCTTTGTTAACTTTTATAATTCTTTGTTGAATTTCAATAAGACATCCATTGATTGACTACATTGCAGAATATATCTAATGCACTAATTCTAGTAATTAAAAGTAGACTTTCATCTCGGACAATTAGTTCGATGCCAAAGGGTTTTCAATCAACATTATTTTCCGAAAAGTAAATAGAAGCACTGGGTCAATTGGTGAACGAGTATGCAACTTGGCCGGGCGAGCAGCATATATATATACAGATGAAATGGAGCAATTAACGGGGTATATGTACACGCGAATCCTGCATGTAACGTCTGATTATGATCTCATTTGCTGTCATTGGTAGAGCGTACGTTGGGTTAAGATTAATTAGGAACACAAAAGGCAACTTAGGATGGCAGCCGTATTTGTCTCCTTTTCTGTTTCCCATCACCTTAGTTATTCAGTTTGCTAACTTAATTATGTCATCCGAATTAATTTATATGCCCTAAAAGCCTGAAAGATACTCCCTCCGTTCCTAAATAGTTGTCTTTCTAGAGGTTTCAAATGGTGACTACATACGGAGCAAAATGAGTGAATCTACACTCTAAAATATGTCTATATACATCCGTATGTGGTGACCATTTGAAATCTCTAGAAAGACAAATATTTAGGAACGGAGGGAGTATATGGAAGAGTTTAATTCCCTACCCATGCACGATGGATCGTTCGATCTGGACGGTAGACAGTTTTGATTGTATCCCAAGTTTTCCTTGTGTTGCACTAGATGTTGTTTCATTGTTGTTGTTTTTATACAAAATTGTCGTTTCATTTTTGTTGGGCTGATGGCTGATGGTCCCTTGGAATTAAACAAAATGTACAAAAACAATTTTCTTCGGGTCATCGCACATGGTTCAAAGTCCCCCATTGTGCATGCTTTTGCGTATCGTCACTAGCTATGGGTGTGTGATTGTGTTGATCGTATGGCTAAATACCTTCAGACCCACAACTTTTTGACCGTTGGGGCTAGTTAGCACCTGTTGTGCGAAGCATCCGGTCGTAACTGGTCAATCCACCAGCACTTAAATTTCAAGCAAGGCTTGGCCCTCTAGAATTGGTGGATCGGGAAGAGAGGGGGGTCAAAGATGATTTCCGTTTAGATCGCGGTCAAACCCAAGATCTAGGTCGAGTTTGCTCTTACGGATAAGGGATGGCAACTGAATTAGGCGGGGCTTGGGGCCTCTAAAAACGATTGAGTGGAATTAACATGCTTAAGGAACTAGACGATGTTTCTCTTTTGCACAGTCAGGACGTGATCTCTTGGGGGTTATCGAGCCTGCAGGCAAATTTTCTATCTCCCATTTTCGCCAAATTTTGCGTGTTCAGATTTTTCCGGTGGCAAATGATTAGGGGATGTTTGCCTATATGAGAGGAAATTGCGAAAAAGCATGAGCCCGTCGAATGGGTGTTGCTCGCTCTGTGGCACTCAAGAGTCACATTTGTAAAAACAAATGTTTGTGAATATGTTTGTCAAACTTTTGAAAAATATTTACACAATGTAAAAATGTTCATGTAGTTAAAAAAATGTTTTGCACCATTCAAAAAAGCTCAATGTGTACTTGATTTTCTTAAAATTTATTTCAAAAACCTTTTAAAACATTTATTATTATAAATTTGCATCATATATTTAAAAAATGCTCAACGCATATCAAAAAAATCTAACACATGAATAAGAATAATGTACAACATGTATTTAAAAAATTCAAAATTTATTTTAAAAGAGAATAATAAAAATACATGAAGAAAACCTATGAAACACGATAAGAAAAACACAAAGAAAAAACTGCCTGGAAGCTTCTAAAACTGGACCGAAGCAGTTCACAGAAGCTTCAGAAAACCGCTCCTACCAGACACAGTACTGGGCAGGCCCACTAACCTCACGCCAGAGGCGAGATTGAAAAACCTCTCCGTGCGGGCGAGACATAGCCCTGGCGATCCCAATGTTTGACCACTAGTACGATAGGTTACTATATTTTGGTCCACATACATAGTTGTGTTTTTTTGCTAGTATAGTGTGTAGTACTTCAGGACAGAGCCAAACGTGCATGCCCTTCATCTCTAAACAAAGGTTGATTAGAAGAAGTAAAAAAAAGGTTACCCTCAACGGAAAATAGAAATGAATGGTAAGAACTCCTCTCGTTTTTTCAATACAATTCTCAATTTTTTTTTACGTGAATACAACTCAGTAACTGTTTTAAAAGCAGTTAAAATTTTGTTCATGCAACTTTTTAAAAATGTGGATAGCATTCAAACAGATGTTCTGTTCCATTTAAAACATATTGATATGTTTGGAAAAAAATGTTCGTGGCATTTCCAAAATAAAATGACATAATGTAAAAATAATAATTTCAAAAATATTTTGGCCATCCAAACAAATGTTCGTGCATTTTAAAAATATGTTCATCGCATTTGTAAAATAAACATGCTTATACAATGTAAAAAAAGGTTTGAATGCTTTAGAACAATGTTTTAAAACTTTCAAAACAATGTTCGTGACATTTAATAAAAATCTTCATGCATTCCAAGAATGTGTACATGCATTTCAAAAGGATGTTTATACAATGTAAAATAATGTTCAAGCAGTTACAAAAATGTTTCATACAATACAAAAAAATGGCCAACATGCATTTGAAAATGTTTAAAATTTACTTGGAAAATATTTGAAATATGTGTTTGGAAAATATTCATCATTTTTTTTAGAAACATTCAAGGTGTATCAACAAAATGTTATGCATGTAGAAAAACAATGTACAACGTCTATTGAAAAAATCTACAGGTATTTATATAAAAAAGAAAAACCCAAAAAAGATCGAAGAAAACCTATGAAAGCCTATAAGAAAAACACAAGCAAGATAAGTTGCACGCATGCTTTTAAAACCGGACCTAACCGGTTCATACAAGCTTCCCAAAACAACTCCTATCTGCTATAGTATTAGGGTCGCTTGCTAACTTTGTGCCAGAGGCGAAATCGAAGGACCTCTCGCTACGGCCAGATATAGACCTGGCGATGTATAGATTCACTCCAAAGGGTGATCACTGGTGGGTAGGCTACTATACTTCAGCCCACTTACATAGATGTGTGCTTTCGGCTGGTCTAGTGCTTTTGGCTAGTCGACTTTCTAGTACTTCATTTCTAAACAAAAAGGTTATCTCAAAGGAAAATCTTATATAAAAAAGTGGTAAGAGCTACTATTGCTTTATCCCTAAAAATATAAAAATCTCAATTTTTTTAGGCGAATACAACCCCGTAACTGCTTTAGAAAGATGTAAAAATTCCAATCAAATTTCCGTTCATGCAACTTTTAGAAAGTATTGATGCATTCAAATATACTGTTTCGTGTCATTTAAGAAATATTGAAGCATTTGGAAAGAATGTTCATGACGTTTTAAAAAAATGTTTACATAACTTAAAAAAGTGTTTGCCTAATTTAATGTATCCTGCAGTTCTATAAACTGTTCACATGTTTAAAGATTATGTTCGTCAAATCTGAACCAAACATATACAATGCAATAAAATGGTCACGTAGCATAAAAATTGTTTCTTGCCATTCGGAAAAATGTTCACGTGTTCCATGAATATGTTTATTGCATTTAAAAAAATATTAAAAAATTCACGTAGTTAAAAATGATTCATACATTTCAAAAGAATGATCAATGCATATTTGAAAATGTTTAACATTTCTTTGAAAACAAGAGTCAAATATCTATTCAGAAAATTATTTCATCAAATATTTGAAAAATGGTCAATGTGTATCGAAAAGTGTTATGCATGCATAACAAAACTATTCAACATGTACTATAAAAGTCGACATGTATTTGAAAAACAAAAGTTAACAAGAAACGGAAAAGGAAAGGAACCTGAAGAAAGACTGACAAAAACCATCAAAATCGATAATAAAAACACAAAGAATAAAATGCACAGAAGCTACAACGGACCGAACCAGTTCATAGAAGTTTGCCCATGTAGGGGAACGTGACAGAAAACAAAAAATTTCCGACCTACGCACCAGCCCAGGACCACTATGGAGACTGCATACATGGTTTGATCTTTTTCGTTACCGACTCGTAGCGCAGCGGGAAGTAGAGTCGATGACGAACGGTGGTGCAGATCCCCGCAGCTAGGATTTTCAACCTCCCAACCGCGAGGATGTAGACCCTCATCTGCTCCTCAGACAGCCCTCCGGGAGACGGTCGAACAGCCCCCCAGACGGTGTCGCGGACAGCCCTTCGGGAGGACCTTCGAAACTCGAACGGTCACTCGGACAGCCCTTCGGGAGGCACTCACGAACTAAGACCGAAACTACGATCTCTCTACAGAGTTGCACACATACGGCGTCATCTATCGGGCAGGGTTTCGCCGTCCAGAACTAGTTCCTGCCGGAACCCAGACAGCCTTACGGCTCTACGAAACTATTTCGCTGGGAGGGAGAGAGAAGCCAGATCATGCATGGCACATGTATGTGAGAAAGAGTGAGTGTGGAGGGCTGCCCCTCAACCTCTATTTATAGGAAATCCCAAGGGGTAGGGTAATTTAACACAAAGACCCAAAATGCACATGAATGAAGTCCTTCCTCAAGGGCATAAGAGTGAAACCAAGGAACAAGAGGGGCTCCAAGGTGGAGCCCCAAGTGTGGCCGGCCACACTCCTTGGGGGGGCCCCATGAGGGCCTCCCAATACATCCATGTCATCCCTAGATCTTTTGGGCAAAGCTCCAAAAGGTGGCTTTCCATAAAATATCCCAAAAAGCACTTTCACTATTCACGACGACATTTTTCAGCGTCCGTTCGAACTGAAAATATTTATGTGGGCTTAGAACATTTCCAATACCCACCATAATAATTTTCAAAGCGTTCTGGAACAATTCCAGTTTAGTGATTTTCATCTGTGAAAAGCATCTGAACCGGTTCCTGCAGCTCCGGAACATTTCCGGTTTTTATTTCTGAAAATTCCAAAAAGTTTCCAGAATGATTCTGGCACCCTCCAAGAATTATCAGGCATGTGCCGAAACCATTTTGACTTAATGGCATACCCCGAAACAACTATTTTGGTTTTACCGAAACTCATCCGGTGACCTCTCTCTGTGGAACTTTTCCGCTGTCCGAAACTTCTCGGTGTCCGAAACTTTTTCGATGATTTTCTCTCAGACTCCCTATCTAGTATTCAGCAGATAGATGACCCTTAAGCGTGTGACCCTATAGGTTCGGTGAAGTATAGACATGACCCAGAACCCCTTCCGATCAATGATCAACATCGGAGCCGTGGACACCCATATTGACCCCTATACCCACACGAATGAATATTCGAGTGAACCTCCAGTTGCAGTGAGCTATTCCTGTTGCTTCGCGATATGTCACAAACACCCGAGGTGAGATTTGTTGCATCCCCGTGGATGAACAATTTGTCCACCATGCAAGTTACCTCGTTACCGGTTTTGTTCTCTTTTCTGGTTTCCGTGTTCCGGCATCCCAGTGATCAAATCACACTGTGTCTGGCCAGACGATGATGGATACCGTAATACCGAGAGGGCCCGAGAATATATCTCCATCGTCGGAGGAGCAAATCCCAATCTTGAGCTATCAAGTTACTTGACACACTTTTCCGTGAACCCGTAAGCCGCCGTAATAGCCACCCATTTACGGATGACGTTTAACAAACCCCAAAGTTCATGAAGCAAGCATGAAGAAACTAGATACTCTCATGGTCTAAGGAATCATGCAAACATTAACCATCTCTGTGTTATGCATCATTAACTTGTGATGAATGAATCTCTTAGCATAACATCAATCCGGGTCAATTCAACACAAATGTTCTCTTAACATTGTGCCCTCAAAATTGCTGGCATAGACATGCCCATGATCAGAAAAACAGAACCATCATGCAACACTTGAGCTAGTCTTGCCAGACTAGGAATACTTCTTACCGTTTATTATTCCACACGTGCATATGAGTCTTCCTCCGAGCCTCGTGGATATTGCAGACTCGAGAATCATTGCAGTTATAGCATGGAACATAAACATAATTATGAACTCGGAGATAAATAATATCATTTATTATTGCCTCTAGGGCATATCTCCTACAGCCAAAGCCACCCCTGATAACTACAGTACTCGGTCGTTCCACTGACCCCTCACGCCATAGGTGAAGCCATGGAGATGCATATATTCACCCCAAAGCATGACCACTGGTGGGCTAGGCTACTATACTTCGGCCCACATACATAATTGTGTGCTTTTGGTTAGTCCAATTTTGAGTACTTCCTCTCTAATAAGTTGATCCAAAAAAGGTTACCTCTCAAAGAAAATTTTGAATAAACAAGTTTTAAGAACTAGTACTTCCCTGAAGAAATAAACTTGCCCTTTTCACGCGAAAACAATGATGTAACTGCTGTAAAAAAAAGTGAAAATTGCACTTAATTCTTTAAGCAGCCATTGAAAAATGACGATAGCATTCAAAAAAATCTTGCATGTCATTTAAACAATGTTAAAGCATTCGGAAAATTCTTCATAGCATTTTCGAAAAATGTTTCATGCTATTCTAAAAAAATGTCCACACGTTCCTAGAATATGTTTCTCACATTTGCTAAATAGGTATTTATATAACAAAAATAAATTTTCACATAGTTTCAAAAAATTGACATTTAAAGAAATGTCCACTCATTCCAAGAATCAATATAGCGCATTTCCAGAAAAAAATTATACATGTTAAAAAAGTTCATGTAGTCCCAAAAAGGTTTCATAGCATTCAAAAAATGTTCAATGCATATTTGCGAAATGTTCATCCTGTATAAAATAAATGTTACCTTGTTAAAAACGTAGAGCGTGTATCAAAAATTCGACATGTATTTAAAAAAAGGAAAATACACAATGAAAAACAAAAGACATTCAAAATAAGACAAAAATACCATGAAAACTGATAAGAAAAACACAAGGAAAAAAACAGAAGCTTCTGCAATCAGACCGAACTATTTCACAGAAGCTTCCTAAACCCGCTCCTGGAAGCTGCAGTACTAGCCAGCCAACTAACCTTGCACCAGAGGCAAGCCGCGAAAGGATATCTTCGCGGAGACTATTTACGCCCCGTTTGATAGCAGAGTATGTTTTAAGTTTCTTGAGAATACTACAGTTTTTGAGACTATCATAGTTTTATTTACAATGAGTTGTTTGGTTGCCTCTAATTATTTTTTTAATATTTACTGTAGGGTAAAGTTGCCTCTAAAAATTGTGGTTTTAATACTACAGTATACAGTATTAAGCAAACTACAATTTTTTCTCTGCATAAAAAAAAGAATCTCGGACTTCTTTTTAAAAAACTGAGCAGCCGAAAAGAAGGGACTGGCGTCGTTATCTTCTTCCCTGTCGTGCACAACAGCTAGCTCGATAAAAAAAAAGAGACCTAGCTAGCTGTCACGCCGCCGCCGCCCTGTCGTCTTTGAAAAAAACCTCCCTCGACGGCCATAGGGAACCAAAGAGACAGTGATGGAGAGACCAAAGGTGAGTATTGTGTCCTTCATCCTCCCTCATTGGCTCCTCCAGCCTCTCCCGCCGACCACTGGTCCCTTACTGATCACCTTTCTCCACTCTGCATGTCGCTCAGCTCGGCCCGTGGTGGAATAGGCACTAGATCAATTCGGTTCTTGCTATCTGCAAAGGGCGAATCCTTGTTTCCTCCTACTTCTACTAGTTCTGATTATCCATCTGCTAATTACTCCGCCGCCGTAGCTGCCGCTAATCATCATTAGCCTAATCGATCCATATATTCTAGTACTACACCACGGTGCTACTTCCATCCACTATATTTTTCATCTAGCTATTATACGTTTACAACCGTAGCCTATCATCTACTGTTGTTCGTTCTTGCTGCCCAACTCATTGCTACCTTGACTGTGCGTGCGGTGAAGGAGACATTGTTACTGTGGAGTGAGTGCATGTACATCATACACAAACTTAATTCAGCAAAGGCATGCACGGCGAATGGCTAGCCAGGAAATTTTACAGCGTTTTGTGGCGTAGCCAAACAGGTCCTCTGTATTGTGAATACTTCAAAAAAACGTTGTTATATTAAAACCATGGTATTTTGTACCTACATGCTAAATTACTGTAGTTTTTATACTCTATTTTTTGTAGTACTTTGCTATCAAACAGGGCCTTATATCGCCTTAATCGATATAAGCACCTTCTATCGTTGTAGCTTTTTCCTCCCTCGCGTCATATTGCGCCGGCCCATTCACACACGTGTTGTGTAAAAAGAACAAAGAAATGTGCGAGAAGGAGGGATCCAACCAGGGTCTCCAAGGGGAAGTCGCGCCGCGCTAACCACGTTTCCTTCGTGGTAAGAACTAGGGGCGCGTTCTACTCATGGCTACTGCAGCCGCTTTCTTCGGGGTTTTTTCTTTTTATTTTATGACAAGGTTTTTCTTCGTTTTATTTTTTCTTCTCCATTTATGTTTGTTTTTTCTTTCTTCATTTTTTTGTCTGGTTTTCTTTTTCTTTCTCCATTTTTAGTTTGGTTTTCTTTTTTCTTCACCATTTTTCATTTTTTTCCCTTATGTTTGTTTTTGTTTTCACCCTACATGTTTGCATATGTCAAAAAACTTAATGTTCAATAAGTGATCAACATTTTTTTTATAGATGTTCAACATTGTCCGAACGCTTATTCAATATTTTTCAAAGAATTTCAAATACTCATTTTAATATTTTTAATACTTATTCCATATTTTGAAATACTATCTCAACATTTTTAATACACGTTCAACATTTAAAAAATACTCATTTCAATATATTTTAATTCTTATTCAACATTTTGAAATACTTGTTCAACATTTTAGATACTCAAAAAATTTAAATACTTGTTCAACATTTTTCAAATACTAGTTTGACAATTTTTAATACTTATTCAACATTCATCAAATATTTGTTTAACATTTTTAGTACTTATTCAATATTTCGAATACTTGTTCAACATTTGCAAATATTTATTCAACATTTTTTTAATACTAGTTCAACAATTTTTTAATAATTATTCAACATTTGTCAATACTTGTTCAACATTTATAATACTTATTGAAAAATTTTAGATACTTGTTCAACATTTTTTTAATATTTATTCAATATTTTCTTAATATGTTTTTGAATAGTTTTTTGTGTATATATATGTATAATATCTAAAATATAAACAAAAGTGCAAAAATAAAGCAAAAAAGCGAGAACAGAAAAAAGAAAAACAGGCATTTGCCTTCCGCACGGGTGGGCGGCCCATCTGGGCTCGCCCCGACGCGAGACGTCCCCATGTGCTCACTGAAAATAGGGGTGCCCGGTACGGAGAGCTCCTCCCCAGCGCCAGGGAGTGTAGTTGGCGCTCACGCGCCCCTCTTTATGGGTCGGCCCAACAAACTGCCGAAAAAGCAAATTGGCGAAGGAAAAATGCCACATTTATTAGGAAGCTCTTTCCCTGGCTGAGGATTTGAACCTGGAACGTATATATGTTGCATCAGACTGCTTGGGGGTTATCAACGACATCAATCAACGAGCTGGAGGAAGAAACGGAGCAATCATAGTAGAAATAGTTGAAAGATCGAGTTTATTTCAGTCTTGTACTTTTGTTCATGAGCGTAGAAACTTTAACTTTGAAGCACACAATCTCGCAAAATTCGCATGTAATTTAGCTATAGGTCATCACTTATGGCTGGGTCTTCCACCGGACCAGCTTGTATCTTTGAACATTATCCCATAAATAGATGCGAGATTTCTCAAAAAAAAAGGAGAATCGAGACTCGAACTGCTGACTCCCAAGTAGTCCTGGCCATCTCCGGCCCGGCCCTGTCGACCCACCCAGGCCCGGCCCTAAAATCCAGGGCCTAGGCCCGATGGGCTTGCCCGTGGGCCGGGCTTGGGCCTAAGTTTTGAGCCCACCAGCAGGGCCTGGACGGGCTTGGGCTTGGCATATTGGCATTTTAAGGAAGAGGCCCGGCCGACGGCCCTAAGCCCTAAGGGCTTTTCAGGGCTTTTTACCACATGGGTCGGGCTTGGGCTTGAAAAATAGGCCCGATGGTAGGGCCTGGGAGGGCCTGGGCCTCAGTTTTCTGCCGTGGGCTTTTTAAGGCCCGGCTCAAGCCCGGCCCGGCCCATGGTCAGGTATGCTCCCAAGTGATTGACAGTAAGCGTTAATCACTAGACCAACCTCCGTTAGCTTACTTTTTCTGGAAACCAGAACTATTTGACCTTTCATTTAGTACAAACATTAAACATGTACTAATATTGTATACCAGTATAAATTATTTGAATAAAGAAAATACAAAATTGAAAAAGTATTCACGTAAACCATGAATTGAAAAGAAATGTTTACAAAAATGAAAAAAGTTCATCGAATTTGAAGAAAGTTCATCAAATTTGAAAATTTTCATTGAATTCAAAAAAAAGTTCATTGAATTTATATAACAATTCGTCAATTTTGAAAAAGTTCAAAGAATTTGAAAAAGGTTCATCAAATTTGAAAAAGTTCATCGACTTCAAAAAAAGTTCATTGATTTTTCTAAAAAAAATCGTCAAATTTGGAAAAGTTCATAAAATTCAAAAAAAGTTCATCGAATTTCAAAAAAAGTTCGTCGAATTTCAAAAAAGTTCATCGAATTCAAAAAAAGATCATTGAATTTTTTTAAAAAGTCATCGAATTTGAAAAAAGGTCATATATTTAGAAAAAAAGGTTCACAAATTTTACGAAAACCGTGCATGGAAAAAATAGAAAAAGATGAGAGAAAAGAATATGCGGAATTGAAGAACGAAATAAAGGAAGGGAAAACGAACTATTTTCACACAAGCGGGGTGAAGTCCTGTCGGTTATCACCGAGCGCTGCGAACAAAAGGGTTGTGGGTTCGAACCCCGTGGCTGCTCAAATTGTTGGAAGCACTGTATCGGGCGCAGAAGGCGCCAAATAGGATTTCGCCCCGGTTCGGGCGGAATGTAGCGCCGGTGATGTATAAATGCACCTCAAACCTGAAGACTAAGTTGCTATACGCCCACATATGTGCTTTTGGCCGGTCTAATTTCTTCCAGTACTAAGTGGTAAAAAAACTACTGTGGCTTTTGCCCCTAAATAAATCTCTTTTTTTAACGCAAATACAACCCAGTAATTGTTGTATAAAATTATCGGAGGAACAGAAGTACTACCTCTGTTCAGAAAAAATTGGAGTTATGTATTTGTCTCAAACCAAACTTGTTTAAGTTTGACCGAGCCTATATAAAATATATTGCCATCTAGAACATCAAATTAGTCTAATGAAATTCTTTATGACACATGTTCCCGTACCATGTGTATTTTGCATTGTACACCGTACCCAGTAATTGTTGTATAAAATTATCGGAGGAACAGAAGTACTACCTCTGTTCAGAAAAAATTGGAGTTATGTATTTGTCTCAAACCAAACTTGTTTAAGTTTGACCGAGCCTATATAAAATATATTGCCATCTAGAACATCAAATTAGTCTAATGAAATTCTTTATGACACATGTTCCCGTACCATGTGTATTTTGCATTGTACACCGTAGCACAATTTTGGATAGAGTTGGTCGAGCTTAAACAAATTCAGTCTAAAACAAACTGGAAACTCTAATTATTTTGGAACGCAATGAGTAGGTATCTTGGCGGAGTTAACTAACCAAACTGTACTCCTACGTGTCTCTTCCCTAACAAAAATCTAGGGTTTCCCAGCCTCCCGCCGGCGCCGCTTTCGATCCGCCTCGTCTTCGGTGGCCTTAGGGTCATGACGGCGCGGTGGATCTCGGCTTATGCCGGTGTGAGGGCTCTGTTTTCAGTTGTTCCTTCGCGTTTTGTTAGGGTTTATGTCCTGTTCAGGAAGACGAGACAGCGGTGGCTCCGTGAAGATGGAATAAGGTTCTCCACGCCTAGCCCCCGTCCCGATGGTGTGTCTACTCCACGCGGCATTGCTCCGTCAGGCTTTCGCCCATTGCGGAAAATTCCCATCGTCGGTAGGCGTGTGAAGATGTGTCTCCGACGGATATGTCCTTGGTGGATTTGCTCGGATCTGGTCATAGTTCGTTTACGTTCATGTGTTTTCAGGTCGGATCCTTCTGATCTACGCTACTCTTCATCGACGACGGTTGTTGTTCTGCTACTCTGGTCCTATAAGGCCTTAGCACGACGACTTCCCGACTGTATACTACAACAAGTCTTTTCCGGCTCCCGCAAGGGAGGGGCAATGACGGTGGCACGCCTTCGACTCGCTTCAGTGCCTGTAGTCGTCGCTAAATGCTCTACGGGTATGAAAGTAATTTTTATTATTTTTGATGTTTGTAGATGAATAAATCAGAAGTTTTCTCGCAAAACAAAAAGTATAATTGGGGAGCTGCATGTGCCAGCAACCGATCAAAATCGCTCCATCGGGCGTGCGGAAAGCCAAATTAATAACAAATTTATATTAATTAAGAAAAACTTGGTCACGTCGGCTTTACGGTACACTAGTACGCGCGGAAAGCCAAATAAATAATTCTGGTCACCTCCGACCAACGTTATGTGCGTGCGGCTGGATTCGGCGCCGCGTCACCGTGCCGTCTCGTGGACCGCGTGGCCGGCCGGTCAGCCGTCGTACCATCAGCAGCCGTCAAACATTGCGCTCGCTCCGTGACCGTACGTATCATCTCCGCCTGCCCTGGACGGCAGGATCCGTACGCCCGTCGCCGTCCGACTTTTCTTCTCCCGCCCGATCGGACCGACCAATGAGCACCTCGGCCTCAACATGTGCGCACTCAAATCTCACTTCATAACATTATTTCTCCCGATAAGGCTAAAGATCCATGTATTGAAAACGTTGATCAACCCTTACAAGGCTCGTCAATACAAAAAATTTAAACTACGGCACGGAAATCCACATGCGACGTCGTCTTCCTCGTGCACTCATCCACGGCGCGTCGGGAGCGAAGCTTGATGCCGCTTCCATACCTTCGTCGCACCACTAAAGGCGGTGAAAGGTCGCTGACAGACTAGCCGAAAAGCCGCCTTTGATGATTCACCCGTATAACATCAAGACACAGACACGATGTTCGCACAAGAACACGTCACCGTGTACCTCCAACGTCGAGGGTGGTGCACCGCAGCTCATGTCGAAGGAGACCCGTCCGGAAGCGCGGTACGCAAGCAATCCGGCGGGTGCTTTTCAGGACCCGAAACCCCACGCGCCCGGAAGGGACCCCGTCTGGACGCGCGGCGGCTATCAGCTGCTCTAGGTCGGTTCGCCCGCCCCTAGAGCCTCGAGGATCGCTGCCCTTCAACACAAAGAACGAGAGAGAAAGAACCAGGGAGAGATGTAAAACTAGGGTAAAAAGTAGATGGGTTTTGTGATTGTGTGTTGTTGTTCAATCGGCCATCACCCCTTAGGTATATAAGAGGCGGCTGGACTTTCCGTGCAAGGAAAAGGTTTGGATTCACGCCCAAAACTCTAGTCAAATTCGGATTGGTTTTGTCCGAACTTTCCAAAACTGTTCGGTTTAAACTGGCTGCACATTGCGGGTCTTTTTTGTGGCAGTAAACGACCTCGGATGAAAATGTGCCCAAAAGCATATTTACTCGTTTCGACGAGAAAAACAACTTTCGTGTTTAACGTTTTTCAATTTGAGACCATCTTCAGGGCCAAATTGCTCGCCCAAAACAGCTAGTTATTCACGCAACTCATCAGACATACCCACATGTGTGTCTGGTTCCGGGCGTCATGTTGTGCTCACTTGAGGGTCGTGTTGTGCAGGTCTAACTTTTGCATACGACCTCGGATTGGGACGATCTTTATATCAAATCGATCGTTTCAACGAGACGAACACAATTCATGTAGATAAGTTTTCCATATGAGGCCTTCTTGGGGGCGTAATCAGCCTAAAAGTGTTCTGGATACGAAATCTCAATACTTCGAACACAATTTCGGCCTTAGAGATGAAATTGGATGGCTATGAACTAAATATCAAAGTTTCTCATTTCGATGGTACGAAACTTTCTCACTTTGAGCACTTTTCCATTTGAGGCCTTCTTAATTATGTTTTTGACAATGCCAAAATCTGGTGTCAACACATGCCCCCCTGTTTTTCGGCAAAACTTGCGTGCCGAAAAATAATTTACAATGTATTCGTTCTAAGGACGATGTCAACACTTCATCGGCCATTTATTCTTCTTAGGGTGATAATCATGTATCGGCCATGTTTATGCTAAGGGCGATAGTTATATATCGGCCGTTGATTTTAACTTCTTGTTCACATCATACCTTGTAACCGATTACCACCAATCGGCTTTAAAGAGATGGAAATGAACCCGTTCCTTGTAGCACTAAGGAAATCAAAGTCCGAGAGGTCACGCCCTGTTAAGCAAGTAACATCGGGATGACTCCAATCCACCGATGCATCAGCCAAAGCAACACAAGCCGAATTATCCGCGTGAATGACTTCTACCTCATCATCGACCCATTGTATTAAGAATTGATGCATGATAGATGGCACACATTGGTTAGCATGAACCCAATCGCGGCCTAATATAACACCATAGTTACCTTGCACCTCGGAGATGAAGAATGTGGTGGCTGATAACCCACAAGTATAGGGGATCGCAACAGTTTTCGAGGGTAGAGTATTCAACCCAAATTTATTGATTCGACACAAGGGGAGCCAAAGAATATTCTCAAGTATTAGCAGTTGAGTTGTCAATTCAACCACACCTGGATAACTTAATATCTGCAGCAAAGTATTTAGTAGCAAAGTAATATGGAAGTAGCGGTAACGGTGGCAAAGGTAACAGTAGCAACTTTGTAGTAATTGTGACAGTGGCAACGGAAAAGTAACTAAGCAAAGGACAGTATGTGATAAGCTCATAGGCATTGGATCGGTGATGGAGAATTATGCCGGATGCGGTTCATCATGTAACAGTTATAACATAGGATGACACAGAACTAGCTCCAATTCATCAATGCAATGTAGGCATGTATTCCGAATATAGTCATACGTGCTTATGGAAAAGAACTTGCATGACATCTTTTGTCCTACCCTCCCGTGGCAGCGGGGTCCTATTGGAAACTAAGGGATATTAAGGCCTCCTTTTAATAGAGTACCGGAACAAAGCATTAGCACTTAGTGAATACATGAACTCCTCAAACTACGGTCATCACCGGGAGTGGTCCCGATTATTGTCACTTCGGGGTTGCCGGATCATAACACATAGTAGGTGACTATTGACTTGCAAGATAGGATCAAGAACTCACATATATTCATGAAAACATAATAGGTTCAGATCTGAAATCATGGCACTCGGGCCCTAGTGACAAGCATTAAGCATAGCAAAGTCATAGCAACATCAATCTCAGAACATATTGGATACTAGGGATCAAACCCTAACAAAACTAACTCGATTACATGGTAAATCTCATCCAACCCATCACCGTCCAGCAAGTCTACGATGGAATTACTCACGCGCGGCGGTGAGCATCATGAAATTGGTGATGGAGGATGGTTGATGATGACGACGGCGACGGATTCCCCTCTTCGGAGCCCCGAACGGACTCAAGATCAGCCCTCCCGAGAGAGATTAGGGCTTGGCGGCGGCTCCGTATCGTAAAACGTGATGAATCCTTCTCTCTGATTTTTTTCTCCCCGAACGTGAATATATAGAGTCGGAGTTGAGGTCGGTCGAGCTCCAGGGGGCCCACGAGGCAGGGAGGCGCGCCCCGGGGGGTGGGGGCGCCCCCCACCCTCGTGGGCAGGGTGTGGGCCCCCTGGTCTTGATTCTTTCACCAGTATTTTTTATATTTTCCAAAAATAATCTCCGTTGATTTTCAGGTCATTTCGAGAACTTTTGTTTCTGCAAAAAGATAACACCATGGCAATTCTGCTCAAAACAGCGTCAGTCCGGGTTAGTTCCATTCAAATCATGCAATTTAGAGTCCAAAACAAGGGCAAAAGTGTTTGGAAAAGTAGATACGTTGGAGACGTATCAACTCCCCCAAGCTTAAACTTTTGCTTGTCCTCAAGCAATTCAGTTGATAAACTGAAAGTGATAAAGAAAAACTTTTACAAACTCTGTTTGCTCTTGTTGTTGTAAATATGTAAAGCCAGCATTCAAGGTTTCAGCGAAGATCATGACTAACCATATTCACAATAACACTTAGGTCTCATGTTTACTCATATCAATGGCATAATCAACTAGCGAGCAATAATAATAAATCTCGGATGACAACACTTTCTCAAAACAATCATAATATGATATAACAAGATGGTATCTCGCTAGCCCTTTCTGAGACCGCAAAACATAAATGCAGAGCACTTCTGAAGATCAAGGACTGACTAGACATTGTAATTCATGGTAAAAGAGATCCAGTCATAGTCATACCCAATATAAATTAATAGTAATAGATGCAAATGACAGCAGTGCTCTCTAACTGGTGCTTTTTAATAAGAGGGTGATGACTCAACATAAAAGTAAATAGATAGGTGATAACCCACAAGTGTAGGGGATCGCAACAGCTTTCGAGGGTAGAGTATTCAACCCAAATTTATTGATTCGACACAAGGGGAGCCAAAGAATATTCTCAAGTATTAGCAGATGAGTTGTCAATTCACACCTGGAAACTTAATATCTGCAGCAAAGTGTTTAGTAGCAAAGTAATATGATAGTAGTGGTAACGGTAGCAAAAGTAACAGTGGCAGAAGTAATATTTTTGGGGTTTTGTAGTGATTGTAACAGTAGCAACGGAAAAGTAAATGAGCGAAGAACAATATGTGAAAAGCTCGTAGGCATTGGATCGGTGATGGAGAATTATGCCGGATGCGGTTCATCATGTAACAGTCATAACATAGGGTGACACAGAACTAGCTCCAATTCATCAATGTAATGTAGGCATGTATTCCGAACATAGTCATACGTGCTTATGGAAAAGAACTTGCATGACATCTTTTGTCCTACCCTCCTGTGGCAGCGGGGTCCTATTGGAAACTAAGGGATATTAAGGCCTCCTTTTAATAGAGTACCGGAACAAAGCATTAACACATACTGAATACATGAACTCCTCAAACTATGGTCATCACCGGGAGTGGTCCCGATTATTGTCACTTTGGGGTTGCCGGATCATAACACATTGTAGGTGACTATAGACTTGCAAGATAGGATCAAGAACTCACATATATTCATGAAAACATAATAGGTTCAGATCTGAAATCATGGCACCCGGGCCCTAGTGACAAGCATTAAGCATAGCAAAGTCATAGCAACATCAATCTTAGAACATAGTGGATACTAGGGATCAAACCCTAACAAAACTAACTCGATTACATGATAGATCTCATCCAACCCATCACCGTCCAGCAAGGCTATGATGGAATTACTCACGCACGGCGGTGAGCATCATGAAATTGGTGATGGAGGATGGTTGATGATGACGATGGCGACGAATCCCCCTCTCCGGAGCCCCGAACGGACTCGAGATCAGCCCTCCCGAGAGAGTTTAGGGCTTGGCGGCGGCTCCGTATCGTAAAACGCGATGAATCCTTCTCTCTGATTTTTTTCTCCCCGAACACGAATATATGGAGTTGGAGTTGAGGTCGGTGGAGCGTCAGGGGGCCCACGAGGAAGGGGGGCGCGCCCCCCAACCTCGTGGACAGGGTGTGGGCCCCCTGACGTGGATTCTTCTTCAAGTATTTTTTATATTTTCCAAAAATACGTTCCGTGGAGTTTCAGGTCATTCCGAGAATGTTTGTTTCTGCACATAAATAACACCATGGAAAGTCTGCTGAAAACAACGTCAGTCCGGGTTAGTTCCATTCAAATCATGCAAGTTAGAGTCCAAAACAAGGGCAAAAGTGTTTGGAAAAGTAGATATGACGGAGACGTATCAACTCCCCCAAGCTTAAACCTTTGCTTGTCCTCAAGCAATTCAGTTGATAAACTGAAAGTGATAAAGAAAAACTTTTACAAACCCTGTTTGCTCTTGTTGTTGTAAATATGTAAAGCCAGCATTCAAGTTTTCAGCAAAGATTATGATTAACCATATTCACAATAACACTTAGGTCTCATGTTTACTCATATCAATGGCATAATCAACTAGCGAGCGATAATAATAAATCTCGGATGACAACACTTTCTCAAAACAATCATAATATGATATAACAAGATGGTATCTCGCTAGCCCTTTCTGAGACCGCAAAACATAAATGCAGAGCACCTTTAAAGATCAAGGACTGACTAGACATTGTAATTCATGGTAAAAGAGATCCAGTCATACCCAATATGAATTAATTGTAATGGATGCAAATGACAGCAGTGCTCTCTAACTGGTGCTTTTTAATAAGAGGGTGATGACTCAACATAAAAGTAAATAGATAGGCCCTTCGCAGAGGGAAGCAGGGATTTTTAGAGGTGCCAGAGCTCGATTTTGAAATAGAGATAAATAATATTTTGGGCGGCATACTTTCATTGTCAACATAACAACCAAGAGATGGCGATATCTTCCATGCTACACACATTATAGGCGGTTCCCAAACAGAATGGTAAAGTTTATACTCCCCCTCCACCAACAAGCATCAATCCATGGCTTGCTCGAAACAACGAGTGCCTCCAACTAACAACAGTCCCAGGGGGAGTTTTGTTTGCAATTATTTTGATTTAGTTTGCTTAAAGCATGGGACAGGGCATCCTGGTGACCAGCCATGTTCTCGTGAATGAGCAGCGGAGTCCACTCCTCTTGAGAATAACCCACCTAGCATGGAAGATACAGACAGCCCTAGTTGATACATGAGCTATTCGAGCATACAAAACAGAATTTCATTTGAAGGTTTAGAGTTTGGCACATACAAATTTACTTGGAACGGCAGGTAAATACCGCATATAGGAAGGTATGGTGGACTCATATGGCATAACTTTGGGGTTTAAGGGATTGGATGCACAAGCAGTATTCCCGCTTAGTACAAGTGAAGGCTAGCAAAAGATTGGGAAGCGACCAGCTAGAGAGCGACAACAGTCATGAACATGCATTAAAATTAACAAACATTGAGTGCAAGCATGAGTAGGATATAAACCACCATGAACATAAATATCGTGAAGGCTATGTTGATTTGTTTCAACTACATGTGTGAACATGTGCCAAGTCAAGTCACTTAGATCATTCAAAGGAGGATACCACCCCACTATACCAGATCACAACCATTTTAATAGCATGTTGGCACGCAAGGTAAACCATTATAACTCATAGCTAATTAAGCATGGCATAAGTAACTATAATCTCTAATTGCCATTGCAAACATGTTCATTCATAATAGGCTGAATCAGGAACGATGAACTAATCATATTTACAAAAACAAGAGAGGTCGAGTTCATACCAGCTTCTCCCTTCTCAATCAATTCATCATATATCGTCATTATTGCCTTTCACTCGCACGACCGAACGGTGTGTAAAATAATAATAGTGCACGTGCATTGGAGTAAGCTGGAATCTGCAAGCATTCAATAAACAGGAGGAGACAAGGCAATATGGGCTCTTGGTTAAATTAACAATAATGCATATAAGAGCCACTTTAACAATTTAATCATGGTCTTCTCCTAGCAACCCCCAAAGAAAAGAAAAGAAATAAAACTATTTACACGGGAAAGCTCCCAACAAGCAAAAGAAGAGCGGGAAATCTTTTTGGGTTTTCTTTTAGTTATTACTACAGCAAGAAAAGTAAACTAACTAAAAGCTACTACTAATTTTTTTGGTTTTTCTTAAGGTTATTCTAACACACAAGAAGAAAGCATAAAAAGAAAATAAACTAGCATGGATAGTACAATGAAAGAGTATGAGCACCAACAACTAAAATGAGTGTGTGAACATGAATGTAATGTCGGTGAGAAATGCGTACTCCCCCAAGCTTAGGCTTTTGGCCTAAGTTGGTTTATTGCCACGGATGGCCTGTCGGATATCCATAGTTGTAGTTGGGGTCGTACTCAGATGAAGAAGACTCTGATTGCCACTGGTTGGCAATCATCTCCGGATCCCACTGGTAATTAGACTGTCATGGAGGTTCAAATTGTGGTCCCGGCTCCGTGGCTGATGTAGGATTCCGGTAGGCGTGAATGGCCGCCAGTGGAATGAGATACGGACTGTTCGCGTTGGTCGCGGAGGAAGTCGGTGAGGCCTCCGCGGTGCGAGGCAGATTATATTTGGGCTTATGTGCTTCTTCACTTTGTTTTTCCTTCGAGCTTCGGTTCGATGAGCCCCTCAAAAATCTTTTCATGATTTTCTAAAAAATTCTGAAATTTTTAGTAACTTCAAATAAAAGTGAACCAAGCTCAACAAAATTGATAGCAACTACTCCAACAAGTGCCTAGAGACTATATCAAGTATTCGAACTACTTGGAACCATATAAATTTGACATGCAAGCTCAAGAACCTGGTCACCTAAGCAGCAAAAATATGCAATGAATAAAGCACTAGAACAAAAACTAATTGGACCATTGGAGAAGTCACATACCAAGGAACAATCCCCCAAAGCAGTTTTGTGAGAGGTGCTTTGAGCAAGGAGATCGAAAATCGCAGCAAAATGAGCTAGAACTCGTGTTTGAGCTGGATGGTGATTTTTTGGGAGGAAGAAGAAGTGTATGGGTGCAGGAATAAGTGGAGGAGGGCCACCATGGGCCCACGAGGCAGGGGGGCGCGCCCCAGGGGGGTGGGTGAGCCCTGGACCCACGTGGCCAGGTGCTTGCTCCCCCTGATGTGTTCTCAGTGCCAAATATTCTCAAATATTCGAGAAAAAATCATATTTCATTTTCGGGGCATTTGGAGAACTTTTATTTTCGGGGCATTTTTATATTGCACGGATAAATCAGAAAACAGACAGAAAATACTATTTTTACTTTATTTCAACTAAATAACAGAAAGTAAAAGGAGGGTACAGAAGGTTGTGCTTTCTAACTTCATCCATCTCATGCTCATCAAAAGGAATCCACTAACAAGGTTGATCAGGTCTTGTTAACAAACTCATTCCGAATCACATGAAACCGGAGAAATTTCGAATAACACTATGTTACCTCAACGGGGATATGCACATCCCCAACAATAAGAATATCATATTTCTTCTTGAGAGTAGGAAGAGGAAATTCAAAACCTCCAATAATAATAGTTGGAATTTTTCCAATAGAATTGATACTGTGGACTTGAGGTTGTTTCCTCGGAAAGTGTACCGTATGCTCATTACCATTAACATGAAAAGTGGCATTGCCTTTGTTGCAATCAATAACAGCACCTGCAGTATTCAAAAAGGGTCTTCCAAGAATAATAGACATACTATCGTCCTCGCGAATATCAAGAATAACAAAGTCCGTTAAAATAGTAACGTTTGCAACCACAACAGGCACATCCTCACAAATACCGACAGGTATAGCAGTTGATTTATCAGCCATTTGCAAAGATATTTCAGTAGGTGTCAACTTATTCAATTCAAGTCTACAGTATAAAGAGAGAGAGGCATAACACTAACACCGGCTCCAAGATCACATAAAGCAGTTTTAACATAGTTTCTTTTAATGGAGCATGGTATAGTTGGTACTCCTGGATCTCCCATTTTCTTAGGTATTCCACCCTTAAATGTATAATTAGCAAGCATGGTGGAAATTTCAGCTTCCGGTATCTTTCTTTTATTAGTGATAATATCCTTCATATATTTAGCATAAGGATTCGTTTTGAGCATATCAGTCAAACACATACGCAAAAAGATAGGTCTAATCATTTCAGCAAAGCGCTCAAAATCCTCATCATCCTTTTTCTTGGATGGTTTAGGAGGAAAGGGCATGGGTCTCTGAACCCACAGTTCTCTTTCTTTACCGTGTTTCCTAGCAACAAAATCTCTCTTATCATAACGTTGATTCTTTGCTTGTGGGTTATCAAGATCAACAACAGGTTCAATTTCTACATCATTATCATTGCTAGGTTGAGCATCAACATGAACATCATCATTAACATTATCACTAGGTTCATGTTCATTACTAGATTGTGTTTCAGCATCAGAGATAGAAATATCATTGGGATTCTCAGGTTGGTCTATAACAGGTTCACTAGAAGCATGCAAAGTCCTATCATTTTTCTTTTTCTTTTTCTTAGAAGGACTAGGTGCATCTATATTATTTCTCTGAGAATCTTGCTCAATTCTCTTAGGATGGCCTTCAGGATACAAAGCTTCCTGAGTCATTCTACCAGTTCTAGTAGCCACTCTAACAGCATAATCATTATTCTTACTATTTAATTCATTGAGCAAATCATTTTGAGATTTAAGTACTTGTTCTACTTGAGTGGTAACCATAGAAGCATGTTTACTAATGACTTTAAGTTCACCTTTAACTCTAGACATGTAATCACTCAAGTGTTCAATCATATAAGCATTTTGTTTTAATTGTCCACCAAAATAAGCATTGAAGTTTTCTTGTTTAACAATAAAATTATCAAACGCATCTAAGCATTGGCTAGCAAACTTAGTAGGAGGGATTTTAGCTTTATCATATCTATAGAGAGAATTTACCTTTACTACCTGTGTCGGGTTATCAAGACCATGAGTTTCTTCAATAGGTAATGGATTAAGATCATATGTTTCTTCAACAGGCGGTAAATTAAGACCATGTATTTCTTCAATAGGCGGTAAATTCTTAACATCTTCAGCTTTAATACCTTTTTCTTTCATAGATTTCTTTGCCTCTTGCATATCTTCAGGACTGGGAAATAGAACACCCCTCTTCTTCGGAGTTGGTTTAGGAATAGGATCAGGAGTTGACTCAGGAAGTGTCCAATTATTTTCATTAGTCAACATATTATTCAATAGAATTTCAGCTTCATCCGGTGTTCTTTCCCTGAAAACACAACCAGCACAACTATGCAAGTAGTCCTTGGAAGCATCGGTTAGTCCATTATAAAAGATATCAAGTATTTCATTTTTCTTGAGAGGATGATCAGGCAATGCATTAAGTAATCGGAGAAGCCTCCCCCAAGCTTGTGGGAGACTCTCTTCTTCATTTTGCACAAAATTATATATATATCCCTTAAAGCATCTTGTTTCTTATGAGCAGGGAAGTATTTAGCAGAGAAGTAATAAATCATATCCTGGGGACTACGCACACAACCAGGAGCAAGAGAATTAAACCATATCTTAGCATCACCCTTTAATGAGAACGGAAATATTTTAAGCATATAAAAGTAGCGAGTTCTCTCTTCATTAGTGAATAGGGCGGCTATATCATTTAATTTAGTAAGATGTGCCACAACAGTTTCAGATTCATAGCCATAGAAGGGATCGGATTCAACCAAAGTAATTATCTCAGGATCAACAGAGAATTCATAATCCTTATCAGTAACGCAGATAGGTGAAGTAGCAAAAGCAGGGTCGGGTTTCATTCTAGCATTAAGAGATTGCTGCTTCCATTTAGCTAATAATTTCTTAAGATCATCTCTATCATTGCAAGCAAGGATAGCTCTAGCAGCTTCTTTCTCCAAAACATAACCCTCAGGAACAACAGGTGATTCATATTGATTAGGGGTAGAGCCTTCATCATTACTTTCATCAATATTATCAGTTTCAATAATTTCATTCTCTCTAGCCCTAGCAAGTTGTTCATCAAGGAATTCACCAAGTGGCACAGTAGTATCAAGCATAGAAGTAGTTTCATCATAAGTATCATGCATAGCAGAAGTGGCATCATCAATAACATGCGACATATCGGAATTAATAGCGGTAGCAGGTTTAGGTGTCGCAAGCTTACTCAAAACAGAAGGAGAATCAAGTGCAGAGCTAGATGGCAGTTCCTTACCTCCCCTCGTAGTTGAGGGATACATCTTAGCTTTCTCGTCTTTCAAGTTCCTCATAGTGACCAGCAGATATAAATCCCAGGTGACTCAAAGAATAGAGCTATGCTCCCCGGCAACGGCGCCAGCAATTAGTCTCGATAACCCACAAGTGTAGGGGATCGCAACAGCTTTCGAGGGTAGAGTATTCAACCCAAATTTATTGATTCGACACAAGGGGAGCCAAAGAATATTCTCAAGTATTAGCAGCTGAGTTGTCAATTCAACCACACCTGGAAACTTAATATATGCAGCAAAGTGTTTAGTAGCAAAGTAATATGATAGTAGTGGTAACGGTAGCAAAAGTAACAGTGGCAAAAGTAATATTTTTGAGGTTTTGTAGTGATTGTAACAGTAGCAACGGAAAAGTAAATGAGCGAAGAACAATATGTGAAAAGCTCGTAGGCATTGGATCGGTGATGGAGAATTATGCCGGATGCGGTTCATCATGTAACAGTCATAACATAGGGTGACACAGAACTAGCTCCAATTCATCAATGTAATGTAGGCATGTATTCCGAACATAGTCATACGTGCTTATGGAAAAGAACTTGCATGACATCTTTTGTCCTACCCTCCCGTGGCAGCGGGGTCCTATTGGAAACTAAGGGATATTAAGGCCTCCTTTTAATAGAGTACCGGAACAAAGCATTAACACATAGTGAATACATGAACTCCTCAAACTACGGTCATCACCGGGAGTGGTCCCGATTATTGTCACTTTGGGGTTGCCGGATCATAACACATAGTAGGTGACTATAGACTTGCAAGATAGGATCAAGAACTCACATGTATTCATGAAAACATAATAGGTTCAGATCTGAAATCATGGCACTCGGGCCCTAGTGACAAGCATTAAGCATAGCAAAGTCATAGCAACATCAATCTCAGAACATATATAGTGGATACTAGGGATCAAACCCTAACAAAACTAACTCGATTACATGATAGATCTCATCCAACCCATCACCGTCCAGCAAGCCTACGATGGAATTACTCACAGACGACGGTGAGCATCATGAAATTGGTGATGGAGGATGGTTGATGATGATGATGGCGACGAATCCCCCTCTCCGGAGCCCCGAACGGACTCCAGATCAGCCCTCCCGAGAGAGTTTAGGGCTTGGCGGCGGCTCCGTATCGTAAAACGCGATGAATCCTTCTCTCTGATTTTTTTCTCCCCGAAAACGAATATATGGAGTTGGAGTGGAGGTCGGTGGAGCGTTAGGGGGCCCACGAGGCAGGGGGCGCGCCCAGGGGGTAGGCGCGCCCCCCACCCTCGTGGACAGGGTGTGGGCCCCCTGACTTTTATTCTTCTTGCAGTATTTTTTATATTTTCCAAAAATACGTTCCGTGGAGTTTCAGGTCATTCCGAGAATGTTTGTTTCTGCACATAAATAACACCATCGCAAGTCTGCTGAAAACAGCGTCAGTCCGGGTTAGTTCCATTCAAATCATGCAAGTTAGAGTCCAAAACAAGGGCAAAAGTGTTTGGAAAAGTAGATACGACGGAGACGAATCAATAGGCCCTTCGCAGAGGGAAGCAGGGATTTGTAGAGGTGCCAGAGCTCGATTTTTGAAATAGAGATAAATAATATTTTGAGTGGTATACTTTCATTGTCAACATAACAACCAAGAGATGGCGATATCTTCCATGCTACACACATTATAGGCGGTTCCCAAACAGAATGGTAAAGTTTATACTCCCCCACCACCAACAAGCATCAATCCATGGCTTGCTCGAAACAACGAGTGCCTCCAACTAGCAACAGCCCTGGGGGAGTTTTGTTTGTAATTATTTGATTTGATTTGCTTAAAGTATGGGACTGGGCATCCCGGTGACCAGCCATGTTCTCGTGAATGATGAGCGGAGTCCACTCATCTTGAGAATAACCCACCTAGCATGGAAGATACAGACAGCCCTAGTTGATACATGAGCTATTCGAGCATACAAAACAGAATTTCATTTGAAGGTTTAGAGTTTGGCACATACAAATTTACTTGGAACGGCAGGTAAATACCGCATATAGGAAGGTATGGTGGACTCATATGGAATAACTTTAGGGTTTATGGATTTGGATGGACAAGCAGTATTCCCGCTTAGTACAAGTGAAGGCTAGCAAAAGACTGGGAAGCGACCAGCTAGAGAGCGACAATAGTCATGAACATGCATTAAAATTAATAAACATTGAGTGCAAGCATGAGTAGGATATAATCCACCATGAACATAAATATCGTGGAGGCTATGTTGATTTTGTTTCAACTACATGTGTGAACATGTGCCAAGTCAAGCCACTCAAATCATTCAAAGGAGGATACCACCCTACTATACCACATCACAACCATTTTAATAGTATGTTGGCATGCAAGGTAAACCATTATAAACTCCTAGCTAATTAAGCATGGCATAAGCAACTATAATCTCTAATTGTCATTGCAAACATGTTTATTCATAATAGGCTGCATCAGGAACGATGAACTAATCATATTTACAAAAACAAGAGAGGTCGAGTTCATACCAGCTTCTCTCATCTCAATCGGTCCATCATATATCATCATTATTGCCTTTCACTTGCACGACCGAACGGTGTGTATAAGAAATAATAGTGCACGTGCATTGGACTAAGCTGGAATCTGCAAGCATTCAATAAACAGGAGAAGACAAGGCAATATGGGCTCTTGGTTAAATCAACAATAATGCATATAAGAGCCACTTCAACATTTTCATCATGGTCTTCTCCTATCGACCCCCAAGGAAAAGAAAAGAAATAACAACTATTTACACGGGAAAGCTCCCAACAAGCAAAAGAAGAACGAGAAATCTTTTGGGTTTTCTTTTAATTATTACTACTACAAGCATGAAAAGTAAACTAGCTAAAAGCTACAACTAATTTTTTGGTTTTTCTTAAGGTTTTTCAAACACACAAGAAGAAAACTTAAAAGAAAATAAACTAGCATGGATAGTACAATGAAAAAGTATGATCACCAACAACTAGAATGAGTGTGTGAACATGAATGTAATGTCGGTGAGAAATACGTACTCCCCCAAGCTTAGGCTTTTGGCCTAAGTTGGTTTATTGCCACGGCTGGCCTGGCGGATATCCAAAGTTATAACATGAGTCGTACTGAGATGCAGCGGCTATTGCATCGTGGGCTGCAGCTTGGAGGCGAGCTGCTCTCGTCCTCCTCTCGTACTCGTTTGCCTCCTCCCTGGTTATGAAATATCTCCCTTTTGCCTGAAAGTCAAAGAAAGTAGGGGCACGGAGAGTAATATGGACAGTGCAGCGTCTGTCAAAGATTAGTCGGTACTGGAGGGGCGGTTCGTCCCTCTCAACAAACTGATGACGAACCATAGCATCATAATCTAAATAAGCGGGAGGCAACTCAGTATCATACTCACGTATGGGTATACCAAGAAAATTAGCTAAACGGGTTGCATAAATTCCACCACAGAAATCTCCATTAATTCTATTATTATGCAACCTACATGCAACAATGGCTCCCAAATTATAATGTTTATCTCCTAATACAGTACTCATGAGAACACTGAGGTCAAGGATGCACATGTGACATGCTTCATCCTTACCATTGATGCACCTACCTGTGAAGAGAGCAAAATAATGTATAGCAGGAAAATGAATGCTCCCTATGGTAGCTTGTGTTATATCTCTAGATTCCCCCACAGTTATACTAGCAAGAAAATCTCTAAACTCAGACTTGCGAGGTTCACTAGGACTACCCCATTGTGGAAGTTTGCAAGCAGTATTAAAATCCTCTAAGTCCATAGTATAAGAATTTTCATAAAGATCAAACAGGACAGTTTGAGAATTGTGTGATGATGAAAATTCAAACCTTCTTACAAAAGAATCAGTGAGATAATGGTACTGACGGCACTTATCTGCCTCGAAGCTCTCAAGATCAGCGTTACGCACATATGCGTTAAATTCTTCATTGATTCCTGCTCGATCCATAAAATCCTCTGAAGGCCATTCACAAGGCCGTACTTGAGCTTCTCTTGGTGGTTCATCGTCCGCATCGCGTATTACAGGCCTGGGTTCTTGCTTCCTTGAAGAACCACCTTGGTGTTGGGGAACGTAGCAGGAATTCAAAATTTTCTACGCATCACCAAGATCAATCTATGGAGTAATCTAGCAACAAAGGGAAGGGGAGTGCATCTACATACCATTGTAGATCGCGATGCGGAAGCGTTGCAAGAACGCGGATGAAGGAGTCGTACTCGTAGCGATTCAGATCGCGGTTGATTCCGATCTAAGCACCAAAGAACGGTGCCTCCGCGTTCAACACACGTGCGGCCCGGTGACGTCTCCCACGCCTTGATCCAGCAAGGAGAGAGGGAGAGGTTGGGGAAGACTCCATCCAGCAGCAGCACGATGGCGTGGTGGTGATGGAGGAGCGTGGCAATCCCGCAGGGCTTCGCCAAGCACCGCGGGAGAGGAGGAGGAGGGAGAGGGGTAGGGCTGCGCCGAAAGAGAGACGTTCTCATGTGTCTTGGGCAGCCCAAACCTCAAGTATATATAGGGGAGGGGGAGGGCTGCGCCCCCATCTAGGGTTCCCCCCCCCCAAGGGGTGCGGCCAGCCCTAGATTGGGCTTGGGGGGCGGCCAAAGGGGGCGAGAGAGGTGGCGCCCCACTAGATGGGCCTAAGGCCCATCTGAGACTAGGGTTTCCCCCCCCTTCCCCCTTTCCTGCGCCCTGGGCCTCTTGTGGGGGGCGCACCAGCCCACCTGGGGCTGGTCTCCTCCCACACTTGGCCCATGCAGCCCTCTGGGGCTGGTGGCCCCACTTGGTGGACCCCCGGGACCCTCCCGGTGGTCCCGGTACATTACCGATATCACCCGAAACTTTTCCGGTGACCAAAACAGGACTTCCCATATATAAATCTTTACCTCCGGACCATTCCGGAACTCCTCGTGACGTCCGGGATCTCATCCGGGACTCCGAACAACATTCGGTAACCACATACATGCTTTCCCTATAACCCTAGCGTCATCGAACCTTAAGCGTGTAGACCCTACGGGTTCGGGAACCATGCAGACATGACCGAGACGTTCTCCGATCAATAACCAACAGCGGGATCTGGATACCCATGTTGGCTCCCACATGTTCCACGATGATCTCATTGGATGAACCACGATGTCGGGGATTCAATCAATCCCGTATTCAATTCCCTTTGTCTATCGATATGTTACTTGCCCGAGATTCGATCGTCGGTATCCCGATACCTTGTTCAATCTCGTTACCGGCAAGTCTCTTTACTCGTTCCGTAACTCACATCATCCCGTGATCAACTCCTTGGTCACATTGTGCACATTATGATGATGTCCTACCGAGTGGGCCCAGAGATACCTCTCCGTTTACACGGAGTGACAAATCCCAGTCTCAATTCGTGCCAACCCAACAGACACTTTCGGAGATACCTGTAGTGCACCTTTATAGTCACCCAGTTACGTTGTGACGTTTGGTACACCCAAAGCATTCCTACGGTATCCGGGAGTTGCACAGTCTCATGGTCTAAGGAAATGATACTTGACATTAGAAAAGCTCTGAGCAAACGAACTACACGATCTTGTGCTAGGCTTAGGATTGGGTCTTGTCCATCACATCATTCTCCTAATGATGTGATCCCGTTATCAACGACATCCAATGTCCATGGTCAGGAAACCGTAACCATCTATTGATCAACGAGCTAGTCAACTACAGGTTTACTAGGGACATGGTGTTGTCTATGTATCCACACATGCATCTGAGTTTCCTATCAATACAATTCTAGCATGGATAATAAACGATTATCATGAACAAGGAAATATAATAATAACCTATTTATTATTGCCCCTAGGGCATATTTCCAACAGTCTCCCACTTGCACTAGAGTCAATAATCTAGTTCACATCACCATGTGATTAACACTCATAGGTCACATCGCCATGCGACCAACATCCAAAGAGTTTACTAGAGTCAACAATCTAGTTCACATCATTATGTGATTAACACTCAATGAGTTCTGGTTTGATCATGTTATGCTTGTGGGAGAGGTTATTAGTCAACGGGTCTGAACCTTTCAGATCCGTGTGTGCTTTACGAATATCTATGTCATCTTGTGGATGCTACCACGCGCTATTTGGAGCCATTTCAAATAACTGCTCTACTATACGAATCCGGTTTACTACTCAGAGTCATCCGGATTAGTGTCAAAGTTCGCATCGACGTAACCCTTTACGACGAACTCCTTTTCACCTCCATAATCGAGAAAATTCCTTAGTCCACTAGATACTAAGGATAAGTTCGACCGCTGTCATGTGATCCATTCCCGGATCACTATTGTACCCCTTGACCAACTCATGGCAAGGCACACTTCATGTGCGGTACACAGCATAGCATACTGTAGAGCCTACGTCTGAAGCATAGGGGACGACCTTCGTCCTTTCTCTCTCTTCTGCTGTGGTCAGGTCTTGAGTCTCACTCAATACTCACACCTTGTAACACAGCCAAGAACTCCTTCTTTGCTGATCTATTTTGAACTCTTTCAAAATCATGTCAAGGTGTGCGTTCTTTGAAAGTATCATCGGGCGTTTTGATCTATCTCTATAGATCTTGATGCCCAATATGTAAGCAGCTTTATCCAGGTCTTCCTTTGAAAAAAAAACTCCTTTCAAACAACCCTTTATGCTTTCCAGAAATTTTTACATCATTTCGGATCAACAATATGTCATTCACATATACTTACTCCGAGATGCTTGCTCTAATCCATGGAAGGATCGCTGGAGCTAGCATACCTTTTAGCATCCTTAGGATCGACAAAACCTTTCTGATTGTATCACATACAACCTTTCCTTACGAAAACTGGTAAGGAAACTTGTTTTGACATCCATCTGCCAGATTTCATAAATGCAGCTAATGCTAACATGATTTCGACGGACTTTAAGCATCGCTACGGATGAGAAAATCTCATCGTAGTCAACTCCTTGAACTTGTGGAAATACTCTTTGCCACAAGTCGAGCTTCATAGACGGTAACATTACCGTCCACGTCCGTCTTCTTCTCCATTTATCTCGGATTTCATGGCTTCTAACCATTTGTCGGAATATGGGCCCACCATCGCTTCTCCATAGCTCCTAGGTTCATTGTTGTCTAACAACATGACTTTCAAGACAGGATCACGTACTACTCTGAAGTAGCACGCATCCTCGTCGTCCTACAAGGTTTGGTAGTGACTTGATCTGAAGTTTCATGATCACTATCATAAGCTTCCACTTCAATTGGTGTAGGTGCCACAGGAACAACTTCCTGTGCCCTGCTACACACTAGTTGAAGTGACGGTTCAATAACCTTATCAAGTCTCCACCATCCTCCCACTCAATTCTTTCGAGAGAAACTTTTCCTCGAGAAAGGACTCGTTCCTAGAAGTAATTACTTTTGCTTCCAGATCTGAAATAGGAGGTATACCCAACTGTTTTTGGGTATTCTATGAAGGCGCATTTATCCGCTTTGGGTTCGAGCTTATCAGCCTGAAACTTTTTCACATAAGCATCGCAGCCCCAAACTTTTAAGAAACGACAACTTAGGTCTCTCTAAACGGTGTCGTCTCAACGGAATTGCGTGGTGCCCTATTTAAAGTGAATGCGGTTGTCTCCAATGCCTAACCCATAAATGATAGTTGTAATTCGATAAGAGACATCATGGTATGCACCATATCCAATAGGGTGCAGTTATGATGTTCGGACACACCATCACACTATGGTGTTCCAGGCGGTATTAGTTGTGAAACAATTTCCACAATGTCTTAATTGTGTGCCAAACTCGTAACTCAGATACTCATCTCTATGATCATATCACAGACATTTTATCCTCTTGTCACGACGACCTTCAACTTCACTCTGAAATTACTTGAACCTTTCAATAATTCAGACTTGTGTTTAATCATGTAAATACACTCAGCATCTACTCAAATCATCCGTGAAGTAAGAACATAACAATATCCACTACATGCCTCAGCACTCATTGGACTGCATACATCAAAATGTATTACTTCCAATAAGTTGCTCTCTTGTTCCATCTTACTGAAAACGAGGCCTTTCAGTCATCTTGCCCATGTGGTATGATTTGCATGTCTCAAGTGATTCAAAACCAAGTGAGTCCAAACGATCCATCTGCATGGAGTTTCTTCATGCATATATACCAACAGACATGGTTCGCATGTCTCAATCTTTTCAAAAATGACTGAGTCCAAAGATCCATCTACATGGAGCTTCTTCATGCGTTTTATACCAATATGACTCAAATGGCAGTGCCACAAGTATGTGGAACTATCATTACTATTTTATATCTTTTGGCACGAACATGTGTATCACTACGATCGAGATTCATTTTAGGTGCAAGACCATTGAAGGTTTTATTCAAATAAACAGAGTAACCATTATTCTCCTTAAATGAATAACCGTATTGCGATAAACATAATCCAATCATGCTCAACGCAAACACCAAATCTCGATGGTAGAGGGAGCATGCGATGCTTGATCACATCAACCTTGGAAACACTTCCAACACATATCGTCATCTCACCTTTAGCTAGTCTCCGTTTATTCCGCAGCTTTTATTTCGAGTTACTAACACTTAGCAACCGAACCGGTATCTAATACCCTGGTGCTGCTAGGAGTACTAGTAAAGTACACATTCATATAATGTATATCCAATATACTTCTGTCGACCTTGCCTGCCTTCTCATCTACCAAGTATCTAGGGTAGTTCCGCTTCAGTGACCGTTCCCCTCATTACAGAAGCACTTAGTCTCGGGTTTGGGTTCAACCTTGGGATTCTTCACTAGAGCAGCAAACGATTTGCTGTTTCACGAAGTATCCCTTTTGCCCTTGCCCTTCTAGAAACTAGTGGCTTTACTAACCATCAACAATTGATGCTCCTTCTTGATTTCTACTTTCGCGGTGTCAAACATCGCGAATAGCTCAAGGATCATCATAACTATCCCTGATATGTTATAGTTCATCACGAAGCTCTACTAGCTTGGTGGCAGTGACTATGGAGAACCATCACTATCTCATCTGGGAGATTAACTCCCACTCGATTCAAGTGATTGTGGTATTCAGACAATCTGAGCACATGCTCAACGATTGAGCTTTTCTCCCTTAGTTTGCAGGCTTAAGAAACTTGTCAGAGGTCTCATACCTCTTGACGTGGGCACTAGTCTGAAATCCCAATTTCAGTCTTCAGAACATCTCATATGTTCTGCGACGTTTCAAAAACGTCTTTGGTGCCACAATTCTAAACCGTTAGCATTACGCACTGAACTATCACGTAGTCATCAAAACGCGTATGTCAGATGTTTCGCAACATCTACAGACGACGTTGAGGTTCAGCACACCGAGCGGTGCATTAAGGACATAAGCCTTCTGTGCAGCAATGAGGACAATCCTCAGTTTACGGACTCAGTCCGCATAATTGCTACTACCAACTTTCAACTAAATTTTTCTCTAGGAACATATCTTAAACAGTAGAACTAAAGCGTATGACATAATTTGCAAAGACCTTTTTGACTATGTTCATGATAATGAAGTTCATCTGATTATGAACTCCCACTCAGATAGACATCCCTCTAGTCATCTAAGTGATACATGATCCGAGTCACACTAGGCCGTGTCCGATCATCACGTGAGACGGACTAGTCATCATCGGTGAACATCTCCATGTTGATCGTATCTACTATACGACTCATGTTCGATCTTTCGATCTCTTGTGTTCCGAGGCCATGTCTGTACATGCTAGGCTCGTCAAGTCAACCTAAGTGTTTTGCATGTGTTCCGAGGCCATGTCTGTACATGCTAGGCTCGTCAACACCCGTTGTATTCGAACGTTAGAATCTATAACACCCGATCATCACGTGGTGCTTCGAAACAACGAACCTTCGCAACGGTGCACAGTTAGGGGGAACACGTCTCTTGAAATTTTAGTGAGGGATCATCTTATTTATGCCGTCGTTCTAAGCAAATAAGATGCATAACATGATAAACATCACATGCAATCAAATAGTGACATGATATGGCCAATATCATTTTGCTCCTTTGATCTCCATCTTCGGGGCACCATGATCATCTTTGTCACCGACATGACACCATGATCTCCATCATTGTGTCTTCATGAAGTTGTCACGCCAACGATTACTTCTACTTCTATGGCTGACGCGCTTAGCAATAAAGTAAAGTAATTTACATGGCGTTATTCAATGACACGCAGGTCATACAAAAATAAAGACAACTCCTATGGCTCCTGCCGGTTGTCATACTCATCGACATGCAAGTCGTGATTCCTATTACAAGAATATGATCAATCTCATACATCACATCTTCTGGCCATATCACATCACATAGCACATGCTGCAAAAACAAGTTAGACGTCCTCTAATTGTTCTTGCAAGTTTTTTTTACGTGGCTTGTATAGGTTTCTAGCAAGAACGTTTCTTACCTACATAAAACTACAACGTGATATGCCAATTTCTATTTACCCTTCATAAGGACCCTTTTCATCGAATCCGTTCCGACTAAAGTGGGAGAGACAGACACCCGCTAGCCACCTTATGCAACTAGTGCATGTCAGTCGGTGGAACCTGTCTCACGTAAGCGTACGTGTAAGGTCGGTCCGGGCCGCTTCATCCCACAATGCCGCCGAAACAAGATAAGACTAGTAACGGCAAGAAGAATTGGCAACATCTACGCACACAACTACTTTGTGTTCTACTCGTGCATAGAAACTACGCATAGACCTAGCTCATGATGCCACTGTTGGGGAACGTAGCAGAAATTCAAAATTTTCTACGCATCACCAAGATCAATCTATGGAGTAATCTAGCAACGAAGGGAAGGGGAGTGCATCTACATACCATTGTAGATCGCGATGCGGAAGCGTTGCAAGAACGCGGATGATGGAGTCGTACTCGTAGCGATTCAGATCGCGGTTGATTCCGATCTAAGCACCGAAGAACGGTGCCTCCGCGTTCAACACACGTGCAGCCCGGTGACGTCTCCCACGCCTTGATCCAGCAAGGAGAGAGGGAGAGGTTGGGGAAGACTCCATCCAGCAGCAGCACGACGGCGTGGTGGTGATGGAGGAGCGTGGCATTCCCGCAGGGCTTCGCCAAGCACCGCGGGAGAGGAGGAGGAGGGAGAGGGGTAGGGCTGCGCCGAAAGAGAGACGTTCTCATGTGTCTTGGGCAGCCCAAACCTCAAGTATATATAGGGGAGGGGGAGGGCTGCGCCCCCATCTAGGGTTCCCCCCCCCCCAAGGGGTGCGGCCAGCCCTAGATGGGGCTTGGGGGGCGGCCAAAGGGGGGGAGAGAGGTGGCGCCCCACTAGATGGGCCTAAGGCCCATCTGAGACTAGGGTTTCCCCCCCCTTCCCCCTTTCCTGCGCCCTGGGCCTCTTGTGGGGGCGCACCAGCCCACCTGGGGCTGGTCCCCTCCCATACTTGGCCCATGCAGCCCTCTGGGGCTGGTTGCCCCACTTGGTGGACCCCCGGGACCCTCCCGGTGGTCCCGGTACATTACCGATATCACCCAAAACTTTTCCGGTGACCAAAACAGGACTTCCCATATATAAATCTTTACCTCCGGACCATTCCGGAACTCCTCGTGACGTCCGGGATCTCATCCGGGACTCCGAACAACATTCGGTAACCACGAACATGCTTTCCCTATAACCCTAGCGTCATCGAACCTTAAGCGTGTAGACCCTACGGGTTCGGGAACCATGCAGACATGACCGAGACGTTCTCCGGTCAATAACCAACAGCGGGATCTGGATACCCATGTTGGCTCCCACATGTTCCACGATGATCTCATCGGATGAACCACGATGTCGGGGATTCAATCAATCCCGTATTCAATTCCCTTTGTCTATCGATATGTTACTTGCCCGAGATTCGATCGTCGGTATCCCGATACCTTGTTCAATCTCGTTACCGGCAAGTCTCTTTACTCGTTCCGTAACTCACATCATCCCGTGATCAACTCCTTGGTCACATTGTGCACATTATGATGATGTCCTACCGAGTGGGCCCAGAGATACCTCTCCGTTTACACGGAGTGACAAATCCCAGTCTCAATTCGTGCCAACCCAACAGACACTTTCGGAGATACCTGTAGTGCACCTTTATAGTCACCCAGTTACGTTGTGACGTTTGGTACACCCAAAGCATTCCTACGGTATCCGGGAGTTGCACAGTCTCATGGTCTAAGGAAATGATACTTGACATTAGAAAAGCTCTGAGCAAATGAACTACACGATCTTGTGCTAGGCTTAGGATTGGGTCTTGTCCATCACATCATTCTCCTAATGATGTGATCCCGTTATCAACGACATCCAATGTCCATGGTCAGGAAACCGTAACCATCTATTGATCAACGAGCTAGTCAACTAGAGGCTTACTAGGGACATGGTGTTGTCTATGTATCCACACATGCATCTGAGTTTCCTATCAATACAATTCTAGCATGGATAATAAACGATTATCATGAACAAGGAAATATAATAATAACCTATTTATTATTGCCTCTAGGGCATATTTCCAACACTTGGTACATTTTCCTAAACATAATTCTTCCTCTGAAAAATTTCAGAAATTTTTAGTAACTTAAAATAAAAGTAAACCAAACTCAACAAGATTGATAGCAACTACTCCCACAAGTGCCTAGAAACTATATCATGAATTAGAACTACTTGGGACCATATAAATTTGACATGCAAGCTCAAGAACAGGGTCACCTTAGCAGCAAAAATATGCAATGAATAAAGCACTAGAGCAAAAACTAATTGGACCATTGGAGGAGTCACATACCGAAGATCAATCCCCCAAAGCAGTTTTGTGAATGAAGCTTTGAGCAAGGAGATCGAAAATCGCAGCAAAATGAGCTAGAACTCGTGCTTGAGCTGGTTGGTGATTTTTTTTGGGAGGAAGAAGAAGTGTATGGGTGCTGGAATAAGTGGAGGGGAGCCACCAGGGGCCCACAAGGCAGGGGGCGTGCCCAGGGGGTCGGCGCGCCCTGGACCCTCGTGGCCAGGTGCTTGCTCCCCCTGATGTGTTCTCAGTGCCAAATATTCTTAAATATTCCAGAAAAAATCATATTTCATTTTCGGGGCATTTGGAGAACTTTTATTTTTGGGGTATTTTTTATATTGCACGAATAATTCAGAAAACAGACATAAAATACTATTTTTACTTTATGTCAACTAAATAACAGAAAGTAAAAGGAGGGTACAGAGAGTTGTGCTTTCTAACTTCATCCATCTCATGCTCATCAAAAGGAATCCACTAACAAGGTTGATCAGGTCTTGTTAACAAACTCATTCCGAATTGCATGAAACCGGAGAATTTTTGAATAGCACTAGGTTACCTCAACGGGGATATGCACGTCCGCAACAATAAGAATATCATATTTCTTTTTGACAGTAGGAAGAGGAAATTCAAAACCTCCAATAGGGATAGTTGGAATTTTTCCAATAGAATTGATACTGTGGACTTGAGGTTGTTTCCTCGGAAAGTGTACCGTATGCTCATTACCATTAACATGAAAAGTGACATTGCCTTTGTTGCAATCAATAACAGCCCCTGCAGTATTCAAAAAGGGTCTACCAAGAATAATAGACATACTATCGTCCTCAGGAATATCAAGAATAAGAAAGTCCGTTAAGATAGTAACGTTTGCAACCACAACAGGCACATCCTCACAAATTCCGACGGGTATAGCAGTTGATTTATCGGCCATTTGCAAAGATATTCTAGTACGTGTCGACTTATTCAAATCAAGTCTACGATATAAAGAGAGAGGCATAACACTAACACCGGCTCCAAGATCACATAAAGCAGTTTTAACATAGTTTCTTTTAATGGAGCATGGTATAGTTGGTACTCCTGGATCTCCTAGTTTCTTAGGTATTCCACCCTTAAAAGTATAATTAGCAAGCATGGTGGAAATTTCATCTTCCGGTATCTTCCTTTTATTAGTAACAATATCTTTCATGTACTTAGCATAAGGATTCATTTTAAGCATATCAGTCAAACGCATACGCAAAAAGATAGGTCTAATCATTTCAGTAAAGCGCTCAAAATCCTCATCATCCTTTTTCTTGGATGGTTTAGGAGGAAAAGGCATGGGTTTATGAACCCATGGTTCTCTTTCTTTACCGTGCTTTCTAGCAACAAAGTCTTTCTTATCATAATGTTGATTCCTTGATTGTGGGTTATCAAGATCAACAGCAGGTTCAGCTTCTACATCATTGTTATTGCTAGGTTGAGCATCAACATGAACATCATCATTAACATTATCACTAGGTTCATGTTCATTACCAGATTGTGTTTCAGCATCTGAGATAGAAATATCATTGGGATTCTCAGGTGTGTCTACAATGGGTTCACTAGAAGCATGCAAAGTCCTATCGTTTTTCTTTTTCTTCCTCTTAGAAGGACTAGGTGCATCAACATTAGTTCTCTGAGAATCTTGCTCAATTGTCTTAGGGTGACCTTCATGATACAAAGGTTCCTGAGTCATTTTACCCATTCTAGTCGCGACTCTAACAGCATAGTCATTATTCTTACTATTTAATTCATTGAGCAAATCATTCTGAGCTTTAAGTACTTGTTCTACTTGAGTGGTAACCATAGAAGCATGTTTACTAATGAGTTTAAGTTCACCTTTAACTCTAGACATATAATCACTCAAGTGTTCAATCATATAAGCGTTGTGTTTTAATTCTCTACCAAAATAAGCATTGAAGTTTTCTTGCTTAACCATAAAGTCATCAAACTCATCTAAGCATTGGCTAGCAAACTTAGTAGGCGGGATTTCAGCTTTGTCATGTCTATAGAGAGAATTTACCTTTACTACCTGTGTCGGGTTATCAAGACCACGTATTTCTTCAACAGGCGGTAAATTAAGACCATGTATTTCTTCAACAGGAGGTAAATTCTTAACATCTTCAGCTTTAATACCTTTTTCTTTCATAGATTTCTTTGCCTCTTGCATATCTTCGGGACTGAGAAATAGAACACCCCTTTTCTTCGGAGTTGGCTTAGGAGTTGGTTCGGGAAGTGTCCAATTATTTTTATTTGTTAACATATTATTCAATAGAATCTCAGCTTGATCGACTGTTCTTTCCCTGAAAACACAACCAGCACAACTATCCAGGTGGTCTCTGGAAGCATTGGTTAGTCCATTATAAAAGATATCAAGTATTTTATTTTTCTTGAGAGGATGATCAGGCAAAGCATTAAGTAATTGGAGAAGCCTCCCCCAAGCTTGTGGGAGACTCTCTTCTTCAATTTGCGCAAAATTATATATATCCCTTAAAGCAGCTTGTTTCTTATGAGCAGGGAAATATTTAGCAGAGAAGTAATAAATCATGTCCTGGGGACTACGCACACAACTAGGATCAAGAGAATTAAACCATGTCTTAGCATCACCCTTTAATGAGAACGGAAATAACTTAAGGATGTAATAGTAGCGGGTTTTCTCATCATTAGTGAATAGGGTGTCTATATCATTTAATTTAGTAAGATGTGCCACAACAGTTTCAGATTCATAGCCATAGAAAGGATCAGATTCAACCAACGTAATTATATCAGGATCGACAGAGAATTCATAATCCTTATCAGTAACAAAGATAGGTGAAGTAGCAAAAGAAGTGTCATATTTCATTCTAGCATTAAAAGATTTTTGTTTCAGCTTAGCTAATAACTTCTTAAGATCACTCCTATCATTGCAAGCAAGAAAGTCTCTAGCAGTTTCTTCATCCATAACATAACCTTCAGGAACAATAGGCAATTCATACTTGGGGGGAGAATCTTCATCATCACTTTCATCAATATTATCAGTTTCAATAATTTCATTCTCTCTAGCCCTAGTAAGTTGTTCATCAAGAAATTCACCAAGTGGCATAGTATTATCACGCATAGAAGTAGTTTCATCATAAGCATCATGCATAGCAGAAGTGGCATCATCAATAACATGCGACATATCAGAATTAATAGCAGAAGCAGGTTTAGGTGTCGCAAGTCTATTCAAAACAGAAGGAGAATCAAGTGCAGAGCTAGATGGCAATTCCTTACCTCCCCTCGTAGTTGAGGGATAGATCTTGGTTTTCTCGTCTTTCAAGTTCCTCATAGTGACCAGCAGATATAAATCCCAAGTGACTCAAAGAATAGAGCTATGCTCCCCGGCAACGACGCCAGAAAATAGTCTTGATAACCCACAAGTATAGGGGATCGCAACAGTTTTCGAGGGTAGAGTATTCAACCCAAATTTATTGATTCGACATAAGGGGAGCCAAAGAATATTCTCAAGTATTAGCACTTGAGTTGTCAATTCAACCACACCAGGATAACTTAATATCTGCAGCAAAGTATTTAGTAGCAAAGTATTTAGTAGCAAAGTAATATGGAAGTAGCGGTAACGGTGGCAAAGGTAACAGTAGCAACTTTGTAGTAATTGTGACAGTGGCAACGGAAAAGTAACTAAGCAAAGGACAGTATGTGATAAGCTCATAGGCATTGGATCGATGATGGATAATTATGTCAGATGCGGTTCATCATGTAACAGTTATAACATAGGTGACACAGAACTAGCTCCAATTCATCAATGTAATGTAGGCATGTATTCCGAATATAGTCATACGTGCTTATGGAAAAGAACTTGCATGACATCTTTTGTCCTACCCTCCCGTGGCAGCGGGGTCCTATTGGAAACTAAGGGATATTAAGGCCTCCTTTTAATAGAGTACCGGAACAAAGCATTAGCACTTAGTGAATACATGAACTCCTCAAACTACGGTCATCACCGGGAGTGGTCCCGATTATTGTCACTTCGGGGTTGCCGGATCATAACACATAGTAGGTGACTATTGACTTGCAAGATAGGATCAAGAACTCACATATATTCATGAAAACATAATAGGTTCAGATCTGAAATCATGGCACTCGGGCCCTAGTGACAAGCATTAAGCATAGCAAAGTCATAGCAACATCAATCTCAGAACATAGTGGATACTAGGGATCAAACCCTAACAAAACTAACTCGATTACAGGGTAAATCTCATCCAACCCATCACCGTCCAGCAAGCCTATGATGGAATTACTCACGCACGGCGGTGAGCATCATGAAATTGGTGATGGAGGATGGTTGATGATGACGACAGCGACGGGTTCCCCTCTCCGGAGTCCCGAACGGACTCCAGATCAGCCCTCCCGAGAGAGATTAGGGCTTGGCGGCGGCTCCGTATCGTAAACCGTGATGAATCCTTCTCTCTGATTTCTTTCTCCCCGAACGTGAATATATAGAGTCGGAGTTGAGGTCGATGGAGCTCCAGGGGGCCACGAGGCAGGGAGGCGCGCCCCAGGGGGGTGGGCTCGCCCCCCACCCTCATGGACAGGGTGTGGGCCCCCTGGTCTTGATTCTTTCGCCAGTATTTTTTATATTTTCCAAAAATAATCTCCGTTGATTTTTAGGTCATTCCGAGAACTTTTGTTTCTGCACAAAGATAACACCATGGCAATTCTGCTGAAAACAACGTCAGTCCGGGTTAGTTCCATTCAAATCATGCAAATTAGAGTCCAAAACAAGGGCAAAAGTGTTTGGAAAAGTAGATACGTTGGAGACGTATCAGTGGCCAAAGTTGTACTTCCCACGGTGAGTTCCATGCACATCACACCTTTGGCCTCTGTCTTTTCTTTACCCTCAAATCCATTAAGTACCATATTGGTCTTCATCAATGCATCATCATCTAACCCCAACTTCTTGAAGACTGAGTAGGGCATAAGATTTACCACGACACCACCATCAATGAGCATCCTAGCAACCGGCGATCTGTTAATATGACCTTTGAGGTACAACGGCTTCAAGTGTTTCACCGGTTCTTTTGGCTTCTCGAAGATAGCATTCTTAGGACCAAAATCCAGCTGGGCTACCTCCCCTTCTTCACCTGTAGCACGAAACTCGGCAGGTAAGTAATATACCATATTAATATCCATACCTTCCTGAACCGGCGTAGATTCATAATCCACCATCTCATCTTCATCTCCGAATGTGTATATTGGGCTTAAAGTTTCCTCAATTGAAGGGGATGTTTCAGGTGGTCTGGACGATGTAATAGGGGTCGCATCATCCTCTTTCGGTGGTGAAGGTATTGCTGCAACTAATGTAGAAGCATCTGTGTTTTGTTTTTGTTTAGGCCTCCACACTTGTTTTGTGAGTGCCATGGGCCGAATTTCACTGAACAATTCGTCCCTTTGCCTCTCCTCTTTATGCTCTACCTTCTCGTGGTTCCTCATGCGTTGTAATCTCCTTTTCATGGTCTTAGTTAAACCAGGAGGACACCACTTAGGTTGAGTATATTTGGGATCCCTTGGTTTGGTCTTGCTTGTGCTCGCCTCATGATCATTAACCATGGAACCCTGCTGAACAATAACAATATCACCATTAGAAGTAGCCAGATTACCAACAACCGGCTTTTCGATCTCCTTTTGCTTGTCACATTCTGCAATTTCCGCATTAGTTGACTTAACACGCCACACTTTTTTGTTGGCCTTACTTGGAGAAATTTTTGTTGGCCGATTAGCACCATAGCTCAAATGGCCTTGTGTGGGATAATAAAGGCTCTCGCGAGCAGGCCTTCTAGGTGCTGCTCGCCCCATATGAAAAGCATAAGGAGCCATTGGGGCTGCCCCCATCCTCCACTGAAGCCTCTCATGTAATATGGCGCATAGCAGGGTTGTGACATCCATGGTGTCGGTGCCCATGACCTATATGGCCTTGCATAGCGTCGAAACTCTTTCTCTAGAGGCAATCTTGAACGCTTTGAATGTGATGGCCAATTAGAGCTAGAACCGGCCGCTTGACTTGCATATTTGGATAGCAACATATCAAAAGTTGGCCTGATTCGCTTGCACTTAGCTTCACTCTTTTCCCGCTTGCCAACTTCTGAATTCTTGGGCTTGATAAATCTAACATGAGTATCTTCTTGTACTTGTGGTTGCCCCCCGAGTGAAGGATTTTTTATGGTGATCTTCAATACTTCTTTGCCATCGGGTTGCTTATCAAGCACAATCTCTCGTCCCAAGACTTTGTCGCCCTCCTTGCCTTTCCTGGGTTCACCAATAACAACATTATCTTTATTAGCAGATTCGGCTATGCTAGGCCGAATCAACATTTTCTTTCCCTCCAAGTCCATGGTGTTTATCGGGAAGGGCTGTTTATCAACTTGCATCTCAGCAAAATTTAATCGTCCGTCATTAATGGCCTATTGTATCTGTCATCGGAAAACATTGCAATCGTTAGTAGCATGAGAAAATGAATTATGGTACTTGTAATAAGCACGCCGTTTCAGCTCCTCAAACGGCGGTATGGTGTGTGATATTCTAATCATCTTATCTTGCAAGAGAGCATCAAATATTTTATCACACTTTGATATATCAAAAGTAAACCTCATCTCGTCATCACGATTCTTGCGAATCGGCTTAAGAGCATTGCACATATAGGGTTTGGCCTTTGAGGACCAAACAAATTCAGTAGTATAGACATCAACCTCATCATCCGAATTATCATCATTGTGTTCAACCATATGCATTCTAGGACGATCGGTTGTAGACCTATGAACCTCTTTACTTCGACTCTCTTCGGCCAAATCTTTTTGTAAGACTTGATTAATGCTCAAAAACTCATAACTTTCTAACCTCTCTTTAATGTGAGTTTTCAAACCATTAAGAACAAGATCAGCCAAGTCTCTTTTAGTTATCACTAAGCTATAACATCGGTTCTTTATATCTCTAAATCTCTTGACGTAATCGGTGACCGATTCATCATGTTTCTGCCTAACCGATGTAAGATGTGACAACTTTAGCTCATTATCGCCGCTATAAAAGTGATCATGAAACTTTTGCTCTAATTGCGACCATAAGAGAATTGAGCCATGTGGTAAAGCAGCAAACCATGAAAATGCGGTACCAGTTAAAGATAATGGAAATAAACGCACTTTCAATTCTTCTATGGAACCTGCTTCACCGAACTGCGCTAGATACTGACTAACATGCTCCCAAGTTGTTTTCGTACCCTCACCACTAAATTTAACAAAATCAGGAACCTTATAACCTTGAGGGTAAGAAATTGCATCGAAGTGTTCAGGATAAGGCTTTTGTTACACACGACTCTTTACTTTCGGCTCGTTTCCGAAAGTTTCTAGAAACATCTTATGCAAATCCTCCCTTAATTTAGCTAAAATTGGATCCGAGGTAGATGAAGATGTTTGTGACAATGACATATGAGCAACCTGAGTACTAGCTATTGGTGCAACTTGTGGGATGGGCGCCGAACCATAATTCGGCGGAAGACCAAACATGCTTGCGCCTATGGGTGGTGTGACAAAGTGATTCGGCGTAGACGCCGAATTGGGCACACTCATAATAGGATTAGGGTATGTAGGTGCAGCCACAAGCTGGTTGGTTTGAGTAGGGTAAAAATTCAACGGCATATTATATTGTGGTTGCATAGGTGGTGCCGATGAAATAGGTAAAATTGGAGTAGGGTTTTCAGATATACCAACAGTACCACTAGATGATGGAGGCATATTTTTCTGAGCATTAGCACTAGCCACAAAAGAATTATATGCCATCACATTACCCTTACTAACAAGACTTTCAATCACAGCCACTTGCTCTGGAGAAAAAACTTTACTCACAGTGATTACATCTTGTTCGTCGATGAGGGGAGGAAGATTGACGTTTCCAACCGAAGTGATGTTGCCTTGATGGTCCTTCTTGAAACTTAAAGAAACGCTCCCAAATCCTCCTCCTCGCGCTTCTTCTTGAGCGCCTCAAAAGCCTCTTCACGCTGCTTCTTGCACGCTTCGTAGGCTTGGCGATGTTCATCCGGTAGTTCATCAAGACCGGGCTTAATGATGTTATCAGCGTCAACTTCTGAGGGCTTGGGGAGATTAGACATGGTTGATGATGATTCTTGATCTTACGTCCCCAGCGGAGTCGCCAAAAAGTGTGTTCGCACACGAACACGTCACCGTGTACCTCCAACGCCGAGGGTGATGCACCGCAGCTCACGTCGAAGGAGACCCGTCCGGAAGCGCGGTACGCAAGCAATCCGGCGGGTCCTTTTCAGGACCCGAAACCCCACGCGCCCGGGAGGGACCCCGTCTGGACGCGCGGCGGCTATGGGCTGCCCTAGGTCGGTTCACCCGTCCCTAGAGCCTCGAGGATCGCTGCCCTTCAACACAAAGAACGAGCGAAGAACGAGAGAGAAAGAACCAGGGAGAGATGTAAAATTAGGGTAAAAAGTAGATGGGTTTTGCGATTGTGTGTTGTTGTTCAATCGGCCGTCACCCCTTAGGTATATAAGAGGCGGCTGGACTTTCCGTGCAAGGAAAAGGTTTGGATTCACGCCCAAAACCCTAGTCAAATTCGGATTGGTTTTGTCCGAACTTTCCAAAACTGTTCGGTTTAAACTGGCTGCACCTTGCGGGTCTTTTTTTTGGCAGTAAACGACCTCGGATGAAAATGTGCCCAAAACCATATTTACTCTGTTTCGACGAGACAAACAACTTTCGTTTTAACGTTTTTCAATTTGAGACCATCTTCAGAGCCAAATCGCTCGCGCAAAACAGCTAGTTATTCACGCAACTCATCAGACATACCCACATGTGTGTCTGGTTCCGGGCGTCATGTTTTGCTCACTTGAGGGCGCGTTGTGCGGGCTCTAACTTTTGCATACGACCTCGGATTGGGACGATCTTTATATCAAAATCGATCGTCTCGACGAGACGAAGACAATTCGTGTAGATAAGTTTTCCATATGAGGCCTTCTTGGGGGGCGTAATCAGCCGAAAAGTGTTCTGGATACGAAATCTCAGTACTTCGAACACAATTTCGGCCTTAGAGATGAAATTGGATGGCTATGACCTAAATATCAAAGTTTCTCATTTCGATGGTACGAAACTTTCTCACTTTAAACACTTTTCCATTTGAGGCCTTGTTAATTATGTTTTTGACAATGCCAAAATTTGGTGTCAACACACGATTAGATCCACCACCCAGAGGAGCAGCAACCAGTCGAGAGTTGACCGCATCTCCTATATATGCATCGCCAACAGGGCAAAACCAAGTGTCGGGAAAGCCGACATGTGTCGTTCTAAGACAGTAATAATAATAAATACACAAACAAAATTTTGGATGATTAGAAGAACAGTGGTAAATATTGTGTCTTTCTACTTTCTGTTACCATCAAGCCAAGAAAACCAGCTCGGGACGCCTTATCTGAGATCTGCCGGATTTAGCTCCGACAGTAGGGCCATCAGCTATCAAACATTGCGGGCTCGCTCTGTTGATGTGGTGTCATCTGCGAACAGAGCATGCTGCTCCACGTCATCTCGACGGCAAGATCCGTACGCCCGGCCCAGTTTGAAATTTTCTTGTGGGGGAATGTTATGTGGTGATTGTTCCTCAGGAGGAAATTCTCAGCAGACCCTCTCATAGCCAAAGGATCAAGATCTAAACGTGGTAGTTTTGAATGAAGAATGCATTGAAATAAACGAAGATGCCCCCTTTATTTTATTTTATTTTGTAAAAAAATGCCATCCCAGAACACTAAAACGGGCAGCCGCTTCAATCAACCCTTACAAGATTGGTCGTCACAAAAAGGCAAAAACTAGGGTGTGGAAATCCATGTATTCCTCATGCACTCGTCTCCTGCAAAGCTCAACGCCGCTTCCGGAACGCCATCAAAGACGGTGACAGGTATGGTGGTCATCGTCGGGGTGAGACGACACGAGCGTATGTACATGTACACACGGGTAGCAGAGGTGACGGGATTGTTTATGTGTACGTGATGGTGAGCTCTTGGCGGTAGGTCGTAGGTTACTGTTTGATTGATGCTACTTTTTGCCAAGTACTGTACGTGTAAGTAAAGAAAAGAAAGAAAGGTGCACGTTGATGAAGAAAGTGGTTTGATTGACCTGACCTGACCCAGTAGTTTTGGTGGAGCGAGCGGAGCCGAGACCCATGGGTTCCTCGTGCTCCCCTCCGGTGCTCCGGTCCGCGCGTGTCCCAGGTGTGAACCGCTCCGGTCCACCACGCCGCGAGCTGAGCTCCTTCGTCCCTCCCACCACCGTCCACCCCCGACCCGACCCGACCCGACCCGAGCGAGCGAGCGAGACTGTGGACGCCGTCACAGGCACACGCAAAAAGGAAAAAGAAAAAGGAAGCCCGGCCCAGCGCGGACCACGACCCAGCCGACCCCGCCCGCCACTGGACGGAGCCACGGAATAGGAAGAATCCAACGGAAAACCCTATTTGACGCATTTTATCGTTGTTGTTGTTGTTGTTATTTCTTTTACTGTTGCGCTGCAAATTTAGCACAAGAGCTAGTTGGCCATAGCGGCTAGCGTAGTGCGCTCAAGACTGTCAGGTCATCGGTTTGAATCCTAGCACCAGCATATTGTTATTTTTGCGTTTTTTCATCTCGCGCATGCCAAATGGGCCGACCCAGGTTTGCCACGCGTATGAGAAACGTCGACACTTCGACGCAATTAGCGTCGCATAGGAGCTCCCGAATCCAACCACCTCCGTTCCGCCTCCGCCACCTCGTGAGAAAGAGAGAGATCAGAAATCCTCCAATTCCCCAATCCATCCTCCCGCCGTCGTACTAGTACTATATCAATGGCTCCCACCCTCTGTGAGGAGATCCAATTCCTGCTGCCTTGCATCAGCTGGACTCTGCTGCTAAACCTATCTCATCTCGTCCAGACGACCTGATCTTATAGCCATCCAACAATAGGTTGGTTCACGGATAATAAATTTGTTGATTATAATAACTTGGTCAGATCGAAACTACTCCCTCAATTCACTTTTGTAAGTCGTTTGAGACAACTGAGAATAGGCTGCTTTGCACGCTGTTTGAAATGTCTTCAGGGAGTAAGGCGTTTTGGTGACCGAGCTCCATGGAGCCCTTTATTTTTAAAATATTAAAAATTCAAACTTTTCAACTTCAAAAAAATTCTGGAAAAAATATATGCAACTGTACAAGGATGAAATGTATGTGTGTGCAAGAGTTCAAGAAGAAATACTTTGAAATGCGAACTATACAAAAAAGACGAATTTCTGGACTTTGAGGATGAATAGTATCATGTGTTAAAAAGCCACAGATTTGTCTGTTTTGCACAGCCATCATTTCAACGTATTTCGTCCTAAAAATTTACACACATGTTTCTTATGCCTCCATGTATATCTGTATTTTTTCAGATTTTTTTGAATTGTAAAAATATGAATTTTCATGAATTTTGTGTTTTTCAAAAAACCGGCCACCATGGAGACCGAGCTCCAAAATGCATTTTCGGTCTTTAGGCCTTATAAAAGTGAACAGAGAGAGTATATCAGGGAGTACACGTGCGGAAAGGCAAATTAAAAAATAATTCTGATCACCTCCGTCGAGTCGAACGTGCGGCTGGATTCGGCGCCGCGTGGACGGCGTGGCCGGCCGGTCAGCTCCTGTACGTAGGGTCATGAGCCGTCAAACATTGCGCTCGCCACCGTACGTATCACCCACCCCTGGACCGGACGGAGCTCATCGTCCCACTTTTCTTCTGCCTGCCCGGTCGGTGGGCCGTGGGCACCTCTGCCTCAGCAGCATTTGCGCACTTTAAATCTCAGTTCGTTTGTCTTGAAAAAAAACTTCAATCTCAGTTCGTAAAACATTTTTTTCCTCCTAATATAAGGCTAGAAACCACGGAAACTACATACTCCCGCCGTTCCACAATGTAGTACACCTATGCATCCCGATATCTAAGTTTGACAGTAAATTTAACCAACGAGACCAACTGCAGCGGGAGCAAAAATTATACCACTGAATTCGTATCGAAATTGTGAAATAGAGGGAGTATAAAAATTAAAAATTGCGCGCCTATCCCTGCGGCATCAACAGTGCCTTCCTCATGTGCTCGTCGGCGGTGCGTCGTGAGCCAAGCTTGACGCCGCTTCCAAACTCCCGACACACCATCATATAGTCAATAAAAGGTTGTTGACGCGCTAGTCGGAAAGTCGCATCTGAAGGGACCAATAACACGAAGACACGGTCAGATCCACCACTCCAAGACAAGCAGCAGCCAGACGGCCGACTGCATCTCCTATGCATTGCATGTAGGTTGTCGTCGTTGCAGGGCAAAATAAAAAGCGAGACAACAGTACCGTACAACGACACAACAAGTGTGATAATATATTGTCTCCTCCGGATATATAGACACATCGTCGCAACGTTGAGTCGAGGTCTTGATCGATCTCGTCACGGTGCCGCCAAAGAGGGCACGGAACCGGCCGGCCAGCGGCGGTTAGGGTTTCGGGAGAGGGAGCGGCGGGCTTTCGATTCGCACGGGCGCGGTAGGCAGCAAGTTTGGGTACGCGCCATGGTAGTGATGTGCACGCTCTTATACATTTCTTTACGGAGGGAGTACAACCGAAGTCACTCACACACACACAAACGAGCATACACTCATCCTTACAAATGCACGCGCGCGCACTATATCTCTATTTTTGACGAAGTTATGGCGTGCGCAACATCGCCGGAAAGATTAGAATAAATCCAGAAAAAAGTGAGCACCAATGTTTTGTCCATGACTTGAGCCCTCGTGGGCTGGGGATATCACGGCTGGGCGTCCTGGCCATCCAAGCAAACTTGGCTCGCAGATGGGATTAAAGGTTTTGAGTAGTATATCAATGGCTCCCGTGCCCCCGTGATCCGCAGCCACCAATCCAAATTCCCCTTCCCTTGCCCTGCTGCGGCGCTTGTCCCCTTCCTCCCTCCCACCGTCCGTCCGTCCGTCCAATTCCTGCTGCTGCCTTGCATCGGCTGGACTCTGCTAAATCTATCCCACCTCGTCTCGTCTCGTCTCGCGGCCAGGCCTTATCCCCAGCGCGCATCTCCCGCGCGCCACACATTCCTCGCCCGCGCCTGCGCCTGCGCCCACAACCCTCTCTTCTCCTCTCCACTCCCCGATTTGGATTCTTCCGCCGGCCACCTCCCTTCTGTGTGGTGTGCGCCGCGCGCGGTTTATAGGCTCACGCCGCTCCAACCAGGGGCGGCCCTGTCCACGCACCAGCCAGGCGTGAGTCCCTCTGATTCATACGCTACCACACCAAGAACTACCAACAGACCACGAGCGAGCGAGCTTCTTGCGCCCGCCCGGATTTATCATCTTCCTGCCCACCCAGGATTCTGCGCTACAACAACAAGATGTCGGTGCTGGCTGACATGCTGGCGGAGGTCTTCCGCGAGCCGACCCTGGCCGGGGTGGCGCGGGAGCTGGCGACCCTCGCCGCGCCGCTCTGGCTCGCGGCACTTGTTGGGCTGCTCATCGGCTGGGCCTGGCGCCCGCGCTGGGCAGCCGCCGTCGCCGGCCCCCAGCAACCGGTGCTGGCGGCAGCAGCGGCAGCGCAGGCCCCTGCCCAGCCATCGCTGACGCAGGCCACGGCCGCCGACCACTTGGCCGTCGTACCTAGGTGAGGAGATATTTTGTCTTTCAACAAAGATATCCTCCTGCCCCAAATTGGATTTGGGGCTTGTGGTTCAGACTTACTGAATTCTGTTTAATTTCTGTGGTACAGAGCTAAGGCGGCCTCCATGGCGCCGGTGGAGGAAGAATTGGCGGTCAGCACCCCGGACCTGATGCACCTCCGCAGGGTCGTCGAGGAGAAGGACGGCGGCCCCGCCTGGACGCACATGATGGACCGCACGCTCCCGACATTCCGATACCAGGCCTGGAAAAGAGAACCCCAGGTATGATATGAAGCCTTCCCAGAGCTTTTTAGTTGAGTCACTGTACGACCCAAGAATTTTGTTTTGTGCGTGGACTCTTTCAAAGTTGATTCATACATAGCCTTAGAATTTAACAACATACATAGGTGTATCAACTTGTCAAAATTATATCAATTGATGACAGCCAGTTGTTGTAGATTTGTGGGACTAGTTGCAACGGAATTCAGCTCAGTAATTCAGTGTTTAGACATACAAAGTTACTATTCTAGAGCTCAGGATTAAAATGTTTGCTCCATTCCAGAACGGCCCGCCGCAGTACCGCAGTAGCACCATCTTCGAAGACGCGTCGCCGGATGTCGTGAGGGATTTCTTCTGGGACGATGACTTCCGGATCAGCAACACCTGGGACGATATGCTTCTTGAGCACGAGACGCTGGAGGAGTGCACAAAGACCGGAACGATGGTTGTTCGCTGGGTCAGGAAGGTGAGCCATCTGCGTGATATCCCTCCCTGGCAACCCTTGTGAAACTCCTGACAAACTATGTATCTTTTGCTTACACTGCTTGCCTTGCCTCTGCAGTTCCCATTCTTCTGCAGCGACAGGGAGTATGTTATCGGTCGCAGGATATGGGCATCTGGAAAGACCTACTACTGTGTTACCAAGGTATGCGATGAAATAGTATATAGCTTTATATCTGTTGGAAAGCTGTTATTGGAGAACACGTTCATGCGATTGCTTTTACAGCCATGTTTAGAGTTCCTTTGCGTAATGGAGTTGACATGGGCACTGTTGCTGTTTGTTCCATCTTCTCATTTGCAAATTTGGAAAAAGATTTATTGCCAATTTCTCTATATTTGATTATAGATGCACTGCATTCTATATCTATCTCTGTGCCAAGCATAGTTATCTTTCCATATCTGTAGTTTCTCACATACATATAGGCTATCTCTAGTTTAGATGCCATTCAGCATTGAAGTTTTGCTTTATTTAGGCCAAACAGATCATTAAATGTCTTACTGCATTTTTTTCAGAGCGTGCCTCGCCCCTCTGTTCCAAGGAGCAGCAAACCTCGCCGTGTGGACCTGTACTACTCTAGCTGGTGCATCCGTCCAGGTATTATTCCAGTTCCTTCCATGGCAGGTTCCTCATCACTAGCTGATTTTGCTAGGCCAATGAATTTACACCTGCTCCTTTTTTATCAGTTGAATCAAGAAACGGTGATGGTGCAATGACGGCATGTGAGGTGCTCCTGTTTCATCATGAAGACATGGGTATCCCATGGAGCATCGCGAAGCTGGGTGTGCAGCAGGGTATGTGGGGATGCGTCAAACGGATCGAGCCTGGCCTGCGGGCATACCAGACCGCGAGGGCCGCCGGCGAGCCCATCTCGAAATGCGCAGCGATGGCACACGCCAACACAAAGTTTGTCGCCAACGAGCTCACCGCTTCAGAAAACAACACCGAGGCCGGTTCGACCAGCAACAACGCCCAAGCCGAGAAGCCGAAGCACTGGACAGGCAACCTACCCAAAGTCTTCGTGATAGGCAGCGTGGTCGCGCTGGCTTGCACCTTCGACAAGGGGCTACTGACCAAGGCCCTCGTATTCGGAACGGCGAGAAGGTTTGCAGGACCAGGAAGAAGATAGGAACCAAACATCAGTGCTTATCATCGCGATGCCATGCACATTCTTCCGATGCACAACCGAGCGACGCTATCCGGCATAATTGTTTTCGGTCCTGAGACGCTCGCGCTTGCAGATGAGGACGAGGACGGCGTTTGCTCATGCTAGAAAGCATCTGTAAGCAGGCTTGTGTACATGCTGCTGTAGCTGCAGTCTGTGAAGCTTAGAGCTGATTAGGATATAGAAGAACCATGATGATAATGAGACTGAATTGTATTGGATGCTGAGACATGGCCATCATCATTATGATGATGTAGTACAATGAATAAGGCTCATATTTTGGAGGTGCTATAAAAATATAGTGCTTTTTGTTGGTTAGTTGCTAACAAGAATTTCTTGCTTTCCTCGCTGATGACATGTGTGCACACACATGTGCTGATTTACCTATGGTTGGTGTTGACATGTTGATTGGCCTTTCCTGTTGAATATTCTTCAGAGACATCTGTGTCCGGTTGGATTGTCAATCTTCAACTTTCTTGTTTCACACTAGCCTTTTTGGTCAAAATGTCGGGAAAATGTCATACTTAGGTGAGGTGATGCTCTATGAACCTGCCAAGTTTCAACTTCGAATTCTGCTGCTTTTGGAATCTAAGAGAAAGCAATTTCAATTGTTTTCGTGCCACCAAATTCCAATCTTCTCATACGACCAAAGCGATGACTGAACTGGATCTTTGAATTTAACGCATCATACGTGGTCGCCCCCTGACATATTTGCAATGTTTTCTCAAAATTTCTCCAAATGTTGACTACTCTACTGTTAGCATTCAGCACCTTAGGTGAGATAATTTTCCCCACCAACATAACACATGTTAAACGACTCCTTCCAGCAGACTAAAATGGTCTATGACATACAACTTTGACCGCTAATTCCGGTCATAATATATTACGAAACCTAGGAAAAATTACATACCCGCAAAACAACTCCCCATGGCAAACCTATTTATAAGAGGAAAAAAAAATTGCGGGAAACACTTCTAATCTATTCATCGTTTGTCGTGGCAGTACAAGCAACACGAGAAATAACAAAAAAAATAAACATTCTCCAGAAACATCACCGCCACCAGATCAATATGACACATGTGACCAAGATGAAGGAAAGAGAGAGAGAATGGTACTTGCCGTGTTCTCCTTGTTTCCTTTCCACTTTCCTCTCAACAGCCTGCTGGCCCATCCTTTTCCCTTTGCCAAAGCAGTGGTGGTGCCATCCTAGTGAGGGAATAAACGTTGCTTGGCACACCTTGATTCTTACCATCTTATCCCTCACTCACAAATCAATGCTGAAAACTGGTTTCCCCGACAAGTCAATCCGCGTTTCCGTTCTCATCTCACACAAAATAGTTTTCTCCAAGGAAGGCGATGGGCCCTTTCCGAAACCGAAAGGGGGGGGCGCGGTGCTGGGTAACCCGAAAGAGGGGAGCGTTAGGCGCCATGTTGATGGCATGGCCAAGATCAGTTAGGGATATTTGCACACCCTAATGGCATGTTGGACGATGACAGGACCCGGTCACCTTTCTAGCACAATCGGTTGGGTATTTTCTCCTTCAGGCACAAGGAGAGGAGCGGCGTTAGGGCACGTGCAATGGGGCGACGTCGAGAGGAGCAGCATTAGGCCACGTGCAATAGGGGCGACGTCGGTCCCTCTTGTTACCCGCAGCAAGATGTAGGGTCTCGGACAAGAAAGATAACAAATTCAGCACATATAACAGAAGTTTCAATGTGAAGAGTTTTGATACCTATTTGTGTTTGTAGATCATATGGCATGTGAGCAGGGTGTGGCCTTGTGCTATGAGCTGAGGCTGGACAGAGGAAAGGAATCTCCCAAACAAACCCAGTAGAACAGTTTCAACAGATACTATTATGTTTCACATCTCTTCCAATATCTGTACCAATTACTACAAACCAGACAGATGTAGAGTTACTGTAGAACAACAACTGGACTGGGGAACATTTCTTGGGTAAAAAAAACTGGGGGCATCAGACGCCGCACGGTGGCACAGCGAGCAATGAATTACAGTGATATGTGACCTCTAACAACACAAGAAATCGACGGCGGGATCGACAAAACTAGGGGCAGGTAGCTAGAGAGGTAGTACATGAGAAAAGAGGCGTAAACAAGCTGCTTCTGCAGCAGCGGCCCTTAGACTTGCGCCGTGCCTTGGGTGAACTTGGGGTCCTCGCACCTGTACTTGCCGTCGGGGCCGATGCCGAAGCCCTTGGGATCGGCAAACACGTTCTCCAGCAGCTGGCTCCGTGGGGGCAGCGGGCTCGCGTCGGCAAACTCCACAGCCTCTTCGACGACGTCGTCAATCTTCTTCTCGATGTTCTTCAGCTCGGCTTCGGACGCGAGGTTCTGCTCGATGATGTACTTCTTCAGGGAGGTGATGGGGTCCCTTGCGGCGTAGTGAGATTTCTCATCTGTGCACGAGGTCATCAGATGATTCAGTCAGAGCACAAACATTAGCAAAGAAAAGAGGACATCTGTGCAGCCTGACAATGCAGGAGCTGATAATCAAGTATGCCGTCAGAAGTAATACAATCCAGTAGAGAAGAGAGTACAGATGCAGACATACACTGAAATGCAGAGTACAAAATAGTGACAAATCAAGATTAAATGAGTGGTTGTTTTCATGTTAGATACATAGACCATGAAAAATATAGTAATGAGGTTGAAGACGTAAACAAGTATATGGTCCAGGTCATGTAAGATCCAAACGTATAGCCAACTAATTTATATTTCCACCTTTGACTGAAAATATATCTGATACGGTTAATGACAGAGCAAAAATGGTTTGAGAATAACTGCATAAAAAGGCATACATCCTGGTGTCAAAAGATTATGATTGGTTCTATGTCAACTGTCATGTTGTTGAGGTTTATCAACTCGATACAAGAACAAGAGGTGGGTCAATTTGAGTAATGAGATCCTATGAGTCAACAACCGGTAATACCTAGTATCAGGTTCATTAAAGCACATCCCCTAAGCAATAAAAAATGGAGAGGCAGTTTCTTCTTATGAAGAAAACAAGTGGGGCTGAACTGAATACTCTATGAAGAAAACAAGTGGTGCTGAATACTACTAATATAGGAGGATTTTGCTGTTTGTGTTCAGGTTTATTTAAAGAAAACAAAGTGGTCCTGAATATTCTATGAAGTGACTATGAGACAATCTAGTCATACCTATCAGGATGGTGACATATTAGATAAGATGACTGGGATGATGATAAGAACAAAAGAAATATTTTGCTCGGTATTTCAATTGGCACCATAGGGTTTACTTCCTATTTGTGATCATATAAAATCCTAAATAGCTTTCGCATTTATGATGCCACCAAACAGGATGGCAAAACTTGGATGAGCAGAATTGTATGTGATGCATTACTCAAGAAATTTAGTACTCCCTCCGTTCCATAATTATTGTCGTGGTTTTAGCTCAAATTTGCATGACAAGAATTATGGAACGGAGGGAGTACTTTAGTTCAGACACTAGGCAACCAATCTAAACAGATCCGTAAACTTCATGAATAAATGGTTTTCTTGCATTTTCTATTTCTCCAGTTAACCTAGGCACCAGCAGTCAATCAGTCATTTCATGCCAGCAGTGCCACTACTTAGAATAAAAGTGAGGAAAATTTTAACCAGAAAGGTAATCCTTACCGGGCCTCCTGAGTTCATCTGGATCAGCAAGAGAGTGGCCTCTGAACCGGTAAGTTTCACATTCCACTAGAGTTGGTCCTTCACCTCTCCTTGCCCTGTCAATTGCCTCCTTAGCCACCTCCCTGACCTTCAGGACATCCATCCCATCGACGTGTACCCCAGGCATTCCGAATGCTGGGCCCTTCTTCCAGATCTCGGGATCTGAAGTAGACCTAAGGTGAGACATCCCGATTGCCCATAGGTTGTTCTCCACAACAAAAATAATCGGAAGCTTCCACAGCTGAGCCATGTTCAGGCACTCAAAGAACTGGCCGTTGTTACAGGTACCGTCCCCAAAGAATGCAAGTGTGACATCAAGCCCATCAGGGCTAGACTGCTTGAGCACCTCATGGCGGTACTTGGCGGCAAAGGCAGCGCCAGTGGCGACAGGGATGCCCTCGCCAATGAAGGCAAAGCCTCCAAGGAGGTTGTGGGGTTCAGAGAACATGTGCATGGAACCACCCTGTCCACGGCAGCAGCCAGTGGCCTTGCCAAAGAGCTCGGCCATGACTGCACGGGCCGGGACACCCTTGGACAGCGCGTGGACGTGGTCACGGTACGTGCTGACGACACAGTCGGGTTGGTTCAGCTGCTTGATGAAGCCGGTGGAGACGGCCTCCTGCCCGTTGTAAAGATGGACGAAACCAAACATCTTGCCACGGTAGTACATTTGCGCGCACATGTCTTCGAAGTTACGGCCAAGGATCATGTCCTCGTAAAGCTCCAATGCCTCTTCGCGTGTCACAGCCTGCATATACAGTGAGACACTTTGAATTAGGAAAACAGAGAACCAGAACATGAAAAAAGTTTACAAGATTTAACAATTGATAACCTCAGGTCCTCAACTTCTCATATACAAGCATCACTGGCTCACTGCAGTTACCACACTTGAAGCTAGATCTAAGAACTAAACAGTACCCCAATTCTGAAATTACATGATACAGTACATTTTAATTTGCTAACGAGTATCAGTTTTTAAACTAAAAACAAGGTTGACACGAGAGGATCAGTAGAGAGAGAGCTTTTGCAGCACCTTCAAATCCTAAAGTGAACTTTTCAGGCGTGGGATGTGCTCAGTTTACAAGAGAATTCTCAATACAAGATTCAGTAGGCAACTGACTAGCATCTGGGTAGTCGAATTACTTACTGTCCAACCTTTGGAGATGAAAATTATGCGAGCTAATCTGAACCAATCTATCTAGAACTAAGTCATGCAGCAAGTAAATCTAGAACACTCAGACGAATCTACAGACGGCAGCTCCCGGGATCCAATCGTAAAACAGTAAACGCGGCCCAAGCCAAGATCGAACTTTTACACTACTAGGGGCTACAAGATCGCAACTTTTTTACACTAGGGAGAGGTGAATAGACGAGAGATGCGAATTCTCACCGGGTACGCGGCGGCGGCGGGCGCGGCCTTGAGCACGTCGGAGGAGACGGCCAGGACGGAGCTGAGGCGCCTGGCGGGCCTGTGGCGGAGCGAGCGCATGGAGAACGCGGACGGCGCGGGGAAGGGCGCCCGGTCGCCGCCGGATCTCGCGGCCGCCGGCGCCAGGAACTTGGCGGCGGTGAAGGACGCGGCCGCCATCTCGTCTCCTGCTCTCTCTCCGCTGCCGGCTCTCCCCTGCCCGTGTGCGCGACGTAATGCGGCGGAATGGGGGAGGAGAGCTCGGGGCGGAGGCGTATAAAGAGAGGAGAGGATGGGAGGGGAGAAGGGGAGGGGCGGAGAGCACGAGGAAGACGGATGGGGAGAGGGTTTGGCGCTTGGGAGGGTCCGCCCAGGCCACGAGCCCACGATGCAGCGCTGGCGCTGGCGGCGGTGAGTGACAGATTGATTGATTTTCTTGTTCTTCCAAGTGTCCAACCCCAACTACACCACCAAGAAAACAGAGCCCGATGGTCTTCTCTAGGAGCAAAATCTTGTTGCACCAAGCAACCAACAAGCAAACGATTTTTATATAATGTAGGGTACAGCAAGAGATTTATAATTGCCATACTTGGTTTTTCGTGATTACGGCGGGCCCTTTACTTCTCGGCGGTTATTTCATCTTAGAGACAGGAATTTTGTGTAGACAAGAAGTCAACATCGTAGCTTCCGAATGTGTTGGACTGTTTTTTTCTTACTCCAGCTGGTATGATGCATTCAGTTATGCCATTGAAACGTTTACTGCACGTGATTTGATGGCAAGGTAAACATGGTGTTTCTATGTTCAAAAGCTACTTCGGCATGCAATGACTGAGGCTAATTCAGGTGGTAGTTGAAAGATTCAGCTCATGGCATGGATGGAGGCCGCAATCATACTGTGCATAGTTACAAGACGGTGCCGAAGTTCCCGCCCACCTGGAGTCTTTTGATGGCTCGCTAGAGAGCGAATGACGAGAACAAGTCGATATCATAGCTTCCAAATGTTTTGGACTGTTCTTTTCGTACTCCAGTCGGTATGACGCATTCTCTTAAGCTATTGTAACTTTTCACTGTGTGTGATTTGATGCCAAAGTGATATGGTGTTACCATGTTCAAAATCTACTTGAGGATGCGATCACTGAGACACAGCTAAAAGGTTTAACTCACGGTATGGATCGAGGCCAAAACCATACCGTAGAGGTACAAGATGCTAACAAAGTTCCCGCCCGCACCTGCTATCTTTCGATGGCTCGTTGAAGAGCAAATTACGAGAACAAGAAGTTTGACCTATAACTGAATTTCCCGAAGCCACAACTTTAAATGAATTTGTATTAATTTACCAAAACATTTGGAGGTTTTATGAAAAAACATGACTTCTATGCTAATGATTCGCACCAGACTCAGAGTCTCCTCGCCCCCATCGGATATGAATATTGAGAGGACGGCTACTCGTGCCATGGATGTGCTAACTCGGAATTCAACCAAATTTAGATATACAATTCCAAAAGGGTGATTCTCTCAAGCTTCTCATCCAAATGACATGAAACTTTTATAGGATAGTCACCATGGTATTTATGATTAGCTTAGAATTGTTTTGAGTTTTGTTGAAAATTTCAGTCAAATTTGTAGAGAACCTCAAGAGCTAAATCATCTCAATCTCACTACTACACAAAAGAGCTATATCATGCCAACAAGGTCCATCATGAAAAAACCCATATAAGGCGGATTATCTTAGAACTCGTTCTCGGATAGGTCAGAGTGAAGCCTATATTGGCAAGGTAGGCATTCTAAGGCACACCATAAAGTAGACCCGTCATGGAAACTATCTCAGGCAGTCCTATAGTAAGGCGTCTCACATGGGGATGTATTTGTGATGGTTTTTTTTTCGGGCATGTAGTAACCTCTAGCCCATCTCGGAAAATATTTTGGGCCTTTTATAAGGCCCGATGTTAGACCCGGTGTCTCTCGCTCTCTCGCAAGGCCAAAGCATTGCATCTACATCACTTGTGAAACAACTTTTCCTTTCCAGATAGAGCAACAGTAGGCACCTCTCCTCACCCCTCTCCATCCCCAGTGGCACCAAAGGTGTGATAGTGCATCTCCAATACCTTCCCCTATGTCGCCGCATGTAGATCGGGCCACCCTATGGCCCTCTGACAGCGGCACTGTGAGCCCAGATCCGGCTTCGGCAGTCCCCCTGTTGACCTCGATCCCCGATGGCACCACATGTGGATCAGACAAGGACGAATGAATGTGTTAGTTATCACACATGCCAGGCTCTGAAAAATACATGCTAGCTAGGGTCATCATATAAAAAAAGATACTGGAGAATAAAGGAATCTGAAATCGGCTCATTTGAAAAAAGCTACCTTGGTAAAAGCACACAAATTATAGCGTGACAACTATGACTCGCCTAAAGCGCCCCACAGGCATGCACGCATATGGACCGACCAAGTGGGCATGCTCACTGTCACTCGTTGACTTCCTTTCTAAGGTTTATTTTTTCTCTTTTTCCTTTTTCGGATCAGTCTTGTTCGTTGATGCGTGTTCAGTCTTGTTCATTCACTATCGGTCGTTTCAGTCTTGCTCACTGATGCGTTTGTTTGTTTTTTCTTTTCTTTTCTTTTTTCCTCGGTTTCCTTTGTTATACTACAATTTTTTTCACAGGTTTTTGTTTCTTCACATGATTCGTTGTTTTTTGGTTTTTCATTTGCTTTTTCACCGCTATCTTTGTTTTATCCTGGCTTTTACTGGGTTTTCTTTCTTCCCCTTTTCTTCGGTTTTTGTTCCTTTATCTATTTTTCTTTTCTTTCCTATTTTATTTATTTTTGCCTTTTTTGTTTCCTTCCTAGTTTTCATCAATTTATTAGCAATGTACCCGTACGTTGCAACGGATCCAAAGTAGAATAATACATATTCACAAATTTAAAAGAAAATAGTCTAGTTTTGATATACATATATCACCAAAAATATCTTATGTTTCACTTAAAATATATTCCTTAGGCTGTTTCAATAAGGTAAGGAACGACTGAGGTTGGTTTCAAGATACTAAGGTTTTTTTTTGTAAATTGGAGCAGAGAAGTGGGATATTGTTGTAAAAATGCCACAACTTACATCATAGTTGTTAGATGCAGATCTAAAGGTCGGAAATGACAGATGACAGACACACCATCATTAACAACTGAGTCTTTTATAGGAGTAGAGAAATTGGAGCAGAGAAGTGGGATATTGTTGAAAAAAGGCCATGACTTACATCACAGTCGTTAGATGCAGATCTAATGGTCATAAATGACGGATGACAGACACACCATCATCATCAACTGAATCTTTTATAGGAGTAGAGACATCGTTTTTCTTCGGTTTTGTTTTGTTTTTCTTGGGTCTTCTTTGTTTCCTCATGGGTTTTGACATTTTTTTTGGCTTTTCCGTTTTTCTTCGTTTCTAAGGTGTTTTTTTGTTTCTTTCTTCCTTTTCTTCGATTCTCACTGCCTTTCTTTTCTTTTCCTTTTTTCTTCAACACATGTCTACATTTTTCATACACTTTTGTACATTTTACATTTATAACAAGAATATTTTTTTACATATTAACAATTTTTTAATTCATGATTAACATATTTATAAATCTTATGTTTGATGACTATTTTTTTCATAGCATTATATATTTTTGGTAGGAACATTTTTTAATATGTGTCTAACATTTGTGAAATATGTGAATAATTTTTTATATGTGAAAATTTTATTTCAATTTTCAATTTTTATGTTTATAAGTTTTAGTACACATTGTACATTTTTCGTGTACACCAGGAACATTTTTTGCACACGTTTAACACTTTTGAAATAGTTTATTTACATTTTTTCAAATTTTTGTGTTTGATGACTACTTGTTTACATTTTTTCAATTCTTTTTGTTTGATGACTACTTTTTTCATACACACTTTATACATTTTCTTTATATATCAGGAATATTTTTATGCGAAGCAACCTGCAGGTGGGCGGTTAGCAGGACAGTGGTATCCCAGCGCACCAGAGTTCAAGGCCTAGACTTGGCACTGATGCTCACATTTTCTGTATTTATTTCATGGCTTTTGACGATGTGGTTTTAGTGGGAGGAGACGTTCCCGTTATACACGGTTAACATTTTGGAATATGTAATTAACATTTTTCACTGTCAACATTTTTTAAAATTTATTTTTCATGTTAATTTTTTAATACATGTTCTACATTTTTGGAATACATCAGAATATTTGTTATACACATTTAACATTTTTTAAATAGATGATTAATTTTTTTTCAATCTTTTATCTTTGAAGAGTACTCTTTTTTTCGTACACATTGTACACTTTTCGTATATATCATGGACATTTTTTAAATACGTGATTAATATTTTTATCAAATGCTCAATTAACATTTTTTAATACATGATCAATTTTTTATAGACATTGTATATCTTTCGTACATGTGAGACATTTTTCTATACACATTTGACATGTAAATGGTATATTAACATTTTTCAAATATTTTATGTGGACTGTTTTTTGTGATACATATATATTTAGAATGTGTGAAAGTATAAAGAAAAGTTTAAAAATAAAACAGAATACAAAAACAAAACATGAAAAAAAAAAGAAAAAAAACGAGGTTGTATCCCCCCGCGAGCTAGGCCAGCCCTGTCCCGCGCTTCCTCTGGCAAGGCTGCCTTACGTCTCGTGTCAAGCGAGACATCGGCGATGTGTTGGCATGTCCCTTTTTGTGAGTAAGTGTTGTCATGAGGTGGGACAAGTGTTGTCATGAGTTGGGACAAATGTTGTCACCCGTAAATGCATGAAAAACAGGGAACACATTAATTATCGAGTCCTTTAACATTGAAACAAACAACATGACAATCTGTTAACATAAAAATTTATTTTCGAATTAACGATCGCTCGTGAAATAAAAGACACAACCCCCGCCCATATAACGAGCCTCTCACAGACAAAAATCTATGTGTTGGAAAGTAGTCCCCCCTAATCAAAATAAAAGACGTTTTTGTAGGCTAGGTAGTACACACATGAAAATCAAGGAGCCCATGCATTCAGCTAGCTAAATCACCACTTCAGAGAGGGACAAGGGTCTCGAAGCAATTGAGCCCATCCAGCTCCAGGGCGAACCGTGGCTTCAGTTGCTGCTGCTGTCGTTGCTTGACAGCAGAATCATTGTTCAGCTCCTTCTTCTCCGTCGTCTGTCTTCTGCCGCCATCAGATTGCTTCTGAATTTGCGGTACGGGGCTCTCCATGAACTACTTGCAGAGAACAAATATAGAGAGCAGAAGAAAAAAAAAACATAAGAACACAAATGTAGAACTTAACAAACATGAATGGCCATGAAGCTTATGAGTTATGAGCTGCATGTACCTTGTTGGTGCTGAAGAATTGGCTGGCGATCTGTGCAGACAGGATGGCTTCTGTGGAACCCATGAGCTAATAGGTAGAAGCTGGTGATGAACTGATTAATCACCACTTAAACTAGCTTAGTTTTTTCTTATCTGAACTTCACTGCGTGCTCTGTTGCTGCATGCAGATTCGATCATGTCTATATATAGCAACCAACCAGTGCAGAACATTGTCGGGATCGGTCGAGTTCTGGTTGTTTCAATGGCTTGAGATTCATGGGGATATGGCTGGCTTATCACTAGCTAGCAAGAAAGAGCCTCAATTAGTTGGTGCCATTGAGTCCACGTAGCTCACCCACCGGAGTGTTTCTAGCACTATGTGTGTACATCATCTTATCCACACTGCAACACATATCTGGGTTGTGCACTTTTTGCGCTTTTTCTCTCATGATGGACGACATATAGTGACAGGCGAGGAAAATTGGATGGATGTATAGGAACAACTATCTGGGTCGTGTGATATTTTGCTAAATTTTCACCAAATGGCTACATCATGTCAGATTCTTTTTGGATAACTACAATATGTCAGAATGAATGTTTTCTGCAAGTTCCAAAAGTGGTGGTTTCCGGTCCCCGCAAAAATAAATAAAAATAAGTTTTTTTAGGCAAAAATAAATAAAAATAAGTGGTAGTGTTCTCCTGGACACTGCAACTGCCTAAGATTGGGCCAACTACAGAGTTCAAGGACCGGTGCCAGCCCAGCAAACTGAAATGTGTGTTGCGCAGGTGCCAGCCCACCAGGCCTAAGATTGGAACACATATCTGGGTCGTGTGATATTTTGCTAAAATTTCACCAAATGGCTACATCATTGTCTTAAAAAAAACCAAATGGCTATATCATGTCAGATTATTTTTTTGAATAACTACAACATGTCAGCATGAATGTTTTCTAGTACCCAAAGTGGTAATTTTTGGTCCCCGCAAAACAAAAGTGGTAGTTTTTGGGCAGCAATCGCCTTTTTTTTATGAGGGGAGGGCAGGTGTAGCCTGGGCTTCTGCCTCCTGGACACAACGACTGCCTAAATTGGGCCAACGGCAAACTTCAAGGACCGGTCCCAGCCCACCGAACTGAAATGTGTGTTGGTGCAGGTGATGAAGAAGCCAGGCCTGGAGTCTTCTCCAGGCTGGTTCCAGGCCTTCAACCAAACAGGCCCAGACACCCCTAAAAAAACAGCCCCAGACATTTTATTAAAAGAAAATATTTTATGTACCTGGAAATAAATGTTATTGTATTTGAAAAAAATCATCTACTAAAAAATCATCTCACATCTAAAAAAAAAATTTTCATATGAAAATAAATATTCTAATATTCTAAAAACTGTGTATGCATTTGGGAAAAGTCGTTCATGTGTGCCGGAACAAATAGTCATGTAATTTTTGTAATGGTGTGAAAACTATGGCTATATGTACTGTGCTCAGGGTGACCTTTTTTTAGAATGGGGTGTCATTTGTGGTATTGTTTTTGGTGCTTATAACGCCAAATATGGTAGGATTTGTAAAACGCACACACCCTTGTACCTGAGTAGTTTACGTACTGCACGAAGGCATTGTTAAACTCCTTTTCAGCCGGTTTTGAGAACATTCGAATGTTTTGCGCGTGGTTTTTCTTTCCTTTCTATGTTTTCTCTTTCATTTCTTCTCCTGGTTTCTTATTTCATTTTTCTTTTAATTTTTCCGTTTTTATTTTTAATTCATGAATATTTTCAAATTTGAAAACTGTTTCAAAATTTAAAATTCTTCAAATATCCGAACAGTATTAAACTTGTATTTTTTTCAAATTCATAATTTTTTTTAAAAATCCTTGAACATTTTTATTTTACCATTTTTTTAAATTAACAAAGAACAGTCGGCTTTTTTCCAAAGCCAGTAGACTGGCCATAGCCTTTTTTTAGACAAAGTAGACTGGCCATAGCAAAAGGTCAATAAAGAAAAACTGCATGCATGCTTGCCGAGTACACCGAGCAAGCGGTTACTGGGCTACAGCCCATGCGGGTGACATCCCTTGAGCGATTGTTCGGCAGCTGGCGCTTAGGGCGCCAAATAGGTGGTCTCCGCATTGCCCGTGTTGCTTCCAGCTAATTGGCGTGAGGCCCAACCGTTGTGGTAGATGTAAATAGTACTGTCGGCCACATCTGATATTGTTCAAACACACTACATCTGTCGATCTAAAAAAAACTACATCAAATTCAGAAAAAGATACTACATCAAATAAAAAAAACACTACATCTATCAGTAGCCATGCATTCACCGCTCATTTTGTTGTTAAAAGATGCTTGGCGAGAAACCGTTTACCTACCTCGACTTCCTTCCGTTCCCCGCGGATATATATATGTTCTATTTTTATATTTCTGAATCGGACGTATATAGACACATTTTTGTATCTTTGTTCATTCATTTTAATCTTTATGTAGTTCATATTGAAAGATCCAAAACATCTTATGTTTATAATCGGAAGAGTACTATGGCAGCACACAGTGTAGTACGAATGACGAATAATCAAGTTCAACCACATGTCATAATTGACATGTCAACAAAAGTTCTTATATGACCAGTAGTCCGGCCGGCGGCTAGGCATGGTCCTAATCTTTGTCTTGCCTACCCCATTCCCCTCTTTCTTTTCACCATTATCGATGTCTAGTATAGCATACAAGCGCAATCACACATGCAAGTTGCTGGTTACATATGTCACCCTACTAGCCTTCACCCCCAAGTTGCATCTCCGTACCACCAGCTAATCCTCTGTTTGTACTCTCAAGTTGCTCTTACATATCTCTTAATCACCCGTCCAACGGGGCTTTCCTTGGAGCGCGCGTAACCACTTCTCAATGATAATTGAAAAGGCAACCACTTTGGGTTGGCACTTGTAATATAGAAAGCATTACATATAGAAGTACACTAGTCGTGGTAGTAGGTTAGTAGCTACACGATTAGTTAAATCCTGCTTTAGAGTGAGAAGAGAAGGTTACTTAAGCCATAATTTAGAAAGAGAAAGCCGGATAGATATTTATGGAATCAAACTCCTTTTGACTGAGGACAAGAAGACGGAAATGAACTTTCAGAAAAAGAAGAGGACGAAAATGCACATGTAGAATTCATTCCATGACTTTTACTCCGCGTGCGAAGCAGGATATGTAGAGGATGTACCTGACCAAGGAAAGTGTAAGTACACGAGGTAAATTGACGCAGAAGAAACATAGGTCGATTTTCTCCTTGTTACTGATTCTACTCAACCGTGTGTAGAATGAATTAATGATGCTCTCTTCTTTATCTCTACTCTTATAAAAAACAGAGTTGGTGATGATGGTGTGCCTGCCATCCTGCAATATAGGCCGTCCGATCTATATCTGACGGATAGGAAGGAAACTATGGCAATTTTGCAGAAAGATACCCGCACCCCTCATCACATTTGCAGATAAGGCCTTCCCTCGTTCATCCTTATCTCCCATAAGATAAACTACTCATATAAATGCATCTTGATGTTCCGTGCAACGCACAGGCATCTTGCTAGTATATAGACTAAAAGAGTGTTTGGATAACTACCCATACCCACTAACATCAAAGTGGAAGTACTTAGTCAATTAGGAGCTGGTGGAACACTCCAACAATGGTAGGCCTTGCCAAAGGCTAAATTTACATTTGCATACTACCAACTGATCGTCCAGTTGAATGTCACCTATTCAACCAGGCTTTCCTTGAAGCACACATAATGACTTCTCAATGAGAAATGCAACACAATCACTTTGCATTGGAACTTGTGGTACAAGGTCGTTGCAACCTAGAAGTATGCAAGTCATAGTCATAGACTAGTAACTAAATAGTTAGTTAAATAAAAGCTGAGAAGAAGAGGAGAAGGTTCACTAAATCCTAATTTAGAAGGAGAAAGGCGACCCGGTACACTCGCAGTCAAACTCCTTTGGATGGAGGACAAGAAGACAGACATACACACATAGAATCATTTCCACAACCTTTAGCAGCGAGGCCAGTCAAGGGTCAAGAAGCGGGACACACAAAAGTAGTCAAGAAGCATACCACTATTGAAGGTAAATTTTCACATAAAATATAGGGGCGTACGTAGTTCCACTTTATTAATATTAATGATTATAATCAACTGTATATACATGCTCTCTTATTTATATACAGGTTAAATGGGGGTCTGGATAAGTGTCCCCTCACGGCAAAATTAAATGGAGTGACTTGATCCCCCTAGGGTGCCCCCCACCAATGGGCCAAGTCACATTTTGCATACTACCATGTGATCATCTCTTTGTACTCTCAAGTTGCAGTTACAAACCGGTTAATCATATATCACATGTTTGGCCGGGTTTTCTTGGAAGCACGCATATGTAAGAACTTCTCAGTGAGAATTGCAAAGGCAGCCACTTTAATTTGGCACTTGTAACGTATAAAAAACGTTGCCGTAGAAGTATGCAGGTCGCTGTCGTAGACTGGTAGCTGAGTGTTCCGTCTAATTTTGAGTACAGATTCAATGTTATAAATTCTGGCATATAAGTGATAATTTGTAAGTTAAATTGGCGGTTAAGTCATTGTGTGTGTCTCATAAACTGGAATGGAGGAAGTGTTTCTATAGCAGGTGAGAGAAGAAGGTTATTTCGCCAAGTGAGCATATCCTATCACCCCGGTGTAAGCACTGGATAATTATTGCATTTACTATGATACTTACCTTTAAATTTGTATTGCATCTTAACCTATCTTACAGAAAGTAAACGGTATCTGTGTTCTTATCCTACGTGCACAATTCTAATATTACGACCACCTTTAGTTGAAAGGAATATCTGTACCATTGTACGCAAATAAGATCATAGACAATCGTGATCATACAAAATTAAATGTTATATGTGTTCTTACCCATTGTACGCAACAAGATCATAGACAAGCTAGTAGGATTACGCAGAACAACTAAGCGGCTAGAGTGACACATGCTAGATATGATAGAAACGGAACATCAACATACTCGACTAGACAACCTTATCCGAACAACATTCATAAGAACCATTCTGATCAGAAAAGGTTGTAAGATATATATGATGTCTATTGTAGGAATTAGAACTCTATGAACTAGTCCACATAGGCTGCTCAACCGGTCCGTCGAGTAGTGTAACCTCGATGCTAGGATAACTGGCGCTTAGTATCCAAGGGGTTGGATTTGCTTGAACTTTCTCAGAAAGTTCATTTTTGGTGGAAGCTTCGAACGAAACTTACTTGTAAATTAAGAGACATAATAGTAGATTGTCATGCAAAAATCGATTGTCTGCACACAAATGTCTACCTTAAATAGTTAACTTTCTGATGACTTATAAGTAGGAAGGAGAGCCGTTCATCGCTACCATAATACATCAGCCTGGACAACAAGGTTAACTATTGATTATGTACCTAGAGGAAGCTAGTCAAGATAAAATTGGAAGATTATTTCTGTTTGATAGGTCATTCCTGATTACTATTATAAGTAAGTGACAAGAGGTTAGTTCACCAACTACAGCACGTAGTGGTCACATCTTCTGTAAAAGCACGTGCGTCCAGTCAGCTAGCTATATATGTTCCTTATTAGTAGGAAGCTTCCGGGGACAGACATTAGACACAAACTATTTATCACCAGCTTGTGGTTAAGTGATTCCCAAGGAAAGCTCATGCCGCAGAATAGTCTGACGGCCTGTGTAGACTAAGACCCTGCCATGAGTGCAAAAAATTAATCCATCGTCTACCGGATTTGCCATTTCACAGCAGTTTAAGAAATTGGTTTTTTCTCGGTCAGTCGATTGGGTGGCATGCCGTTAGTTATGTATTTATATTCAAATTTTTGTCTACTAATGTGCAAATGTCATGTTATGATACCTTCACACCTATAATTGTACACTTCTGGACTTCTAAAAGAGTACACTTCTTCCCTTAAAAAAAGAAAGAGTACACTTCTTCCACTCAAAAGGAAAAAAAGAGTACACTTTATTTCAACAACTATGAGTTGTACATCATCTATAAAATACTAGTCCCTCCTATTCATAGTAAGTGTCGTGGTTTTAGTTCAACATGTATTTGTTGAACTGTTAAATTAAGAATAAACGTCAATGACATTGTCGGCCCAGAAATAATCCATTTGCGTCAGACCCTACTCTTTGGTCTTAGTGGAGCGTAACTATACCCCACTCTGGCAACAGAGTGCATGCATGTGTGGTTGCAACGGTATAATAATATGCCCACTTGTATCTCCAATCATTGGCCAGCCCAAGCATAAATACCCTGCAGATTAATCCAAACAGAGAACTTCAATCGTGAGACTCAGGCTTTAGACAAACAAAGCAGTGGGTTGGGGACGAGCTACCCAGCTAGCAATGGACACAGCAGCAGTGGCTGCCGAGGGGGAGGAGGAGAGCGTTGGGCAGCAAGAGAAGGTGTCCTTCATGGGGATGTTCCGGTACGCCGACGGCACGGACCTGCTGCTGATGCTGGTCGGCACGGTGGCCGCGCTGGCCAACGGCGTGTCGCAGCCCCTCATGACGATCATCTTCGGTGACACCCTCAACGCCTTCGGCGACGCCACCGGCGATGACGTCCTTCAGCGGGTCAACAAAGTAAGCCCCATCTGTCTAAGCTTCCCATGGTAGGCTTACTACATCTGTTATCCCTTTTACAACGTACGTCCTCGTCTGTGTGTATTGCTGCGTCCGAGTTGGTATACCTCTTCAACTTAATATAAGAAGTGTTTTGACTGACAATATGACAGTGTCAAAAAACGTTATATTTCCCAAACTTTGACTCCTTTTTTAGAAAATCAGAGCCTTAGAGCTCAATCCATTACTCAAGAAGAAGAGCATTGATCAGTTAATTAGCGAAAAACTAGGCCAAACCGAAACTTTGACTCATCTTACACTAACGCAACTCCAACCATGCATCTCTGATCTTCCTAAATTTACCTCCCTTTTAGAAGGCTGTTTGTGGGCCTTCTTTTTTGGTGCCTCTCCAACCGTCACCCCTACATGCTTCCCTCATATTCTTTTTCTTCTTCTTCTTCTTCTCTTTTCGCATTAAAAAACAAAAAGAAGTAAGCGGCAACACAGGGAGCTCTGAGGTCTCCGGCAAGCTCTGGTGAGCCCGGACGATCCCAGGAGAGCTACGGCGAACTCTAGCTGTCGATGCTAGCGCCGGGGGCAGCAGATCGAAGAAGATGGGTGGTGGTAGGAAGGCAATTTCATGGCGGTTGGAGTCTCCTGGGAGGGATGGAGCGCTCCTATTCTCTCCCTAGATGTAGGGGACATAGGGTGAAAGAGAGCCCTCCCTACAACACAAGGTGAGTATGGGAGGGTTTTAGTGGTTTTTTCTTTTGCTGAAAATCCATAAAATAGGGGTGTCATCACCAGTATAAAATTAATCATTGCACACGGTTCAAAAAAGCATATCACATACGGCTTGCCTCAGTATGTGCACAAAATTGTATCGATTTCAGGGTCTCATTGCACACCGACCCTAACTCACATGCAATATTTAGTTAATATCCCATAGTCACATGAAACAAAATCATGTGAGTTGTGAACCACAGATTAAAAAGGGAGCACAGACGAGATGGAGTGTCATAAAGGCGGGTAGACAACCAACACATCGTAGATCCATCATTTTTGTGGAATCACGGAGCCCGAGCTCACTAGGAGATGAATGACTTGTTGTTTGCCACTCCTTCTGCAACTTGGTCACACTAGTACTGTAACATCCACCGTTGTTGCCAAGGAAACACAAAAGGTAGTCATGGAAGGAGCTTGACGACCACCATCACCAACCTCTCCTCGTCTTGGCCAAATATGGTAAATGAGACCCTTCCTCTGCTTGTCTACACGAACATGGTGAAGTACAACTGTGCTGCCAAGCTGTCGAAGGAAGCAAGCCTCACCTGAACCATGAGTTTGTTGAAGGAGGGAGCTCTCAGGGGGTGTAGGCACACGGACGGCCATGAGGTGCGGTGCCCCGATTCTCGAGGCTTAACAACTAGAGCTTGCCGGTGTAGTGTCGTGGTCATCGTCTTTCTGCTGCCCCCTAAGGCTTGACAACTGTCGATGCTAGCGCCGAGGCAGCAGAAGATAATGGGTTTTGAGCAAGCTCTAGCTATCGACGCTAGCGTTGTGGCCATCCGGTGTAGAGAAGATGAGGGAGTGGCGAGGGAGGGGGGGATCGGTTGCTGGTGATTTGAGAGAGGGAGATGGAAAGATTAGATGGTGATGGTACAGAGAAAGGTGGGCAAAGATGGATGAGAGGATTACGTAAGTTGGAACGTTTTACACATGGGCTTAAAGTTTTGACCGCGTGTGATATGTTATTGTCACCTGAAACCATTTTGTGATGTAGGTGTGTTTGTTATGGTTCGAAATAAACAATCCTGGTTGCCTTACTCCTGACAACTTTTTGAAACCATGTGCCATAGGTGTCTTAACCGACATATCCTATGCCGGTGAACCATGTGAACTAATACTATTACATTATCATGAAACTATTTTCATAATATCCTATTTTTCTTAATTTACAGTGGAATATATCCATGTGATAAATGATGATCAAAATTGCATATTGTACACCATATTAATATTCTAAACCCCATTATCATCTATTTAACATATTCTCATTGTAATATATTCACATGATAAATAATGGTCAAAGTTTCATATTTGATGCCATTCAATATCCAAACTTCATCTATCTACAGACACATGGAGTACATAAAGCATGATAGATACACCATGAAAAAAAAACATCTTGAGGTTAATCCGATGGGCTCCCTTATGTTTAACCAATCCACAACTGATATATCTTCGTAGTAGCAAAATAAATCACAACCGCTATACATGACATCCTAATTGTACATAAACATTAGCATAATCATAAAATTCTACTAGATCGGACGATGTGCGCTAAATCAAAATAACGACAAGAAACTATCATGAGTATATGACCATTATGTAAGGAATATTCACCATCAATGGATCACAACAGTTCACGCGATGATAACCGGCCAGACCCGGCCTGGAATATTGTGAAATGGAACAACACATTCCTTAGGCCCAAGGAATTCATCCTCAATCCTAATCTGGGAATTTCCTATTCAATGCTTAAGGCGCTGAATTGCGCCCTAACGACAAAAACTGCTCAAACTGGATAGATTGTTTTCTAGTTTTGGTACCTTTCTTGAAGGTTCCACTATTGTGGGGTTTCCAGTTTTTTAGAACCTTCTCGAAGGTTCTTCTTGGCTAGTTTTTCTAGTATTCCTTTCTCTTTTTCTCTTTTTTTCTTTTTCTCCTTTCTATCATTTCAAATTCATGAAAAAAAATTTATGAATATATTTTCCCAATTCCTAAATACTATTCAAATTTATGAGATTTTTTGAATTTATAAACATTTTCAAATTAAGGAAGATTTTCTAATTTTTGAACTTTTTAAGACTCAGTGGACTTTATGAAAATATCTAATTTTTTAGATTCATTGTTCTTAAAGTCAGAACTATTTCAACTTTTTGAAGTATTTAAAATTCATAAACGCCTTTTCAAATTTTAACAGACGAGAAATAGTTCTGAGTTATCCTGAATCATTAACAGATGACGGGTTTATCCTGAACCATTAACTGCTGACGGGCCACCGAGTGTCAAGCAGCTGAGCCTAGCGAGCAGACCAGATAATGGGCTGCGGCCCACCTAGCATCCGCACGAGCACCAGCGACGATTCAAGCGCAAGAAGGGGCGAGTCTTGCCATTAGCAAGATGGAAGCCGAGCTCGCCTACAGGTAGGGCTGGACCAAAAGCTCGTAGCTCGCGAGCTTAATGAGCGCTCGATAGTTCAGCTTGTTTAGCTCGTAGCTCGCTTCTTAATGAACAGAGCCAATCATTGATTTTAGCTCATTAAGCTCGTTAGCAACAACACAATACATATTTTCATCTTATGTGACAAACTTTTTGTAGCACCTCAGCCCATCTATTTAATCTAATCGACATATGAGGCAACAAACTACTTCATTTCTTTTTGTAGTCACCATATTTCATGTTGAAAACCATACCTACACATTCATCATGTATATCGTAAGACATTATAATCTGTTAACGAGCGCTCGCGAGCGCTCACGAGCTTAACGAGCTTCAAACGAGCCAAGCCGAGCAGGGTTTTCTGCTCGTTAATCTTAACGAGCCGAGCCTTAACGAGCGCGAGCTTAACGAGTCGAGCTGCTCGTTAGTCCACCCCTACCTACAGGGACCCGGTAGTGGGCCGACCTAGTAGTCATATGGTTTCATCATACTGACATCACACAATTGTTTACTTTTATTTTTTTTCCAATTTTTTATATTAAAAAAATTAAATACATATATTATAACAAATAATTTCTTTAGTTATTTTAAAGTGTTCATCGCACATTACAAAAATGTTCATGCAATGTCAAAAAATGTTCAAACCTTTAGAAATGTTTCTATCAGTAAATAAATGTGTGATGTACCGAAATGCTATACTTTTTAAAGGATGTTTGTGTAATTAAAAAATTAGTTTGGTACCATTAGAAAATGTATGTTTTACATTGTAAAAAATGTCCACATGTTTCAAAAATATGTTTTGACTTCTTAATGCAATTTTATACAATGTTAAAAAATGTTCGAATAGTTTTGAAAATATTTTGTATCATTCGGATAGAATGTCCCAAAAATGTATTTCAAAAATGTTTAACACGTATTAAAAATATATTTGAAATAAAATCATCTATTTTGAAAAAATAAATGTATGTAAAATATGTTTTAGATGTATACGAAAAATGTACAATGTGTATGAAAAAAGTAGACATCAAAACATATATTTCAAATATGCCAATCCCACATTTGAATAAACATGTATATAAACATGTTCTTGGCGTATACAAAGAATGTACAATGTGTATGAAAAACCTAAACATGTGTTGAAAAAAAGAACAAAGAAAGATTAAAAAATCCAGAGTGAATCGGTGAAAACCGAAGAAAGAAACAAAGAAAAAAAAACACAAATAAAGAGAAATAAGGAAAAATAGAAGAAAACTCGAAGAAAACTGAAAAAACCCTCAAAAAATAATCAAGCGTAGGCACAATATTGGGCCGGCTCATCAGCGTTGGGCTGTAGGCGAGACCTATTACGAATGGCAACCGATGAGAAATAGTATCTGCGCGCGTGAAAAGCCGATCATGCACTTTCCTCCTAAATAAGGTGTATCTCACGTCAACCCTTAGCACGTCCATCGAAATGCCTAAGAGAAACTCTTAACATACCCCAAAATGGTTTTAGGGGCCCTCCACAACCATTTTAGTGGTGTTTTAGTGTCGTGCTAGTTCAAATTATTTTTAGTACAATATTTATAATATTTGAAGATAGATAATGAAAAGAGGAGCCCTCTCACCACTATCACAAATAAACCTCATGTCCATGCGAGAACATCAAACACCATGTAGGTGTCCACCTTGTCGCTAGCCGAATCGACTACATGAGGCCGGTGAAGGTATGAGGGGTTGCACAACTCTCGTACCAAGAATTGGCAAGCCTGGCAGCAACAACAGGGGGAGCTTGCACCAATGGAAGAATGGTGGCGCGAGGCTCCTAGAGGCCGCGGGAGGGGCACGACAAGGTGGCAGAAGTTAGAAGAGGGGCGGTGGCGTCTTCAAGGGGTGAAGCGGTCTAATTACCATCGCGTCGTCTCCGCCATCTCCCATTGTCGGTCGTGCAAGACACCATAGCTCGCATAATAGCCGGTATCAATGGGAATGGGTCGGCAACAGTGTATGGGAGAGTTTGGCGACAGAACGATGTTGGTGAGAGGCTGCAATCCGTGCCAGCGCGTATAGGAACATGGGCGAAGCCTCATTAGCGCAAAAATAATTCGGGAGAGGGTCCTCTATATTTCCCCTCTCATTCCCTAATTATAAAGACAATATGATACTCTTTCCATTTTTACTTACTCTGCATATTAGCTTTGGCCTAAGTCAAACTTTATAAAATTAGACCAACGTTATCGAAACAATCTAAATTTTCGAAATAAGTTATTCTTCATCTGAGGTATATATATGTGATGCAAATATATTGAATGATGATTCGAATGGTATTGATTTTTTATTGTGGATGTAATATTTTTTTATAAAGTTGGTCAATGTTTACAAAATTTGATTCGAGACAAAGCTAATATGCGAAGTAAATAAAAACCGAGGGAGTATTTTTAAAAGACCCGCTAAAAGTTATAGCGATAGTGGGTATTCAAGGATTGTTAAAATGCTTTCATTCCCTATTTTGGTAGCCTTTTTAGGAGATGGATTTTCAAAGCATTTGTTCGAGTTAACCAGCTACTCTACTATGTGGCCACCAGGCTGCAACCGATATCCAAGCTCCACCACATCTGAAAACTGCACCTCCACCATTCGTGGCCTCTTCGTCAGCATCAGTCCATGCCGGCCTTGTGCATCATATCCATCTCAATTCTCCCATACCAAGCTCATTTAGGTTGTTCTTCTAGTTATAACAATAGCATCTTCCCAATACTTTTTACAACAATAGCATGCCATTATTTTGTGGTCGTTGTTGTCGGTCACAATCCTAATGTGGCTTTTTTGCCATTCCGCATATCAATTTCAACACGCATAATTTTATTTTCTAGTACTTATTTCTTCCAGTCATTAACAAGTGGGACCCACACATGTATGGAGCATTGCAATTGACGAGGCACCATTATTCGCCACATGGATTGTTTGACAAGTCAACCGAGTGCCTCATAGATAAAACTAGAGAATACCTTGTGCTTTGTTCCGGGAATTGATTGCAATACATTTTGAGTGATTTGATTGTATAAAACATGAATAATTGAGTTAATATATGAACGAAAACTAAAAACACATATTATGCATTGTATTTGATGATTGTGTAGTCGAAAAATAACACAAATAAAATGTTTCATTTCACCCGGGAAAAGCCACCTCTTTCTCCACAAACAATGTCTTTGTCATTTGATCCAATTTTTATCCATTAAATAGGAACAACTTTGATAAATATGGAGAACTCTTGGATAGAGTATTAGAATGAAAAGACCATTAATTATATAGGAAGAACCCAGGGTTCTAGCCCATTTCCATTCCTAAATCAATAATTCGTAGTGCTTTGCCTTTCTTGCGTACTCCTGGTGAACCAGTTGCTAGCCATATGTTTAGGAGGCTATTTTACGTGGCATAATATAATGGGAAACTTTTTCCCATGCACGTTGAGTGGCACTTTGATAAGGTGGCATGTGTGGTGAGGTGGGATGTGCGGATGGGATCAACTAATAATGGAAAACTTGTTCTCATGCATGTTGTGGTGAGCCTTTGAAGAGGCGGCATGTGTGCATGTTAAGATAATAGAGGTAGTGGGGATGAACTATTTAAGTATATATGATACAAAGCTATATGATGAACCAGTGACATTATAATCATTACGAGTCGTACTTTTTTTACTATTTACGATAGGGCAATAACCCTACGTCCTTTATTACAGAAAATTTGCGTAGACCTGTTTAAATCCGGTCCGACCAGGAGTCGAACCCAGGACCTGAGGTCCTACTAAGGTCGTTGCAACCACTAGGCTATATGCCCTTTCTCCGCAAGTCATATTTAGTGACCGTAATGTGCATATTAGAAAGTATCATGACCATACTGTGGTTTCACCTCAACTCCAGTAACCACCAATGTATTTATCTCTAAGCCCATTTATATTGTTCTTCTAGTTGTAACAATAGAGCGCTATTATGCTTGTGGTCGTGGGTTTGCGTGTCATTGTCGGTCACAACGTGGCTTTTCTGCCATTCTTCAAGCCAATGTGGCTTTTCATCGGTCACAACGTGTATGCCTTTCCTAAGTAAATTAGCTTTTGCGTATTGCAAGATGTAGAGGATGGAAGGACGATCTTAAAGATATTTATATTCTAAAAGCAAAATTTGAAGAAAAAGGTAGAAAGATATGTTAGAATTTTCTCATATCAAAAAATTGTGCCATTTATGTGCTAAACCATTATTAACTAAATATGTCACAAATCGGTTGATCATCATAACCGCTCCTAAGAAGATCACAACTGTTAGAGCTATGTAACTATACCTAGGAAGATAATTGTTAGATCACATAACCATACAATGCACATTCAATGAATAATTAAACTTCATTAAAAAATATAAAATAGACCAAAATCACATTATTATTTGAGTACACACATATCATTATGACGTTATAATCCTGTTCATTGCATTATCTAAGTGGGTAAGATTATGACATATTTAAGATCATAATAGTATTTGTTAAAAATATCATAATGAAAATTATGGGGTTTAAAGATATTGTAAGGAAACTCTTCTTGGTTCACATCCTAATATGCACAAAAACAATTGTTTTGAGAATATATTAAGCCGAGTGAACATAAATACAAGGGTGTCGTTTATACTATAAAATTAAGAAACAATATCTGGGAAATTATAATTACATACATATGCATAATGTTAAATTGATTTGCATAATCCTAGTGGCAGTCACATCTTATTCTGACAACTTAAAGATTATTTTTATCATTATCACCATTTAAACTCGCTATAAATACAATACTATATTAAATGTGTGCGCAACATAATTCCTTTGATAAAACATTACGTATATGAAATAAGAAAGCATGCACCCAATGTTATCTAGCTTTGACATGCAATATGTCTAATATATATATGGATTCATAAGGTCACAATTGTCTAATATAGTCGTCCAATTCTCTTATTAATACCATAATTTAATTATTGTTTATTATACACATGCAGAAGTATTGATAAAAAAATCCATATTAGAAATTTAGCAAGTAATAAAATTTATCTTATTTGGAATAGTGGAAGTACTATTTTTTCAACGCACAACTTGCCAATGTAGACATATCAATAATAGTTATGCTCATGTTCATTATACAAAGCAATTTGGGAAACCTATCTAATGTCATGTACTCACTCTGTCCCAAAATAAGTGTCGCTGATTTAGTACAAACTCTATAGTTCAAAATTTTGTCCATGAATTCCAGCTTGAAGAAAATACTACAATCTCTTGTAAGAAATACACTAACCGATCCACACAATTTTGCTTCATCCTCTACATTCTACATTGATATATAAAATTTGGAGCTCGAATTTCAAAATTTCACTGACAGGTTACCTTAATGGGTAATATTCATTTGTAGTTCAAGACACTTGTTCTATGTTCATTTATCCATCTACAAGATCTATGCGTATGAGGGATCATCGTGGATTGGTCATAATTCTGGTTCTGGAAGAATTTCTAGCCAGCTCGAAGCTTTTTAACCACATATCATCACTTATCTACATAAATAGTAATATGTATTTCTTTGCACATATACATGGTTGTTGGCAAACACAGGAATAGATTATTCATTTTATTGCCATTTGTTTTTATGCAGGTGGTTCTAAAATTTGTCTACTTGGGTATCGGAACAGCAATCGTCTCCTTTCTTCGTGAGCACGAGCACACTTTGTCCACCTATACATATGTGTTTCTGTCATCTGCCTTGATACTAGATAGTTGTTGGCATGTTTGAGAAGATGGTAGTTAATGACATGCATGCTAATTTTTCTAATATGCAAGTTAGTATCATCATGCCGTGAATTCCAACCCATGTTGCTAAAGTTCTTATCCAGGGAGGATAGCTAACCTGTTGCATATAGGAAAAACAATGTTTACATGTTTTGTAATTTCAACGGAATGAAATTATATTTGAAATCATGGCGGCATTTTTTGCTCATGTAACACATTCAATATAAATATTTTGATCATATGTAAACCAAATATCTAGTGTTGATCTTGCCAAGCCAACTTGTTGTCTTTGCAGAGGTGTCATGTTGGACACTTACCGGTGAAAGGCAAGCGACACGCATTCGATCTCTATACCTCAAATCTGTCTTGAGACAGGATATATCATTCTTTGACCTAGAAATGACAACTGGGCAGATCGTTTCGAGAATGTCCGGTGATACTGTCCTAGTTCAGGATGCTATTGGTGAGAAGGTAAGGAATTTCTCCAAGTACAATGAAGAACACGTAAGAAAAAAATTGTATTCGTTATATTCCTAATCTTATTGAAATTAACATAGACATGCACTCTAAACTCTTCAGGTCGGCAAGTTTCAATCACTTGTGGCTACTTTCGTTGGTGGTTTCATTGTAGGTTTCGTGAAAGGATGGCTTCTATCTCTTGTCATGTTGGCATCCATACCTCCAGTTGTACTTACTGGAGCAGTAGTGGCAAAACTGTTGTCCAAAATATCAAGCAGACGTCAAGCATCATATAGTGCTGCGGGTAATGTTGTTGAACAGACAATTGCTGCTATAAAAACAGTAAGTTTAGTTTACAAAACAAGTTTTGAATAATGCTATTATAAATGAGTTTATGTGCACTCTCTAATTTATATGATGGCTGTATATGCAAATAGGTTGTTTCTTTCAATGGGGAGAAGCAGGCCATCACAACGTACAATAAACTAATACACAAATCATACAAGACTGCTGTTGAGGAAGGACTTACTAATGGCTTTGGCATGGGTTCTGCTTTCTTTGCACTCTTCTCTAGCTATGGTTTAGCCATCTGGTATGGTGGAAAGTTGGCTCTTACAAAAGGATACACAGGAGGACAAGTCATCACAGTCATATTGGCTATCATTATTGGGGCAGGGTCAGTCTTTACTCTTACCTTGAATTAGAATTCATATCTACCATATCACATTACCGAAAGTGATATCAACCAACTTTTGCAGGACTTTAGGTAATGCAGCCCCATGTATGACTGCCTTTGTAGAAGGACAATCAGCAGCACACCGACTGTTCACAACAATAAGGAGAAAACCAAAGGTTGATCCTGATGACAATAATGGTAAGCGATTGGAAAATATGAGGGGAGAAGTTGAGCTGAAGGATGTATATTTTAGCTACCCAGCCAGGCCTGAGCAACTGATATTTGATGGATTCTCACTTCTTGTGCCTAGTGGCACTACAATGGCTATAGTTGGGGAGAGTGGGAGCGGCAAGTCAACTGTGGTTAGTCTTGTAGAGAGATTCTATGATCCACATGATGGTGAGGTTTTAATTGACGGGATCAATATCAAGAGTTTACATCTTGATTCAATAAGAGGGAAAATTGGCCTTGTTAGCCAAGAGCCAGTGCTATTTATGACCTCAATTAAAGACAACATAACATATGGCAAGGAAGACGCAACAATTGAGGAGATCAAGAGAGCAGCTGAGCTCGCCAATGCAGCAATTTTCATCGATAAGTTGCCCAATGTGTGTGATAAAAATCATGTAGTTTAGATTTCTTCCATTTGAGCTGAGTGCTGATATTAAGATTTATCTCCTACCAGGGTTATGACACAATGGTTGGCCAACGTGGTGCTCAACTTTCAGGGGGGCAAAAGCAAAGAATTGCAATTGCGAGAGCAATCATTAAAAACCCCAAAATACTTTTGTTAGATGAGGCTACTAGCGCATTAGACGTGGAGTCGGAGAGGATAGTTCAGGAGGCATTGGATAGAATCATGGTGGACAGAACTACGCTCGTGGTGGCACATCGTCTAACTACTGTGAGAAATGCTGATTGCATATCAGTTGTTCAACAAGGAAAGATAGTTGAACAAGGTCAGTATTTCATTTCTATCACCCATTTTTTACCAATAACCTATTTTTCACATCTTAATTAGATTTTTCAACTTCATGCATATAGGTTCCCATGATGAATTGGTGCTAAACTTGGATGGCGCGTACTCTCAACTTGTTTTGCTACAAGAAAGTCATACAGAGCATAAAATAGACCGCCGATTGTCTACTCCAAGGTCTAAAAGTAAAAGCTTGTCAATGAAGCGGTCGATTAGTGGTTCGATAGGCAATAGTAGTGGGCATTCTTTCACCCTCCCCTTCGGGCTACCTAGTGCAATTGAATTTCCTGGAGGAAATGAAACACATGGGCAGAATCAGGAAGAGCTGAATGGTGATGGTGAGGTCCCAAAGAAAGCTCCTATGGTACAACTAGCGCTTCTTAACAAGCCAGAGGTACCTATTCTTCTGTTAGGATCTCTAGCTGCATCAGTCCATGGAGTGCTTTTCCCAGTGTTTGGTTTAATACTTTCGGGTGCCATTAAAGCTTTCTATGAGCAACCAGATAAACTCAGAAAAGATACTAGTTTTTGGGGTCTAATGTGTGTTGTCATGGGTATCATATCAATAATCTCAATACCAGCAGAGTTCTCCTTGTTTGGACTAGCTGGTGGCAAGCTTATAGAACGCATCCGAGCTTTGTCATTTCAAAGCATTGTGCACCAAGAAGTTGCTTGGTTTGATGATCCGAGAAATTCCAGGTGTGTTACATATTTTCTCTTGGTTTGTTCTTCTATATATTATGAACTTTACTCCGAGGCACTTTATATAATCGCCAAATTATGTATTACAGCGGAGCACTTGGTGCAAGACTATCAATTGATTCTTCGAATGTCCGACGTTTAGTGGGAGATAACTTGTCTTTAATGGTTCAGATTATCTCAAATCTAGTCACGGGAGTTGTCATTGCTATCATTGCTGACTGGAAGCTTGCTTTGATTATCATATGTGTGATTCCACTTACTGGTATTCAAGGTTATGCCAATGTGAAGTTCTTGAATGGTTTTAGTCAAGATGCTAAGGTAATTCATTAAACAAAGTTGTTGGGATGTTCCTCAAGTTATATGACATTTTGAGAACAAAGCCCTAAAACTAGATGCTACACCCTATAGCTAGATATATTTTTCTTTGGGCATAGGCTTTGTATCCAAAATACATAATTTACCAGTAATTTCACTATTATAGGCATAAAAGGTGAAGAAAACTATACACTTCGGAAATTCCTTGTGAGAAAAATTTATGCATATCATTTAGCTAAAATAAATTTGAAGATATTAGTTGCCAATGTTCCAAAACTTGCTCCGAAATAAAGACTTTTGGGGATCCGGGGCGAGTAATGATGCAGTGCATGCATAGCTTGTACCGTCAATCTAGAACTACTAGCTCATTACCCGTGCTTTTGATGGATTATTTTCAGCCAGGGTCCTCGGCTTGCCCATATTCATATATCTCACACGCTATTGTGTACATCTGAGCTCCTTCTTCGCCAGTGTCACGACTTAGTGTTCTTGCTCTCCTTAAAACATTACACCATGTCCTCAACCATAGTCACATACTATCATTGTTCTATCTCACATCTGGTATGATCTGTATCCGGTATAAATTTTGAAGGAGGTGGTGAACTTAATTTTTTTATGCGAGGAGCTTCGTTGTGATTAATTATTTGTTAGAGATTTTTACCAAGGTGAAAAAGGAAAGAGGAATAGATGGAAGAACTATAGACAGATCCATTTATATAACAGTAAAGAAAACAAAAACAATCTGATTAAATTTACAAAGTGAGGTCATTTTTTTACTTCACATTTCTACTTCATCAAGCATAGGTAACTGTTTTTCATTTTCTTAACACCTTTTGAGTTTGTGATAATGGCTTTCTCATCAGATGATGAATGAAGATGCGAGTCAAGTGGCCACAGATGCAGTTAGTAGTATAAGGACTGTAGCTTCTTTTTGTTCTGAAAAAAGAATTACAAGAATATATGAGCAGAAATGTGAAGCCTCAAAGAATCAAGGATTCAAAACAGGAATAGCCGGGGGCATTGGATTTGGTTTTTCATTCCTGATGTTGTACCTTACATACGGTCTTTGTTTCTATGTTGGAGGGCAATTCGTGCGCCATGGCAAATCAAATTCTGGTGATGTTTTTGAGGTACACATATGCACTATTTCAGCAGTAAAGTTTCTGGTTGAGGATCCTCTTCTTAGTAATTTTTTAATCTTAATCCTTCCATGATTAACCACTTTCATGAGGTCATTTCACATAGTAAGTCATACTTTGCAGGTTTTCTTCGCACTGATGTTAGCAACTTTGGGAGTATCTCAAACAAGTGCAATGGCATCCGATTCAAAAAAAGCAAAGGATTCAGCTGTCTCCGTATTTGCTTTGCTGGATCGGAAGTCTGAAATCGACTCAAGTAGCAATGAGGGCTTGACTTTAGACGAGGTCAAGGGCAACATCGATTTTCGACATGTTAGCTTCAACTACCCAACACGCCCAGATGTTGTAATATTTAACAACTTTACCTTGCACATTCCCTATGGAAAGGTTAGCCTATTCGTATACTCATCACATTGTTATATCTTCTACAATCATGTACTTGGTGTGGTGTCTTATGTTTGTTATGGTCCTATATAGACTATTGCACTCGTTGGAGAGAGTGGTTGTGGCAAGTCAACTGTAATCGCTCTGTTGGAGAGATTCTACAATCCTGATTCAGGTACCATTTTATTGGATGGAGTGGAAATCAAGAGCTTGAACATCAACTGGTTGAGGAAGCAAACTGGACTAGTTAGCCAAGAGCCTGTACTCTTCAATGACACAATTCGTGCCAACATAGCCTACGGAAAGGACGGAGAAGTCAGTGAGGAGGAGCTCATTGCGGCGGCAAAGGCATCCAATGCGCATGAGTTCATATCAAGCCTTCCTCAAGGATATGCCACCTCCGTTGGGGAGAGAGGGATACAACTATCCGGTGGTCAGAAGCAAAGGGTGGCTATTGCAAGGGGCATACTGAAAGACCCGAAGATACTACTGCTCGACGAGGCGACCAGCGCCTTGGATGCTGAATCTGAGCGGATCGTGCAGAATGCCTTGGATCATGTGATGGTTGGCAGGACCACGGTTGCCGTGGCGCACCGCCTCTCGACGGTCAAAGGCGCCGACATCATTGCAGTCCTCAAGGATGGTGCGATTGTGGAGAAAGGGGGGCACGAGTCCCTGATGAACATCAAAGATGGAGTGTACGCTTCACTTGTTGAACTTCGTTCGACTCACCATGAAAATGCCTAGGATGAGCATGGTCATTTCCTATCTGTATACACGTGGTATGCGGCGCCCAGTTTGCTGTATCTAGCAGTCGAAGTCTATTTGATGTAAGTTTGCTCGCATTTACAAGGAGAGATTCTGCTTCTGCTTTAGATTTTGATTCTGGTTCTGAAACGTACATTTCCTGCTATGCGCAGAGCAGTGTAGTTTTGTGCTGTAACAAGTATATATAAATAATTGAAGATCGCCCTTCAGAAATTATTGTATGGAGATGTCTGTAGCTCTTGTTTATCTGGCTAAAATCTACCTACAGTTGAGGAATTGATCTTACATACAGTGCAAGCAAATGCGTAAGGAAATGTCAATCAATACTTACCAGCGAACCAGCAGTGGGCAGTGTCACGATATCCAAGAGGATTCAGAGGCGTCGTACGGGTGTGCTCGGCACATAGCGCACTGAATATAGGAGCTCCCCTTGTCCATGGGCTTCCGTGGCCTAGATTCGATTCAATTACATGATTCTCTTACATGTTGCAACTCTTGTTTCTCTTCTTATATATATGTTCTAGAAGGTGCTTCTTTGGTATCTTGTCAATATATGTACTTTGGCTAAGCCCTTAGGACCAAGTGATACATAAGCCCTTTGGCTAAGCCTCTTTTTCCTCTCTCCCCCCCTCATCTAAACAAGTGATACATAAGCAGTTTTTTTCCACATTTTTTGTTTGGTACCAAATTTCCCCGGTTTATAAGCACGAGGACGAAATCTCGACCAAAAGAAGACAAGGGACCAGATGTCAATTTCTTGTAAACTTGAGGGGTCAAAATATAGTTTTGTATATAAAGTATAACTTCATTACTTGAAAGGAGTGCATATTTGGTGTGGTATATATAGGATGGGACAATTATACTATTGTTGTTAAATTTATTTATTCTGTTGGGAAATTGTACTATGCCTACCATACATTATACACTGAAACTCTTTATAGTTAATGCATGCTTTTATAAAAACTTTTTCCATGAATGACAAGCGAAAGTGCCCACATGCATTAGCATGTGCTCGCTACAACACATGTGTCGTGATCGATCGGTTCAAAGATGATGAACTTAGTAACATGATCCATATTTTTTTCAAGTTTTATTGCGAATTGGATGTGATTTTCCTAGGGAGATGCTTTGTACTAGAATTGAATCTATCATCCATATTTTCATTGCTTGAGATGTGTGCCCTATAAACCCATTTGTTCAATACCTTCTCTCTCCTTTGGTCCATCAACCTTCCTCCCTGTTCTTTGACAACCGAGACAACTAGCTTGGGGGCCACATCAGGGGCAGGCCCAATTTATTTTCCACTAGATGCACTTCATATGATTGGTGCACATGTAGTATAAATACATAGAATATGATTTTTTTTTCCTTTAAGCATGAATATATTCTATTGAAACTATAAATTTTTATTAGTGGGGGGTTGGCCCCTCTCGACCTTAATTTTGTCTTCTCGTAGGCTCCTAAGTAAGTGAGTAGTGGGTATCTCTGCAGTCGGCATCATCATATCTACCCATGCTTTTTTTAGTTTGATTCTAAAGATTTTTTTTATCAGTTTGGATATTACTATTCATGGTGTTAAAATCTTCAAAAGAAGATCAATCTGGGCATGTTTTGGAAAATAATATTAATGAATCTAATTGATCATGTTTTACTTATTTCATGTCAATGTGACACATGGTTAATATGAAAGAGGTTTCTTGAAAGGTCCATTTTATTTATTTTTATGGTATGACATATAATTGAAGGAATTGCATCATGGTTTATAGAGTTTCTCACATGTAAAGCGTTTTGGATTTTCTCTTTGAGATCCATTCATTACGAGCTGAAAATGTGATAGAGGCACAAATGAAACCGTGATGGAAACTTGGATTTTTTTTTGGAAACCGAAGTAAAAGTTCGGTTAATATTTCTAGAAACCGAGATTAATACACAATATAGTTGAAAAATATTTTCAAAGCGGATGTAATATGTGGAAAATAATAAGTTGTAAATCAAATGTAATTGCATATAATATTTTGAGACTAGCTAAATTTCAAATAAAATAGAGATTAAATGGCAAGTACAAGTATGCAAAACCTAGACCAGAATAGAGTTGCTTCCGCAAATGCCTCCACGTGGGTAGGTACCATCCGGAAAAAAATAGGAATGTAGAAATGGGTGCAAAGAATCAATTGTGGCTAAGAGGACTACTCTTGGAAAATCATTTCACATCTGGAGAGATTCTCAGAGCTCATCCGCGAGCGCGACGGTGGTAGGTTGGAATAAGAGAGAGCAAACCTCAAAAATCTCAACGGAACTTTGGTAGTGTCAGCGGGTGTCCAAATATTTGCAACCTTGAAAGTTCGGACCAAACTCAAAGTAATTTCAAAACTAGTTTGAATTAGAGTAAAATTCATCAAGTTTGATTGGGATTTTGATGTTTCAAAACCAAAGAATTTTCAAAATTTTGGACATTTCGTGAGGTCAAATGTTTCCTTCTTCCAAAACTTTAACGGAAAGGCTAAAAATTTGATGTCGGTTTTTTAGACATGGCAAATCGAAAGTTTTTCATGGCAATTTGAGGATGGCAAATCCAAGCACGGCAATTTTCCTGGCAAAAAATGAATTAAGTCGGATTTTTCATACTCACCAACTAAACTTGCCATCACCGGCGAACGCAACTTGCCATGAAAGACATTCGATTTGTTATGCCTAAAAATCTGATGTTCGCTGGTTATCTGGGTCCAGCTTTAAAGCGTGGGCGTAGCATCGTAGGTGGTATCCTTTAGTTGCAAGAGCAACACCCTGAGCCCCTTGGTCTTGAGCCTGTCCCTCCCAATGGAATCGACGAGGGCAAGAGCTTTGGGCGAGCTCATCAGGGGGATCCTCAGGTGGTTGTTGGGTCAGGTGAATCGATTCGTTGACGCTGGCCCCAACCAACATGCTGATGGATTGTACGCACTCAATAATACAGAAAGAATAGGTCAAGTAAACAGCTTTTATTTTTGGAAATGGAGGCATGCCCCCGGCCTCTGCATCATGATGATGCATGCAGCCATAAGGTCAAGTAAACAGCTAAAACAATACAATAGGATGCTCTTTCTATACCAGTTGGACAGGTGACAGGTGTACAATAATACATGAAGATTAGGTTAAGTATAAGCAACCAAACGATACTGTAGAGATGCTCTCTTCCTATACCGTTTGGATTATCTGCCCAAGTTCTGTACTCATGTGAAGCAAGTTGGAGTATCTATTCATGTTAAGTATATGCCACGACAAGTCTGTCCAAGATTAGGTACAGGCTGCCGATGCAACTCATCTGGACTGCTGCTTGCATGATTGCCCAACGCTGAGATAAGGTGCATTGAAATTTTAGATTATGAATTTATGATTATGAAACAGCGTATATATATAGATCGGTCAACAGGTCCTGTTGCACCGCACACGGTGACTCGGCACCGTTTGTCTACGTACTGTAATATTACGTCAACGCATGACATAACTGGTGCTCACCCAAAGGACCAGATTTGGATTCGAATTCCTCGAGAAGTTCATTTTTGTCAATTTTACTGAACTTGATCATCTCATACCTAAATGTCTAGCTTTAAATAATTATATTTTGTTAATGACATATTGGGAAAAAGAGCTCAGGTTCATATGCTCCCGCAAGAACAATAAAATTGAGAAAGTTCTCTATTGTCAAATGTCAATGATGTTCAAGTCTATGTCTACAAATGTGCGAATGTGTTACAATACCTCTTCAGTCCCTATAGAAGAGGTACACATCATCTAAAAGTTCAACGATGTTATAAATCAAGAATAAACGCCAAGGACGGCCCAGAAATACGCTTTCTAATCCAGTTACGTACGTCATTCCCTACTCTTTGCTGTTAGTGGAGCATAACTAATACCCTACTCTGGCAACAGGGTGTGCAACGCTACAATATTCCTCCACCTCCAGTCATTGGCCTGCCCCATAAATACCCTGCAACTGAGTAGAAGAAATGTCAGAAGTATCTACACAAATTAAAGCAATGGACGCAGCAGCAGTTGGTGCCGAGGGAGAGGAGAGCGTGGGGCAGCACGAGAAGGTGTCCTTCATGGGGCTGTTCCGGCATGCCGACGGCAAGGACCAGCTGCTGATGCTGGTCGGCACGGTGGCCGCGCTGGCCAACGGCATGACCACGCCCCTCATGACCGTCTTCTTCGGCGACGTCCTCGACGCTTTTGGCGGCGCCACCGACGCCAACGTCCTCCAGCGCGTCAACAAGGTAAGCCCCGATCGTCTCACGCGCTCAGCTGCTTCCATGGCTATAGGCTTATTGGCATGTATATAAAACATATATGTTATACCTACTTTGCTGCAACTTCGTCAGTCGTCCATGTTATATATCCTAAGCGTGCGATCACTTCTACTCCCTCCGTCCTATAATATAAGGGTGTTTTTGACACTACACTGGTGTTATGGGACGGAGGGAGTAATTTATAACACCATCCATGTTTATTAGCCAGAAATCAGAGGGATGATCACCCTTATCAATGAGAGGGATGCTCTCGCTTGGAGCATCTTCCATCCAGCTACTACAGAGCGACCTCCTAGCCATTTTAGCAAACTCATGCGCTACGCAATTTTAGCCACATTTCTCTAACTTGGACTCATAGTAGAAGGTGACCTCCTGCCTTTTGTTGAGCCATTTTGATCCATAGCTGTATACTCCCTCCATCCAAAAAAAAGTAAAATTTTCTATAAACTTCGTCAAACCATAAAAAGTCTGATTAATGGCAGACCTAAAACTTCAAATATTTTGGAACCGAGGAAGTATGAGATAAAAACTAGTTACGCTATCAGTGGGCCTTTTAATTATCTGGCCATGTAAATAGCTAAATAATAAGAATTCTCAACTGTGTTGCTAAAAAATATATTTGTCAACTGTCATATTGGTCTCTGTCGTGCGAGCCCATTGATGCTTTATGCGTCAAAATGCTGGGGAAATGCGCAGAAGGCTCCTCCATGGACCGGCGCAGTGAGGCCTCTTGTTCACGTTATTGGAAGTTTGCTTCTGGCGAATTTTTTTGCTTTTTTTTTTCTACTTCCTGATTTACCCCAGTGTTTTTCCTTGATTTCTCATTTTGTTTGCTCCATTTTCCATCTTAGTTTTCTCTATTGCCTTTTCAAGTTTTCTTTTGTTTCACATTTATTACATATCTGAAACATTTTTATAAATGTGAGAACATTTTTTCAGATTCAAAATCATATTTTAGTTCGACAACATTTAAAAAAATGAAAAAAAAATTATAGTAAACATTTTAGAAAATCGTATTTGTTTTTTATAAAATCATATTTTTTAGGAATAATATGAATATTTTATAAATTTTGTGCACATTTCTGAAAACAATTGGGAATATTTTCTAAAATTTCATGAAATTTTCAGACAATTTGCAATCATTTTTAAAAGTAAATTATCAAATACTTTATAAGGTAAGAAAAAATGATAAAATGGAAAAATCAGCCAAACAAAAGGAAACCCGACGGAAGGCCGGCTCACATGGCTACATCAATGCTACTTTGGCAGGCCCAACGTCCCTTACTCATGTGCGGGAGCTTGATATTATGTCTTAGCGGGTGTCAGATAGGATTAGCCCTCTATTGCTATGAGGCAAATCCAATCCTATTTGTCCCTCTTTGTGGTAAATACGGACGTTTGTGCAAAAAATTTCCAATTAGTGAACCCGCATAGTAATGTGCGATGTGATTTTTTTCTTGCTGGTTTATTTTTAATTTTATTGAAATTTCCTTATTATTATTATTTTTAATTTTTACTATTTTCTATTTAATTTTTCGTATCCTTTTCCTTTTTTTCGAAGTACATTTTTTCAGGTCTATTGCTCCTCCTTTTTTTCTATGTTTTTCTCTCTTCGAAAAGTGCATGAACATTTTTAAAATTATACCAACACAAATACAGGCACACATAAAGAACTCTTCTCAAAGATCTGAACAATTATTTTTCAAATATAATGATATTTCTTTTCATATACATGGATTATTTATTTTTTAAATATTAGATGCACATTTCTTTTGAATATATGGACATCCATATTCAGCTACATGAACATCTTTATTTTCTATATATAAATATTTCACATTATTAAACTGATTAAATATTAAATCTAATATGGTGAACCAATGTTCGTTTCATTATGTTTCCCTATAGGCAGAGCCACTCCATTCCCGTTTAAAACAGCAAATAGGAGATTCCCGTTTGGCAATGCCCATATATGTGAAAGTATTCTTGCAAGTTACAACAAAAGTCCCCTTATAAAGAAACAATTTGCACACAATAAAAATTAATATGAGAAACAAAAGGAATTTAGGTAATCCAATATGCATTGCGTTACAGTGGCAACTAAACAATAACCACAAGTGTTTAGAAGCGGAGAAAGAGATAGAGAAGAGGGTGATGATGGGGGAGAGATGGCGTCCGTTTAGAGCTATGAGAGGGGGAGTCTGGGCGAAGAGAGTGCACGCAGAAGGATTGAATGAGACCAACGGGGGGAGGGGGTTGGGGAGACTTGGCGGTAGTGGAAAAACACAAGGGGATTTCTTCAATAGCATAATGTGGACCCATGTGTGGAAATATTGGGGAAGGCTTAAGCCTCACTTGAGAAGCCGCCTAATAGCCAATATCCGTTAGTGAATCAGAGTGCCCCTAGCTATGACGGTGGGATTAAGCCTGATCCGCGTCTTGATCTTGTTGGATGGGGGAACTTTGAGGGGGGTGCTATCATGCCAGGAGTGGTCCACAAGGAACGCGGCATGGGGAAAACAAATTAGGAGGGCAAGGTGCCAATGATTTTGAGAGCGGGAGGTGGATAGAGGAGGGGCGATGTGTTGGTGGGCAGAGGTGGCAGAGAGGATAACACCCCGTTTTCTTCACATCAATCATTGAGGCATTAGAGAAGAATAACTAGCATGGAGTGAATAAATGTTGCCATATATTTCTCAAAGCAGCCATTTATTTCACTTGATTAACAACCTTCATTTCTTTCCTTTCTTTCTAGTTCCTCCACATTATACCTAGCTTCATTCCTAGTTCTTCCAATTTTTGCATTCATGTGTGTGTGTCTGAGAGAGAAAGGGTGGGGAGAGGCGCAACATCGAGGGATTTCGTTTCAATCTGCACCTTTATATGGAAGCCTAACATACCTAATGGGTTGAATCTTATGTGAGTGTACTGAAAGTTTCAGCCATGTGTGACATGGTTGCCACTCAAATTTGTGTATGATGTAGGTGTATTTGTGGTGATTTCAAAATAAATAGCCGTATCCGCCTCACCAATGACAACTTTTTGGAACCATGTGTGACTAGGTGTCTTACAAGTCCTATTGTGTACTAGTGCATCATGTGCTACTAACGTTATTATATTATCATAAGAATTGTCAAGATTTACTAAATTTAAATGGAATATATTCACATGATAAATAATGGTCAAATTTGCATCTTGGAGAACACATTAATACTAAAAACACTGGGTATTTAGGAATATAGAGACCACTTCAATATCGAAAACACCATCCTTATGTTATTTTTAAAGTATGTTTATGCCATAAATAATGGAAATAGTTGCACATTGGATACCATCTCAATAACCAAAACATCATCCATTCACACATAAGCACACGCATGGGGACGAGAGAGAGAGAGAGAGAGAGAGAGAGAGAGAGAGAGAGAGAGAGAGAGAGAGAGAGAGAGGAGGGAGAGGGATAGGGAGAGAGGGAGAGTGGGAGAGAGAGAACTGGTTAATATAGGCTATGAAACCTTACATGTATGAAGAAATGTAGGTAGATGTTCCTGTAAAAAACGTGTTACCCATACAAGACATCGACCAAATATAGGAATAATATATAGCCCAATAGAAATACGATACATGACCTCACAATCGAGCCTAAATTTCTAAGTAAAGTAGACATATCAAGTCCATAGCTCTTAAGCTGCACACATGTCACACTTGAGGCAGAACTGTAATTGTCACCTCAACCATTTGTGCCTCTTCCCTCTTCTCGCCACAACTAGACAGGGAGACATGTTTAAGATAGAGAGATGTTCTTAGGATGTGGAGCAACATATGCTTGAGAGGTTTTTGATAGTTTTTGGTGGTGGTATAGGGGGCTTGGAATGGGATGAGATATGTCATTTATAATTTGGATTTGGCGGTGAGGATGTTGTGGCAGTTCAAGCTTAAGTTAATGCTCTACACAGTGAAGGCTCCTGATATGGCCTTTACTTATTGGATACAGAATGGTAATAGACATGTTGTCTCCCCCTTTGAAGGTGTATCATTGATGTTGGCTATCTGGAGTTCACTTATTGGATATAGAAATGGAAGTGGGGTTGTCTCTCTTAATTAGGCCCCTACTCTTTAAGAGTCTTTGTCTAGTGTTGGTTGGCCAGTTAGATCAACAAATGTCCTTGTGTGTGCATCATCTCTGTTTTAATGCCACTCATCAATCTAACTCAAATCACGTAGTACAAATAAAATCAACATGATTTTTTTCTCATACAACATTCTAGTGTTAAATAGCTTGCTATAGTGTCTCTACAGTTCCATTATATATTTTTGGGACTCCAAAATGCTACATGACCTTTCAATGTTTAGCAATACTAGTATTTGCACTATACCTCTGAATTGCTCTGCTATTCGACTTAGTTTATAGCTAGCAATAGTCCGACTATTGCATATAGGTAATTTATCACAAAATAATATGGTTATATGGAATTACACTTACATGTAAATACACTGAATGGTTATGTATTATAGTGTAATAGAGTAAACACATTAATACATTTTCACCTTGTCGTCATTTCATTAATACAGGCGGTTCTGAACTTTGTCTACTTGGGTATCGGAGCAGCAGTCATATCCTTTCTTCGTGAGCATGACATACTTTGTCGACATATTTATATGTGTTTGCACCACCTACTAAGATACTAGTCAATTGTTGGACATGTTTGAGAAATGGTCTTTAATGCACAAACTAGCATTTATATTTGCAAGTTATCGTCATGGCGTGATTCCAAGTCATGTTCCTATAGTTCCTATTTGAATAGTATATAGAAAAACCATGAATATAAGATGAACGGTCTTAACATCTTTTGTATTTCAACAAGAAGAAGATAGATAAACAAACATGTTAAAACTCCATTAGCAATGACGGCGGGAAAAATGTATTCACGTAGCACATCTAACAACAAAATTGAGCCATACATAGGCCATGCAGTGATCATCATATCAAGGTAGGGTAAGCCAACTTTTTGTGTGCAGAGGTGTCATGCTGGACAATTACCGGTGAAAGGCAGGCATCACTCATTCGATCTGAATACCTCAAATCTGTCTTGAGACAGGATATTTCATTCTTTGACACAGAAATGACAACTGGGCAAGTAGTTTCAAAAATGTCTGGTGATACAGTGCTAGTTCAAGATGCTATTGGTGAGAAGGTAACGACTTTCTCCAAGTCAACTGAAGAGCAACAAGAAAAATTATATTCATCAAATTGCGTCCCGTATTAAAATTAACATAAATATATATGCATTGTAAAATTCCCCAGGTCGGCAAGTTCCAAAACCTCGTGGCTGCTTTCCTTGGTGGTTTCATTGTAGGTTTTGTGAAAGGATGGATTCTATCTCTTGTCATGTTGGCATGCGTACCTCCAATTTTATTTGCTGCAGGAGTAGTGGCAAAAGTATTGTCAAAAATCTCTAGCAGAGGTCAAGCATCATACAGTAATGCGGGGAACATTGTCGAACAGACAATTGGAGCCATAAAAACAGTAAGTTCAGTTCACAGAGCATTTAAACATTGGTTAGTATAAATGACTTTTCGTGTACCCAGAAAGTTATCTTGTGGCTATATATGTCTAGGTTGTTTCTTTCAATGGAGAGAAGAAGGCCATCATATCGTACAATAAACTAATACACAAAGCATACAAGACTGATGTTGAGGAAGGACTTACCAATGGCTTTGGCATGGCATCTGTTTTGTTCGTATTCTACTCTAGCTATGGTTTAGCCATATGGTACGGTGGAAAGTTGGTACTTGCAAAAGGATACACAGGAGGACAAGTCATCACTGTCTTATTGGCTATCATGACTGGGGCAATGTGAGTTTTTACTCCTACCCTGAAGTAGAATCCATACGATAATGATCCTTCATATCAAATTATTGGCAGTGAAATTTGTCAATTGTCTATTGTAGGTCTTTAGGTAATGCAGCCCCATGTATGACTGCCTTTATAGAAGGACAATCAGCAGCACATAGATTATTCACAACAATCAAGAGGAAACCAGAGATTGACCCTAACAACAATAGTGGTGAGAAACTAGTAGACATGAGGGGTGATATTGAGCTAAAGGATGTCTATTTTAGCTACCCAACAAGGCGTGGGCAACTAATATTTGATGGATTCTCACTACATGTGCCTAGTGGCACTACAATGGCTATAGTTGGAGAGAGTGGGAGTGGCAAGTCAACTGTGATTAGTCTTGTAGAGAGATTCTATGATCCGCAAGCTGGAGAGGTTTTGATTGACGGGGTTAATATAAAAGATTTACAGCTTGATTCGATAAGAAGGAAAATTTCTCTTGTTGGCCAAGAGCCCTTGCTCTTTATGACATCAATTAAAGATAACATAACATATGGAAAAGAAGATGCAACAATTGAGGAGATCAAGAGAGCCGCTAAGCTCGCCAACGCAGCAATTTTTATCGATAAGTTGCCCAATGTGCGTGAAACATTCACTATGTAATTCCAAGTTCTTGCATTTGAGTTGAGTGCTAATATTTACATTTATCTTGTACCAGGGTTATGACACAATGGTTGGCCAGCGTGGTGCTCAACTTTCAGGGGGACAAAAGCAAAGGATTGCAATTGCTAGGGCAATCATTAAAAACCCCAGAATACTTTTGTTAGACGAGGCTACTAGTGCATTAGATGTGGAGTCAGAGAGGATAGTTCAGGAGGCATTGGATAGGATCATGGTGGACAGAACTACGCTTGTGGTTGCACATCGTCTAACTACTGTGAGAAACGTTGATTGCATATCAGTTATTCAACAAGGAAAGATAGTTCAACAAGGTCATGATCCCCATTTCCACCTTTCACTTCTTATCAATCACCTGTTTGACAAATTTTTAACTAAATTGTTCATATTTCTACATATATTTTATATAGGTTCCCATGATGAATTAATACTAAACTTAGATGGTGCCTACTCTCAACTTATTCTGCTCCAAGAAAGTCATGTAGAGCAGAAAATGGACCATCGACTATCTGCTTCAATATCAAGTACAAGCCTGTCATTGAAGCGGTCGATTAGTGCTTCACTAGGAAATAATAATGAGCTTTCTTGCACACTCCCATTCGGGCTACCTAGCACAATTGAGATGCCTGGAGAATATGACACACATGGAAATAATCAAAAAGAGAAGAATGGTGAGGGAGAGGCACCAAAGAAAGATCCTATGGTACGTCTAGCAATTCTTAACAAGCCAGAGGTACCTATTCTTATATTAGGATCCCTAGCTGCGGCAGTTCATGGAGTTATTTTTCCAGTGTTTGGTTTAGTGATTTCAAGTGCAATTAAATCTTTATATGAGCCGGCAGATAAACTTAGAAGTGATACAAGTTTTTGGGGTATGATGTGCTTTGTTATGGGTATCATATCAGTAATCACAATACCAGCAGAGTTCTTATTATTTGGAATAGCTGGAGGCAAGCTTATAGAGCGCATCCGAGCTTTGTCATTTCAAAGCATTGTTCACCAAGAAGTTGCTTGGTTTGATGATCCTAGAAATTCCAGGTGTGTGCAGCTTTGATCTCTTGGATTCTCTTCCAACTATAGATTTCATGAACACTACTTTCAAGTACTATAACTGCCAAATTATATCTTACAGCGGAGCACTTGGTGCAAGACTATCAATTGATGCTTTGAATGTCCGGCGTTTAGTGGGCGATAACTTGTCATTAATTATTCAACTTAGCTCAACGCTTGTCACAGGAGTTGTCATTTCTATGATAGCTGACTGGAAGCTAGCTTTGATCACCATGTGTGTGATTCCACTTGTGGGTCTTCAAAGTTATGCCCACGTGAAGTTCCTGAATGGTTTTAGTCAAGATGCTAAGGTAATTAACTAAATAAAATTGTTGGGTTGTTACCAAGTAATATGACATTTTTTGAATAATTCCTGAAAAGTAAATGAACCCAATAGTTCCATAAATGTTGTTGCTTTGGACTTAGGCACAAAAATATAACTTTACGACCAATTTTTTCCCATAATACGTAGAAAACGCCAAGGAAATTATACATTATGAAAGTATCTTTTGAGATTTATTTACGCATATGACTTAATAAAGTAAATCTAGATCTACTAGATGGCAGTGTACTGGACGTTATTGACTCTCATTATTTCCAAAAACACACCTTTTTGGGAAACTTGGGGGGGGGGGGGTAACAAAGTACAACAATTGAGTTTTCTACTATCAACTTGGAACCACTACCTCATTATTTGTGCTTTTTTCTACATGTTACATTAATTCAAGTTCAATGGCTCACCCTATTTCATATACCACATATCCTATATTGGGCACATAGAGTCCATCTTGGGAAGTGTCACAATGAGTGTTCATGCTTGGCTTACTATCTCACACGGTGTCCTTGGCCCCATATTTAATCCTGTCATAGTACTTTTATTTCCCGTGTCGTGATCCATGTAGAAATTTGATGGAGGTGTTGAACTTAAATTGTAATGAGGGGAGCTTCATTGTATTTTGATTAGTTCTCCTATAATTGTTTGTGCAAGATTATTAGCAAGATGAGAAAGGGAAGCTGAAGAGGTGGATGAACCATGATAGGCTCCATTTAAATAATAGTGAAGATAGAAGTTAAATAAAAATATTCAATTATGTTTACGAGTTCAGACATATACATCTTCTACTTCATCAAGCGTAGTAAGAATTGACACTTACTTCATTTTTGTTTCCTCAAAACTTTTGAAGTTAACGATTATACATTGGTCGTTCTCCAGATGATGTATGAAGATGCAAGTCAAGTGGCCACGGATGCAGTTAGTAGTATAAGGACAATAGCTTCCTTTTGTTGTGAGAAAAGAATTACAAGAATATATGATCGTAAATGTAGAGCCTCAGTGAATCAAGGAGTCAAAACAGGAATAGTTGGGGGTATTGGATTTGGTTTCTCATACTTGACATTGTACCTCACATACGGCCTTTGTTTCTATGTCGGGGGGCAATTTGTGCGACAAGGCAAATCAAATTTTGGTGAAGTTTTTAAGGTATGTAGATGCAGTGTTTCACATGTAAATTTACTCACTAAGGATTATCTTCTCCATATTTTTTGCCATAGTTCTACCATGAGGTCACTTCACTTAGTAAGTCAATTTTGCAGGTTTTCTTTGCACTGGTCTTAGCAACTATGGGAGTATCTGAAACAAGTGCAATGGCCTCCGATTCAAAAAAAGCAAAGGATTCAGCTATCTCTATATTTACTTTGCTAGACCGAGTATCCGAAATTGATTCAAGGAGCAATCAGGGTTTGATATTAGATGAGGTCAAGGGGAACATAGATTTCCAACAAGTCAGCTTCAAATACCCAAGTCGCCTAGATATTCAAATCTTCCATGACTTTACCCTGCACATACCCTCTAGAAAGGTTAGCCTACTTCTCATATAATAATCGTGTCGTCATATCTTGTACAACCATGCACTTAGGAGCTTGCTTTCGATATGCTCTTATATAGACTGTTGCGCTTGTTGGAGAAAGTGGTAGCGGCAAGTCAACTGTAATCACACTATTGGAGAGATTCTACAATCCCGATTCGGGTACCATTCAATTGGACGGAGTGGAAATCAAGAGCTTAAACATAAATTGGTTTAGAAACCAAATTGGACTGGTGAGCCAAGAGCCTATACTCTTCAATGACACAATACGTGCCAACATAGCCTATGGTAAGGATGGGGATGTCACCGAAGAGGAGCTCATTGCAGCTGCAAAAATATCCAATGCACATGAGTTCATATCAAGCCTTCCTCAAGGGTATGGCACCTTCGTTGGGGAGAGAGGGGCACAACTATCCGGTGGCCAGAAGCAACGGGTGGCTATTGCGAGGGCGATACTCAAAGATCCTAAGATACTACTACTCGACGAAGCAACTAGTGCCTTGGATGCAGAATCTGAGCGAATTGTGCAGAATGCCTTAGATCATGTGATGGTTGGCAGGACCACGATTGTCGTGGCACACCGCCTATCTACTATCAAAGGCGCCGATATCATTGCAGTTCTCAAAGATGGTGCAATAGTGGAGAAAGGAAGTCATGACTCCTTGGTGAACATCAAAGATGGATTGTATGCTTCACTAGTTGAACTCCGTTCAGCATCACCGTAATACCTAGGATTAGTATCGGTTCCTATTGTATACATGTGTTACATGTTGGTTGACCCCCTTTTTGATTGTTGACTTGTAATTGCGATACATTAGGAACTTGAAAAGGGGCTCAAGAAGTAAATAGCCATTTGTTGTGTCTATGCCTATCTAAATTAAGAGTGTACATATATTGGAAAGAAAGATTATTTGTCAGGTTTTGATTCTCAAATGTACATTTCTAGTGTCAATGCATAAAGGCGTGTGGTTTTGTACTGTACATACCGTATGTATATAATTATTCGAAGAATCATCTTTTGACATGTCAAACATATCATACATTGTATGAAGATGATATATAGCTCCTTTTTTCAGATGTTGTTGCTATCCACGGTTTGGGTGCTAATTCGTACATGTGTATTTTCATTGTGACGATGAATGTTTATGTTGCTTCCTTTTAGGTGCTTTTGTGGCCACAAATGATATCATCATGTCTTTCCAGTGTTTTTTTTCTTTTTCTTTTGAAAGGATGTCTTTGTAGTGTTATCCTTGAGCACCAAATACTCAAGCCGAGACTTGAACCCTGGTGGGCTGATTTCTTGTGTGTAGCTCACGCCTCCAAATGTATTTCATCATGCAAACTTACAGTAATGCAATATACATACCCATGTACATGTGTATTATTAATTTCGGACTTTTCTGAAACTTAAAATATCTCATTTTCAGTTCTTTGAAAAACTTTGTTCATGTGGACTTTCTTCATAATTATAAGGGACCTGGCTAGGGAGCGCCCGTGCGCCCGTCTGTGCCATCGAGCACACCTACCTAAATAGGAAATTAAAGCTTTCTCCGTAACGTAGGTCTCACCTAGTTGTCCTGATTAGGAAAAAGTGGTCCCGTTTTCCCGTGACTCTCGTCTAACAGATCAGCCATGTTTCATATCTCACGTGCATTTAATTGATGTTCCAAAAAAAATAAAAAGCTATAACTTTTGATTCGAAGGTCGGAATTCAGATCCGTTTTGACCGTTGGGTTCCTGGCCGATAAGAGTATGTTTCGACGAACTTTTTTTTATGAGCAACTTCTGGTGGAATGGAGGCAACTTTAGTGCTATAGGAAAGCAACTTCTTATTTTTGACCTAGTATGACTTCCTATTAGGTTGATTTGTGTTAAAACAAGAAAATCACACAAAACATGAGGGGCCTTTAGTGCGACATACAAGCAAATTCACTACACTAAGTGTACCTATGAACCTTGCTAACTTTATCCCAACTTGCCTATCATGGCTGCTCAGTTGCCTATCATTGATGCTCAGTTGCCTACGATTGATGTTCAGTAGCCTACAAATACTATGAAATTGCCTAACATTGATGGTCAGTTTCCTATCATTGATGGTTAGTTGCCTATGATTGATGTTCAGTTGCCTACAAATACTATGAAATTGCCTAACATTGATGCTCAGTTGCCTACGATTGATGCTCAGTTGCCTATCATTGATGGTCAGTTGCCTACGGTCGATGCTCAGTTGCCTACAAATACTATAAAATTGCCTACCATTGATGTCTAGTTGTCCGCTATTGGTAATTAGTTGCCTACCATTGCTGCTCAGTTGCCTAATTTTAAACATTAGTTGCCTACAATATTGTGAAGTTGTTCATCATTGTTTTTCTAAATTGCCTACAAACACTATCAAGTTGCCCATCGGTGATGGTTAGTTGCCTGTGATTACTATTTCAATTGCCTACAATACATTAAGAGGCCGCCCACCGGTGCTAAGTTGCCTATCTATGAAACTAAGTTTCTTACATACCAAAAAGTATTGCCTGCAATTGATGATGATGTTAAGCTACTCGTTAGTCATGCCTGGCAACTCATGATAATGTTTGCCTACCTCCGAAACTAAGTTGCCTATAATATTATCAACTTGGAGGTGAATCTTAGCTATGATAGAATACTTGCTAGTTATGATAGGTAAGTTAGAGGTGAAGCCAACTTGAACGAAATTTTCGATGATATGTAGTCATGCTACGCAAACTAACAAAAAGTTGCTTTTCTATAGTACTAAAGTTGCCTCCAAATCACCCAAAGTTGCTCATGAAAAAAGTTAGTCGAAACATACTCATATGGGATCTAGTTTTGAAGAGCTCGTCGCGAGAAACCTAGGGGTGAAAACAGATCTTGATTTCGATGCTCAGTTCAAAAGTTATAGCTTTTAAAATTTTGAAAATGCAAAATAAATGCATACAGACCTACACTTTCCAACTGGATCACTCCTCGCATGGTGCACTGCCCAAATGTGGGACCATGCTCCTGTCGTGACATGCGCAGGTCATTAGCTACCATCGCGCTGATGTTTGATCTGGCGACAGCGACGGGTGCGCTCGGAGCGATGAGATAGCGCAGCTGCACTTTTAAGCAACGGATCCGCTAAAAATCAGTCAACTGAGACTTGGGGAAGTCTCAGTCGATTGCTCAGCCGTCCGATGTTGAGCAGCGTGTAGATTCGCGCTAAGGCTGTTTGTCCCTTGTTTCGGCCTGTGTAAGGCGTGGACCAACCCATTTTCCTTTTCTTCTTGTGGAACCGCGATCCCGTGCGAGCGTTTGCTTTTTTAGTGGGTTGGGCTGTTTTTCCGTGCGGGCTTTTGTTTGTTGTTTTGTTTTTTGAGAAGTGGAAGCGGCCGCCCCCATGGTGATTAAGAAGAGGTGAACGGGCAGTCAGAGCTCAATCCACATCGTCTCTCTCCATTCCCCAATATCAAATCAGAAGACGAACCAGAGGACGAGAGAGGGGAATGGCCGGCGCTGCTGATGCAGTGAGTTCCCCCCTAATTTTTCTTCTCCATCCTTCTTTCTGTCTTGTTTTTGCTGATGCTACACCGTAGATCTGTAGGGGATTGGGGTCCTTCTTTCTGTCTTGTTTTTGCTGATGCTACACCGTAGATCTGTAGGGGATTGGGGGGGGGGGGTAGTTTTGTTAGTGGATCGAGTGTAGATTAGTAGATTCAAGTCTACGATGGACTCCAGGATTTATAGGCATTTTTTTGTATCCTTACTTGTTCAAGCAATCAACAGATTGGAGGATTGATTTTGGAGGTGGTAGTTTGTACGAACAAGTTCAAGTTGTATTTTTGTAGTGTCTCAAAGGGGGCGGCCAGAGTAAGCGGCTGCTAGGCCTTTTTTGTTAGGTGGTGCAGACCTAACGCCAAGTTAACTTCAATTTTTAGTCTTTTTAATTTCAATTTTTTTGTTAGCTTCTTAGTCTGAAAATAGATTTTAGTCCAGGGGCTTGTTGTGAGTCAGCAACATGAGGTCCTCGCCCAAGCTAAGTGCATGTCTGCTGCAATGTAGGAATGTGTTACTGTGCCCATGTATCCAGTAGAGTAGATAGGATTTTTGTATGTCCATAATTCCGTCGCAAGATGAGGTACCGTTCTTTTTCTTTTTGTATTAAATATCTGATTAGTAGTTTGAAGCAGAGAATTGCGTCCATAGTTTATATTTTTTTAGTTTTTTTTTGCATGTTGAATGCACAATAGTGTCTCTCGCTTAATGAATGATACGTACACTCGTGCGTATTCGAGAAAAAAATAGTGTCTCTCGCTCACGCACGTCGATCGGCAATGTCGGTGTGGCAGATCATACTGCCAAAGTTCCTGTTGGTGATATACCTCATATCTCGTGTCCTTATTGTTCAAGCAGCCAATAGATTGGAGGTGTTTTTGTGTGTTTTTTCATGCAGTTGTAAGGTGCTGGAGAGTGTGGCAGATCATACTGTTTTTGTGTGTTTAAGTTCAGTTAGGTTCAGTTAGTCTGGTTCTTTTTCTGCTTCTTCATATGTAAAGCCAAGTAAATTGTACTTCTTTAGTCTGAAGTTCAGTTAGGTTCAGTAAGGTGCTGGAGATGTACATGCATGCATATTCATTTTTGTACACTTTTCTTTTTTTACAAAATAAATTGCATTGGATACTAAATTTGTTAACAATACATGAACTAGTGATTACAGTATAGGCTGGGCATTTATATCTGACACCGTGGATAGTTACTTGTTTGTTCTGTTTGTGCAAAATGCCGTTTTTAGAGAATGAACCAGGCAGGAGAACCGTTGTAGCTGCTTACTCATTGAGGCACTGGTTAGAACTAGTAGTAAAGCCAAGTAGCTATAATAGTGATTAGTATCTTTTTTGTTTTTTTTATTACTGGAAGTAGTACTAGTAACACCACCTTTTTTCTATGTAGGTACATTTAGTTCAGAGGTTAGACTCATGACCACCACAGGAGTATTTTCTGATCTGTCGAGTAGCAAAAAATGAAATATCTTAGCCTAGATTAGCATCGTTTCTGAATTAATTTAGTCATAAAAATGTATTAAAAAGCAAAAAATTTGTCATTTTTGGGGGGCAGGATTTAATTTCAGGAACCTGAACGGACCCTGTGTGAAGCTATTCGAAACTACTTTTTGTTTGTAATTCTTTTTTTTTTCAGAAGAGCGTAATAGTAACCACATGTACAGCAATACTTTCGTTTCTTCTGTTTCCTGAAACTGAAACTACTAGTCTTTTTACAGCATAAGTACTTTTGTTTTGGTTGTACCATCGGGTAAGCATGGTTTTTGGGCTTTTTTCGCAGTCATTAAGCTGCATGAATACATTGTGAAATATATATATGTTTCTGAGGTGAAAGAATGACACTGTAAAGTGTTTTTTTAGTGAGTTATCCATTCTAATTTTTTTTGCTTCCTTTTTTGATGTGTACAGGGGGTTTGTGGAGTTTGTTTCAACCATTGCAAGTATGAGAGCAAGGGAAGCGGTTTCAGCATGCTTGCATGGGAGGAGTTCAAGAATGCAGGGGTAACTCACTCCTAACTTTTTGTACTAATGTCATCACAATACTCACAACTTTTTGTCGTGACATCACTCCTAACTTTTTTGTTTTTTTGTTCAAATCAGGTTGTGCCTTGCAATGAAAGGGCCCGTTTCAACAATGCGACAAGAGAGAAGGTGACGTTTGTGGCAAACCAACGGGCATACACTGTAAAGTGTTACAAGGGTCGCAGAAAGAGCGCTATGTATGGGAGAGGTTGGAGGAAGTTCTATGAAGACAACAATCTGGGCAAGGGTCAGATGGTGGTGTTCTACCTGGATGAACCTTCGCCTACGGCATCTATTTTGTGGTTCCAGGTGGGCAACGGCTCTGAAGATGAACAGCCTATGGAAGAGGGTGATCCCATTGAAGATTCAGATTTCAGGTAATGAGGATGGAGAAGCTTCAAGCGATGATAGTGAAGGCATTGTTCGCACTAGGGGGCTTTTGCTTAATGAGACAGAGGATGCTCAGCTACAAGGGCTGCTGCCTCTCAGTGATGGTTTCATCGGGTTTGCTTTTGTTCACCGCCTCACAAGGACTGACATTCGCTTGGGCATGATGGTATGTATATATTTGTCTTCGTTTTTTCTTTTTTTGTATGTGTATGCTACAGGCATATATATGTGAACACACAATGCAAATATGATTCCTTGAAAGAGAAGGGGCGGGGGTAATATGGATTCTGAACCAAAAATATAAGATTTTTTTGTATTAGTTTTTAGTATCTGCAAGAATGTTTTGAACATGTATTCATGCTCAGTTTTTTTCCAGTACGCTCTTTTCAAGCAAAAAAAATCTGAATTGTGTTTTTACCCGTTTTTTAAATTATTCAAAGACCAAAGAAAGTTTGATTGTTTTGATATAAACACTCATATTTTTTCGTGTCTGTTTGTGTTTTTTTGATAGAAAATACCCAAGAAAGTTGCTGCTGCCACGCCGTTTGAAGAACAGGGGGTTGTTGGTATTTATGTGGATGGTCGGAGATTCAAAAAAATCTCATACAAAACTGCTGATGATGGCCGCATTGTGTTTGGCAGGAAGAAGTGGAAAGACTTCGCAGCTAGCAGAGGACTCAAAGTCAACACAGCTGTTCTTATTGGCTTCAAGAGCAGCGAGAGGGATGATGTCCATGTCCTGGTTATCTTGAAGAAGCTTGGCTAGGCAGCAGCCACAGCAACTAATGACAAGCAGAGCTGCGTCTATAATACTCATCTTTTGGGTATTCTATATATTTCTGTGTCGAAGTCTGTATGACGAACCTTTAATTTATGTGTACACCGAACAATGCGGCTTGAATAATATATGATGGGAACCTTTTTCTACATTATATTCAAGTGTTTCACCTAAGTTTTTTTTTGTTGATTTTTCAGTAACCATACATATACTTTTTTAATTTATGTGTACATGCTTTTTTTTAAATGTCAAAATGTGTGCTACTGTATTCGTTTCAAGGACAGCAGACTTCCTCTATACATGTCAATTTTTTTTCCACGCTATCCAACCAGCTTATGTGTTTTTAATTATGGTGTCGAGGAACACGCTCCTTACACACAAACGAATGGAGAATGTGGACGATGAAACTTTATTTGATTTTTTTAAGCCTGTCGTGATCTAATTTTGCTTGCATGTCTTTTTCTAAAATGATTACTAGGGCAACTACATGTTTTTTTGTCGCAACTAGGGGGGGTGGGAGACCTTTGTTTTGTTGGAGGGGGCGACGTCAAAAGACATGGCCCCCAATTTACATGTTCCGCACTAGGGGGCTCGTAAAACTGCATGTCTTTCTACATTGGTCGCAACTAGGGGAGGGGACATTTGTTTTCTTGGTCGCAACGCGGGGAGTAGGGGGGGCACCTTTTTGTTTTGTCGGAGGGGGAGCCGTCGAGAGACACGGGGGCCCATTTTGCATATCCCACACTAGGCACGTAACTGCATGTCTTCTCTAACTTGGTCGCAACTCGACTACCCTATGTTTTTGTCGAATGGGGCGGCGTCGAGAGACATGGGGCCCAGTTGCATGTCCCACACCAGGCATGCAACTGCATGTCTTTCTAGGTTGGTCGCAACTAGAGGGCTTTTTTTGTCTTGTCAGTGGGCGCGGCGTCGAGAGACATGGGGCTCCAGTAGCATGTCCCACAGTAGGCACGCAACTGCATGTCTTTTCTAGCTGGGTTGCAACCTGACTTCCATTTTTTTGTTGGTTGCCGGAGGGGCGGCTTCTAGTTTTCTGGTCCAAACTCGGGGAGGGGGGCGGGCGTACCCAATTTTTTGTCGAATGGGGCGGCGTCAACAGACATGGGGCCCAGTTGCATGTCCCACACCAGGCACGCAACTGCATGTCTTCTAGCTTGGTCGCAACTAGAGGGCTTTTGTCTTGTCGGTGGGCGCGGCGTCCAGAGACATGGGGGGCCCAGTTGCATGTCCCAGACCAGGCACGCAATTGCATGTCTTCTAGCTTGATCGCAACTAGAGGGATTTTTTCTTGTCGGAAGGGCGCGGCGTCGAGAGACATGGGGCCCTAGTTGCATCTCCCACACTAGGCACGCAACTGCATGCCTTCTAGCTGGGTTGCAACTTGACTTCCATTATTTTGTTGGTTGCCGGAGGGGCGGCTTCTAGTTTTCTGGTCCCAACTCGGGGAGGGGGGCAGGTACCCAATTTTTTGTCGAATGGGGCGGCGTCAACAGACATGGGGCCCAGTTGCATGTCCCACACCAGGCACGCAACTGCATGTCTTCTAGCTTGGTCGCAACTAGAGGGCTTTTGTCTTGTCGATGGGCGCGGCGTCGAGAGACATGGGGGGGCCCAGTTGCATGTCCCAGACCAGGCACGCAATTGCATGTCTTCTAGCCTGGTCGCAACTAGAGGGGTTTTTTCTTGTCAGAAGGGCGCGGCGTCGAGAGAAATGGGGCCCTAGTTGCATCTCCCACACTAGGCACGCAACTGCATGCTTTCTAGCTGGGTTGCAACTTGACTTCCATTTTTTTGTTGGTTGCCGGAGGGGCGGCTTCTAGTTTTCTGGTCCCAACTCGGGGAGGGGGCAGGTACCCAATTTTTTGTCGAATGGGGCGGCGTCAAGAGACATGGGCCCCAGTTGCATGTCCCACACCAGGCACGCAACTGCATGTCTTCTAGCTTGGTCGCAACTAGAGGGCTTTTGTCTTGTCGGTGGGCGCGGCGTCGAGAGACATGGGGGGCCCAGTTGCATGTCCCAGACCAGGCACGCAATTGCATGTCTTCTAGCTTGGTCGCAACTAGAGGGATTTTTTCTTGTCGGAAGGGCGCGGCGTCGAGAGACATGGGCCCTAGTTGCATCTCCCACACTAGGCACGCAACTGCATGCCTTCTAGCTGGGTTGCAACTTGACTTCCATTTTTTTGTTGGTTGCCGGAGGGGCGGCTTCTAATTTTCTGGTCCCAACTCGGGGAGGGGGGCAGGTACCCAATTTTTTGTCGAATGGGGCGGCGTCAACAGACATGGGGCCCAGTTGCATGTCCCACACCAGGCACGCAACTGCATGTCTTCTAGCTTGGTCGCAACTAGAGGGCTTTTGTCTTGTCGATGGGCGCGGCGTCGAGAGACATGGGGGGCCCAGTTGCATGTCCCAGACCAGGCACGCAATTGCATGTCTTCTAGCTTGGTCGCAACTCGACTTCCATTTTTGTTGTTTGCCGGAGGGGCGGCTTCTTGTTTTTTGGTTGCAACTCGGGGATGGGGGGGGTACCCGGAGCGGCGTCAAGAGACATGGGGCCCAGTTGCATGTCCCACACTAGGCACACAACTGCATGTCTTCTAGCTGGGTTGCAACTTGACTTCCATTTTTGTTGGTTGCCGGAGGGGCGGCTTCTAGTTTTCTGGTCCCAACTCGGGGGAGGGGGGAAGGTAACTTTTGTTTTGTCGAATGGGACGACGTCAACAGACATGGGCCCAGTTGCATGTCCCACACCAGGCATGAACTGCATGTCTTCTAGCTTGGTCGCAACTAGAGGGATTTTTTCTTGTTGGAAGGGCGCGGCGTCGAAGAGACATGGGGCCAGAGTTGCATCTCCCACACTAGGACACGCAACTGCATGTCTTCTAGCTTGGTCGCAACTTGACTTTTCCATTTTTTTATGATTTTTCGGAGGGCCGGCTTCTAGTTTTTAGGTTGCAACTCGGGGGGTGAGAGTACTTTTTGTTTTGTCGAATGGGGCGACGTCGAGAGACATCAGGCGTAGTTGCATGTCCCACACCAAGCACGCAATTGCATGTCTTCTAGTTTGTTCGCAACTAGGAGGGGCTTTGTTTTGTCGGAGGGGGCGGCGTCAAGAGACATGGGAACTAGTTGCATGCCCACACCAGGCACGCAACTGCATGTCTTCTAGCTTTGGTCACAACTAAGGGGGGCTTTGTTTTGTCGGAGGGGGCGGCATTGAGCGACATGGGGCCCAGTTGCATGTCCAACTATACTCATGCAACTGCATGTCTTTCTAGCTTGGTCGGAACTTAGTGTCTTCCAACTTAGTTGCAATTAGGGGCCTTTGTTTTACCGGAGAGGGTGACAATAAGAGAGGGCAACAACTAGTCATGCAATTGCAAGCGTTGTCCCCCGGAGTATAACTACATATTCTTTTACAAACAATTTTTTTTCTCAAACTAGACCTTTTTTGCTTGGTCGGAAGGGGGCAGCTCCCCCGTGACTCCTCTACCCTCACTATGTGTCATACGAGCACCATAACACCGTTGTTTTAAACCACGCTCGCAAACACAAATCAAGCATGCTCTACCCTCACTGTGTAGAGGATTTATTAAAAAGTAATATTCATATACATTTACTTTCTTCTTTTTGCATTTTTTGATTTCCCAAGGATTTAAGAAAAAATAATTTTTTTTTGTATCTTATTCTAACAGCGGAGCTCATTTTCTCAAAAATAAAAGGAGCATATTAAGGAAGAAGAGTTACTTGTCCAGATCCTCGGACACATTTTTTAATACTTTTTTGTGAAGGAAAGGAGTTTTTTCGAAACGGAGGCAAAAGATTTGTCCTATCGATTAATTAAGCAGAGATAGTTGCCCAACAAATCAACGGAAAACAGTGACTATACACGGTGTGCTGCTGTTTTCTTTTTCTTTTTCTTTTTTTTAAGTCTCCGGAATGTGGACCCAGGCTCTACTTCTTTCTAGAGGTCACCCAACGGCACATAGACACAGAGAGAGAACGGGAAAGGAAGGAAGCCGCATCACGGGGGCGGTCACATCCAAGGTTTCCGGGGCGGAAGTCGCCGGCGACGAGATGCTCGTCGACGCCCGCGGCGAGATGCTCGGTGGCGCCCCTCCAGAGTCCTCGCGCCCCGCTGATGAGGTGAGCTACGGCCCCTTTTCCCCTCTCTCCCCTCCACCCCACACAATCGCGCCCCCGTTTGCGTGTACGCGAGGCGAAATCGAGCTGCGGATGTCCATTTTCTGCAATATAGGATTCATAATTTGTTGAGAATCACGATTCCGTGAGGGAATTGCAAGTCTAGAAGAGGGATTTTGGTGTGTTTTCGTGCAGCGGCATGGGGGGGGGAACTAGCGTGGTCGGCCGTGAGGTGAAATGGGCGCCGGTGGTGCTGCCCGACGAGAAGGTGTCAGGGGCAGCGTGGCCGTCTTCTCCATCGTTCTCCGGCGACACCCCGGCCAGCGCCACGCCCGGTCAGCAGGATGGGGAACTTAGTAGGACTATGTCTGAATTTTATTATGTGCTCTATGAGAGCGTCAGTCTAATTCTGTTCACTGTCAGAAGGCATTCTGTTTGTTTGTGTTTTTTTCTGAACTTAACATGTGGGAGCTGCTCAGATACAACGGCAACTAATCAATTTAGAGAGCGGGGACACGAATCATGGACAGATATGTATGCATGTTTTTGCAGTTTGCTGCTTGTTTTTTAGTTTTGCCATCTTGATATGGGGCGTCAAGTCTAGTCCCCTTGCAGAATTTGCCAACTGGAATTGGAGCGAAATGATTCCTGTACTTGAACAATGTTTGTGCACTCTGTTGCCTGAAAATTCAGAGTATGTGTACTTGAACATGTTTTTATCTGTACTTATGTTTTGAACAAGATATATCTGTGATTCACAAGTAAATGATGGCACCAAAACTGCTAGTATATAGCAGAATTTAGCAGTTTTGTAGTCCCCTCGCTGAATTCACGCAAACTGGAATATGTTTTGCGTCTTGTCCCCTGGCTGAATTTGCTAACTGGAATATGTTGCGTCTAGTCCCCTTGTCTAGTCATTCAGTGATTTGTGAGCATGGGAGGGATTTTGTATTTTGTTGAGATTGCGTCTTAGGAGAATGTACGCACCTAAGAACGTTTTACAATTTAGGTCTGCACAATTTTGTTGCAAACATCCTCCTGAGTTTAGAAGCAAAACATTCAGCCGGATTGATGCGTCCAGGGATGGGGACACATGTACAACAGGCCTCACAAACAGCAAAAACCCAGCAGAAAGCCCATACAACAGTAGCAGCTTGTTGGTCCAGCCTCAACCACGACAAACAAAGTGAGAAGCCCAGCCCAAAGTAACAAACAAACAAACAGGGGAAAAACGAAATAAGCCCAGATGCTAAGCCGTTTCAACCCAGCAGAAACAGAGCTACTTAACAGGCCTAGTCTCAGTCGACTGAGACCTAGACACTCCCTTTAAGCAATTAGGAATTATAAGTGTGCATCTTTTCAGGCTTATCTAGATTTCCATAACAGTGGACTGATATAGATGCTTGATGTTTGCAGCGGACCGGCCAGACCTCCATTATTGGTGCGTGCTGCACCTTATCGCTTCTCAGCCGAGCCTGCATGGTCTCCCATCCAGGCCTCCACCAGCTTGGTGAGCGTCACGTCCGACTCCCCGCCCTCGCCCAGCGCCTCCTTGGCCCTTGTCATGGCGGCCAGCGTGCGCTCCCGGAGCACGCGCCCGCCGTCGGACTCCATCAGCCACCGCACCTTCTTCTCCACCTCGCCGGCCTCCACCAGCTCAGTCTCGTACCCCTCCACCGCCGCGGCCAGCCCCAGCTCCTTCTCCAGGAACACCCGGTTCAGCCGCTGCTCCGCGTACAGCGGCCACGCCAGCATCGGCACGCCCGCCATCACCGCCTCCAGCACCGAGTTCCACCCGCAGTGCGTCACGAACCCGCCCACCGCGCCGTGCGCCAGCACGTCCCGCTGCGGCGCCCACGTCTTGACGACCAGGCCCCTGTCCTCCGTCCGGGCCAGGAAGCCCTCCGGCAGGAGGGCGTCGAGGTCCGGCTCCGGCGGCTCCTCGAACCTCTTGGCCGGGTCCTCGTTCGGCGGGCTGCGGACCACCCATAGAAATCTCAGGCCGCTCGCCTCCAGCCCGACGCCGATCTCCCTGATCTGCGCCGCGCTGAACACGCCCAGGCTGCCGAAGCAGAGGAACACCACGCTGCCCTCCGGCTGCGCGTCCAGCCACGCCAGGCACCTGTCCCCGCCGCGCTTCACGCCCACCTCCGCCGACTTTATCAGCGGCCCGATGCAGTGCACCGGCGCCGTCGGCAGGCCAGGCGGCGTGCACAGCCCGGCGCCGATCGCCTCCACGGCGCGCGGCTCCAATGAGCGGAACGTGTTGATGATGATGCCCCGGGAGCGGCAGAGGTCGGGCGACACCCGCAAGAACCCCCGGTACGCCGAGTCGTCGCGGTCCTGGAGCGGCTTGATCGCGTGCGTCGCCGGGAACGGCGAGATCCCCGGCACGCGCACCAGCTCCTCGCCCATCTCCCGGAAGCTGGCGGCGCTCTGCTCGTGCAGCACCGGCAGGTACAGGAACGAGGCCAGGGCCTCGGCGCCGGACGTGAAGAAGCAGTAGCCCGGGACCCCGAGCTCGGCGGCGAGGTCGAGGGCCACGCTGCAGAAGAAGTCGACGACGAGGACGGCCGGACGGGCATCACCGGCGAGGAGGAAGTCGCGGAGGTGCGGGTTGGAGAGGCGGGCGACCTCGTAGGTGACGGCCTCGGGGTGCGGGGAGGCGAGCGGCGGGAACTGCACGCGGGGCAGGCAGTGGAAGGAGATGGCCGGGTTGGCCGCGGTGACGCCGGCCAGGAAGGGGCCGCGCGCGCCGGTGTCGACGAAGGGCAGCTCCACGATGAGGATGGTGACGGCCAGCCCCCGCGCCGCGAAGAGCTTGCCCAGCTCGATCATGGACACCAGGTGGCCCATCCCCGGCGACGGGTACAGCACCACCCGCTTCATCGCGCCGACGGTACGCTTGCTGTGTCTGCTCTGATCTGGAGTGTGCGTGTGACTGAATGGTGGTGCAGCTGGATGGAGATGGTGAGCGAGGAGGAGCGGCCATTTTTATAAGCGGTGCGCTACGATCTGTGTGGCCATTAATCTGTGATGTTGGTGGTGCGTGTCCAACAGAACAGGATCTGCCATGTCGCTGTCTCCCTATCACCTCTGCAATTTTCCATACAGGGTCACACCACTTTACACCATGCAAAGACGGATGGGTCGACGTGGACCATGTGTGCTCGCCATTGCACCATGTGCAAGATCTATCTAGCACCGACGGGGCAGAAAGAAATTGGCTACTCCCTCCGGACCGGATGTTTAATTTCACTAAAACGTGTGTAGTATTTTGTAATTATGATTAGAAAATGCATTCGATGAGAAATTTGAAGTATATTTTTCAAGGCATGTTTGGTTACTCAAAAAGAAGACCTAAACCCGTGTACGATTGATAAACCCGGACGAAGATAGATAGTACCCAACGTTTGGCAATGTGAAAAATAGGAATTTCTTTTCGACAAGTTTGGCCTAGCATGTCTCAATCATGGTCAGCGCAAATAATGCACCTAGTCCTACCGTTGTGTGTACAACACATTGTGTTGAATGAGGCGAGACATGTTTTGGTTGTTGCGGACACATCCATCATAGTACGTTTGAACGTGAGTAAAGCGGAACATGGATGGATGTGCTCAAGCGGGACTCTCAAATTGTCGTCTCGCCCTCCACCTTTCACATCTCAACGTCGCAGCCTGTGGCGAATATGCTGCAAGAAACATCCCATGAGTATGATCCGAAGTAGGGGTCCCCATTCGCTCTCAGGTGGGACCAAAATTGCCACAAAATGCACAAAATAAACAAATACAGGGATAAGAATACGGCACAAGAGTTAAAGGGTACGTTTATGTCTCAATCGACTAAGATTTCATGGAGTCTCAATCGATTCAAATCTCACTCGACCGAGATTTTCTCAAATCTCCGTCAATTCAGATCTTTGTCAATTTAAAAACCATGTTGTACTCCCACATATATCACAACATATGCGTACAAACAATCACATGGCACCAACGCCCTTTTGACGATTTCCATTCCTTGCCTTCTTTGATGGTTTAGTAGCAACACACCCAAAGGGATGGCCCGGCCCAGTGCAACTTTTTTACTTCATTCATCCGAAAAACAAATTAGTAGCCCATGCCTGTTATGTAGAAGAAAAAAGATCTAGCATTATGCATGTGTCACATTGGAAACAGGGTCCTTGTCAAGAAATGCACATAATACTACACTATGACCTCTAGCTGACGGCCAGGATCTTGTCGAGTAAGTGAGAGCCAAAGTTTTTAGGAAAAGATGAACCAATGACAGCAAGTATGATTGCTACACTAGGCAGTTATAATGGTGAAAAATGAGAGGAGCATGAGGTGACAGACGAGGATGAGAACGATGCTTTAGCTGCCAGTCCGACAACGAACAAGTTAATTAACAACTTTAGTTGTTGTGTCAATTATGTCCATTTTATTTCTTACTACCTTCGTTCTTGTTTATACTAGCAGAAACAATATAATTAAAAAATAAATTCAAATATGAATCCAATAATATAATTAAAAAATAAATTCAAATATGAATCCAACAATATAATTTTTAGTGACATGCATTAATCTTTTTCTACTCAAATATGTGGCTAAATTCAAATTCAAATATTAATTAAACCTATGTTCTTTTAATACTTCCTCCGATCCATATTACTTGCCGCTCAAACGGATGTATATCCAGACGTGAGGGAGTTGTGGGGATGGACTAGTGTCCTGCCAATAGCCGATGGGCAGACATCTCCTGTATTTGCTTTTTAAAATTCCACCAAGGAGAAAATAAACAAATAGATAAATAGAAAGAAATGGCGCAAGTAACATTTCTCCCTAGCAAAATGGAAGTGTAACATATACTCCGTATGTGTGATCCCGGATCATCATCTCATGCTCCGTGTTTCTTGTTATCTTGACGTTATGATCCAAATATAACGCAAGAAACAATGTTGGTGTCTTTTTGAATTCATTCATTCGTTTGTTCATCGAAACAAAATTAGTATTGCCGTCCCGCCTTTCACGTCTAAACGCTGTAGCCTGTAGCGAATATGCTGCAGGAACCATCTCATAAGTATGATCGGAAGTAGGGGTCCCGCTCACTCTCATGTGGGACCAAAATTGTTGCAAAATGCACAAATAAACAAATGCGGGGATAAGACTCCGACACAAGACACTAGTAGAAAAAGAGGCTTCCATACGCCCCCATTAGTCCCCAAAATAATCGAACCGCTACCAAAGGGGTCTTTAGTCGCGGTTCGGGAGGAGACCCGCGACCAACTATCTGGGCCCAGCGCGCTCGGTCGACAGCTGGCGGACGGGAGGGGCTTTAGTCCCGGTTGGCCTGGCCAACCGGGACTAAAGGTCCTCAGGCTGGCCCGAAGGCCTTTAGTCGCGGTTGGCCAGGCCAACCGGGACTAAAGGCCCATCCCTATATAGGACTCAGCTCACTTCACTTAGCCACAATTGGTGCCACTTCTATTCACAATATTCAGAAGGGGGGTGGTGGGTTTGCTTTTGGTTCCTCCTATGCACACAAGGTGTTCGATGAAATGCCCGAGAGCATGAAACAAACATGATATGAAGTGTCCGAGCCACACTTGAGCTTTCTCATTTATTTTTCCTCCGCGATCGCGGTTAGCAACTTGAACCTTTCATGTGTCATTGATAAAATATGCATGTGTGTAGTTCATTGTTTAATTTGTATTATTTCTAGCTAGTTAGTTTAACAAATGCATGATGGTTAATTATATACTTTATATAATAATAATGCAGATGAATCGGCAATGGATGTACGGTACTCGACTCTCCGGCGAGTTCACTACGGGTTTGAAAGATTTCCTCGTAGTGGCAAATGCGAACAAACAGCGAGGTTTTATTATCTGTCCATGTGCTGTCTGTAAGAATCAGAAGGGTTACTCCTCCTCAAGAGACGTTCACATGCACCTGCTTCGGCACGGTTTCATGCGAAGCTATAATTGTTGGACCAAGCATGGAGAAAGAGGGGTTAGAATGGAAGAAGATGAAGAAGGGGATGATATCGATGACAACTATCATGATCATTTCGGTGATACTTTCATGGAGGATGATGCTGAAGGTGGGAAAGGGTTAGGTGAAGGTGAAGAAGAGGCACATGATGAGCCCGCTGATGATCTTGGTCGGACCATTGCTGATGCACGGAGACGCTGCGAAACTGACAAGGAGAGGGAGAATTTGGATCGCATGTTAGAGGATCACAAAAAGTCGTTGTACCCAGGATGCGATAATAGTCTGAAAAAGCTGGGCTGCACACTGGATTTGCTAAAATGGAAGGCACGGGAAGGTGTAGCTGACTCATCATTTGAAAATTTGCTGAAAATGTTGAAGAATATGTTTCCGAAGAATAACGAGTTGCCCGCCAGTACGTACGAAGCAAACAAGGTTGTCTGCCCTCTAGGTTTAGAGGTTCTGAAGATACATGCATGCATTAACGACTGCATCCTCTACCGCGGTGAATACGAGAATTTGAATGAATGCCCTGTATGCACTGCATTGCGTTATAAGATCAGAGGCGATGACCCTGGTGACGATGTTGAGGGCGAGAAACCCAGGAAGAGGGTTCCCACCAAGGTGATGTGGTATGCTCCTATAATACCATGGTTGAAACGTCTGTTCAGGAACAAAGAGCATGCCAAGTTGTTGCGATGGCACAAAGAGGACCGTAAGTCCGACGGGGAGTTGAGACACCCCGCTGATGGAACGCAATGGAGAAAGATCGGCAGAGAGTTCAAAGATTTTGCAGCTGACGCAAGGAACATAAGATTTGGTCTAAGTACTGATGGCATGAATCCTTTTGGCGAGCAGAGCTCCAGCCATAGCACCTGGCCCGTGACTCTATGCATCTACAACCTTCCTCCTTGGTTGTGCATGAAGCGGAAGTTCATTATGATGCCAGTGCTCATCCAAGGTCCAAAGCAACCCGGCAACGACATCGATGTGTACCTAAGGCCATTAGTTGATGAACTTTTACAGTTGTGGGGCAGACCTGGTGTACGTGTCTGGGATGAGCACAAAGAAGAGGAATTTGACCTACGAGCGTTGCTTTTTGTAACCATCAACGATTGGCCTGCTCTCAGTAACCTTTCGGGACAGACAAATAAGGGATACAATGCATGCACGCACTGCTTACATGAGACTGAAAGTGTACGTTTGGGTAATTGTAAGAAGAACGTGTACCTGGGTCATCGTCGATTTCTTCCCCGAAATCAAAACGTAAGAAAGAAAGGCAAGCATTTCAACGGCAAGGCAGATCACCGGCCGAAGCCTGCGGAACGTACTGGTGCTGAGATATTTGATAGGGTCAAGGATTTGAAAGTCATCTTTGGAAAGGGTCCTGGCGGACAATCAGTTCCGCGGGGAGTTGACGGGCACGCACCCATGTGGAAGAAGAAATCTATATTTTGGGAGCTACAATATTGGAAAGTCCTAGATGTCCGCTCTGCAATCGACGTGATGCATGTTACGAAGAATGTTTGCGTGAACCTGCTAAGCTTCTTGGGCGTGTATGGGAAGACAAATGATACAAAGGAAGCACGGCAGGACCAGCAACTTTTGAAAGACCCAGATGACCGGCATCCGGAATGGTTTCAAGGTCGTGCCAGCTACGCTCTTACCAAAGAAGAGAAGGTCATTTTTTTTGAATGCCTGAGCAGTATGAAGGTCCCGTCTGGCTTCTCGTCGAATATAAAGGGAATAATAAACATGGCGGACAAAAAGTTCCAAAACCTGAAGTCTCACGACTGCCACGTGATTATGACGCAATTGCTTCCGATTGCTTTGAGGGGGTTCCTACCGGAAAATGTTCGAGTAGCCATTGTGAAGCTATGTGCATTCCTCAATGCAATCTCTCAGAAGGTAATCAATCCAGAAGATCTACCACGGTTACAGAACGATGTGGTCCAATGCCTTGTCAGTTTCGAGTTGGTGTTCCCACCATCCTTCTTCGATATTATGACGCACCTCCTGCTCCACCTAGGCGAAGAGATTTCTATTCTCGGTCCTGTATTTCTACACAATATGTTCCTCTTTGAGAGGTTCATGGGAGTATTAAAGAAATATGTTCGTAACCGTGCTAGGCCAGAAGGAAGCATCGTCAAGGGCTATGGAAATGAGGAGGTAATTGAGTTCTGTATTGACTATGTTCCTGACCTTAAGCCGATTGGTATTCCTCAATCGCGGCACGAGGGGAGACTAAGTGGAAAAGGCACGATCGGAAGGAAAATCAACGATATGTATGGACGGTCATTCTATGACTGAAGCACACCACACAGTTCTGCAAAATTCCAGCTTGGTGGCTCCGTACTTCGAGCAACACAAGAATATTTTACGCTCGGACAACCCGGGGAAGCCTGAATCCTGGATTAGAAAGGCCCACATGGAGACTTTCGGCAGTTGGTTGTGAAAACATTTAATGAATGACAATGATGTTGGAGATCAGCTGTACATGTTGGCCAAGACACCATCTTCGACTATAACGACTTTTCAAGGGTACGAGATAAATGGGAATACATTTTACACCATCGCGCAAGATAAAAAGAGCACCAACCAAAACAGTGGTGTCCGCTTTGATGCAGCAACCGAGAACGGGCAAAAGGTCACATATTATGGTTACATAGAGGAGATATGGGAACTTGACTATGGACCCTCCTTTAAGGTCCCTTTGTTCCGGTGCAAATGGTTCAAGCTAACAGGAGGTGGGGTAAAGGTGGACGAGCAATACGGAATGACAATGGTGGATTTCAACAATCTTGGTTACCTTGACGAACCATTCGTCCTTGCCAAAGATGTCGCTCAGGTTTTTTATTTGAAGGACATGAGTAGCAAACCGAGGAAACGGAAAGATAAGAAAACGATCAGTACATCATGCGATGATCCAAAGCGCCACATTGTTCTTTCAGGGAAAAGAAACATCGTGGGAGTGGAGGACAAGACAGACATGTCAGAAGATTATAATATGTTTGGTGAAATTCCGCCCTTCAAAGTGAACACTGACCCAAGCATTAAGTTAAATGATGAGGATGCTCCATGGATACGGCACAATCGTAAGCAAGCAGGGACACAAGGGAAGAATTGATGTGTAATAATTTATTGTACCAAACTTTGTTGAATGGATCATGTGAAATTAAACGTACGATGGCGAATCCAGATGATTTGTATTTGGTCGATGAACTGAATGATGTATCAAACCTTTTGTGAAACCTTCAAGGGATCGAGGATGTAGAACAAAACAATCGGTATCGCCATCATACAGCCCTGCCGTGGCTACTGAGTGCATATATGCATACCAAATGCACGGCAGGACGTATGATGGCGAATCCGGATGATTTGTATTTGGTCGATGAACTGAATGATGTATCAAACCTTTTGTCAAACCTTCAAGGGATCAAGGATGTAGAACAAAACAATCGGTCTGAATTTTTAAAATGAATTAGTTTTATTTTTCTGGATTTTTTGAGATATTATTTGTATTTTTAAGATTTTAAAATGAATTAGTTTTATTTTTCTGAATTTTTTGATATATTATTTGTATTTTTAAGATTTTCAAATGAATTAGTTTTATTTTTTGAATTTTTTGATATATTATTTGTATTTTTAAGATTTTAAAATGAATTAGTTTTATTTTTCTGAATTTTTTGATATATTATTTGTATTTTTAAGATTTTCAAATGAATTAGTTTTATTTTTTGAATTTTTTGATATATTATTTGTATTTTTAAGATTTTAAAATGAATTAGTTTTATTTTTCTGAATTTTTTGATATATTATTTGTATTTTTAAGATTTTCAAATGAATTAGTTTTATTTTTCTGAATTTTTTGATATATTATTTGTATTTTTAAGATTTTCAAATGAATTAGTTTTATTTTTCTGAATTTTTTGATATATTATTTGTATTTTTAAGATTTTAAAATGAAAAGTATTTGAAAAAGGACCTTTAGTCGCGGTTCGTGACTAAAGGCTCTTTCCGCGCGGGAACGAAAACGGCGCGAAAAAACCTTTAGTCGCGGTTCGTGACACCAACCGCGACTAAAGACTAAAGGTACCCCTTTAGTCCCGGTTGGGAGTTAATTGCACGTTGGTACCACACTTGCGCACCTACTCACGAATCATTACCATTAGTTATTTTTTTTGCCATGCAGTACCAACTCTAAGCCTAAGTGTTGCAAAACAGTCTAAATCGCGTATAACAGTGTATTGACGCTGTATCTGACAGGCGCTGATGTGGCATATTCTTTTGCGAAAAAGACCCTAAGTTTTTATTTAATCGCGTATATACCCTTGTTTGCGAGAAAAACGTCCGGCTGGAAAAAAACAAATATTCGCGCGCGCGCACTAGCCGGGATTCGAGCCAACGACCAGACGTACGCGGCGCCCGCTCAATACCGCTGTGCTACATCACACATCGCGCTAAATATACTACGCGTATAGTTATACCATTGTCATTCTGTTTTCTATAAAATAATAATTCCTTTTTAATTCGACCGCGCGAGCCAGCCGGGATTCTAACCCACGCCGATACGTTCGCACCGCGAGCTCGCTGCCGCTGCGCCACTGCATCCTGCACGTCTTTTTAGTCCGAGCCGTTCCATTTTTGTGTGTATACGTTTGTTTTCCACATTTCGTTTATCTCTTTTCAGATCGTGTTTATTCTTCGAGCACTACGCTGTGTGTGTTGTATATTGAAAAAATTATACATATATATACAGCGTATATTAAAAAACTGTTTAATATATATATAGGCTGAACGTTATAATAAGATAATTGTATATTGAAAAATGTTCAATATATATAGTAAACAATGTGATGGACATTTTTTTCATACGATACGCTTTTATACGATTAACTTTTTAATATATTGCAATGAATATCTTTTTAATTACAATGCGATAAACATTTTTTAATATCATATAAATATTTTTAGTGTCATATAACATTTAGTACAAAATATTTAATATACACATTTAGTACAAAATATTTAATATACACATTTTTTAGTGTCGCATAAAATATGGAATGGCCCAAAGTATAAAAAGTTGCACGTGTGCTATATGAAGCAAATGTTGCAGTAGTGCAGCGGCAGGGAGTGCGCGGATTCGAATACGGGTAGTATTTTTTTTAGTGTCATACGAAAAACGGAACAGTCGAAAGTATACAAAGTCGTACGCGTGTGAGTTGACGCAAGTGATGCAGTGGTCCAGCGGTAGCGAGCGCATGTTGCGAGCAGATTGGCAAGTGTTCGATCTGCGGCGGGCGAGCGCGCAATTAAATTTTAATTTTGTAGTTTGTAAAATACAAAAAACGGCCGATTGTATAAGAGGACATACGCGTGCAATACGACACAATTGGTGCTGTAGCGCAGCGGTAACGAGCGCTCTGTGCGAAAGCCTGGTCGCGGGTTCGAATCCAGGCTGCGCGCTCTCGATAATTATTTTTTCGGCAGGACCCTTTTCTGGCTAACCAGGGATATATAAGTGATTAAATAAAAACTCGGGGTCTTTTTGCAAAAAAATTGCCACGTCATCACCTGTCAGGTAGTGCTTTACCCTGTCCACCTGGAGCACTCCACCACAACAACCCCATTGCATATGGCTATGCTCGTGTCACGGTGGAAGACATAGTCCAAGAGTTTGAGGACCTGGAGATTGACAAAGCTACACCCGAAGGGGAGAGAAGACTTGGAGATGTCAAGCGCCAGATCATTCTATGGAAAAAGAAGTACATAGTGTTTTCAGGCGAGGCGCCAAGGCTAACAAGTCCACCCCCCTCCAATGGTGGTGGTGGTGGCGGCGGTGGTGGTCGTGGTGGTTCACCTACACCTCCTTCACGCCATTCGACGCCGTCCCCCGATCCACAACCTCCAGCGGGTAAGCAGCCGCCGCCCCCCAATCCTCCTCCGGCGGGTACGACGCCCCCCAATCCTCCTCCGGCGGGTACGACGCCCCCCAATCCACCTCCGGCGAAGAAGCAGAAGCAGGCGTACAGCAAGGAAACCCGCTCCTGGACTATTAACCCGGACCCTTATGTACCTAAGACCACAAGGGTACCGGAGCCATCACTGAAGCCTCTCCACCCAAGGCCTTGGGAACTTAGTGAAGCTGAAACCAAATTGGCGCGTCTGCTCATTATGAGAAATGAAAGGCGGATACGAAGGCGATAAAAGAGCCTGAGCCCAAGCAAGTATTCACTGAGAAGCAAAAGAAGTGGGCTAAGGATTTTTTGACGACACCGTCCCAAGCCGAGCTGAATATGCCTGACGACTATGGACATGAACTTCGTAGGCAAGCAGAAATATTGAAGGAGGAGAAAGAAGAAAGTAAAAAAAGCGGGAAACAAGTTGACCAGCTCGGGATGCAGAATAAACAATCGATCCCCCCGCTCATAGTGAAAGCCGGTCCGGAAGAGGACCCCGAGATCATAGCAGCTGCGGCAGCACTTGGATTGACTGTAGCGAGTGCCATGAAACAAGCGTCCGAGATGGGTTTGACTCTTCGTGCCTCGTTAGACCTTGAGGATGCGCCAGTATGTGAGATAGCATTACAATATGTGCGGAATGGGCCTCTCGTCGAGCCTGCGCAGGAAAAGAGTCTAGCACCACAAATGCGAAATCTGCTATGTTGGTACAAGCATTTCATAACATGGGCCGGCAAAGAATATGTTTATGCGGATGTTACAGAGGAGCATCACACCAAACGGTACTCTGTACAAGTTCATATGAGTGAATTGTTCCAGCTGTTCAATCTGCGCGAGCTCGACAAATCTATCCTGAGTTGCTACGTTTTGTAAGTGATTTATTTCTACCTCATCTCGTTCTTCATTGCCTGCACTATATATATATATATATATTTTCCTAACTATATTGTTGCGTACGCTATTATGCAGATTGAAGATTTGGGAATGCAAAATAAGAAACATCCATGATGTTGGGTTCATTGACCCACATATCGTTAATGGACATGTGTTACAAAATCACCCCGAAGACGTGGAGAAAGACTTGTACAAGTTTCTTAGAAAGCATCAACTCAAAAGTCATATTCTATTTCCTTACCAGTTTGGGTGAGTGTTTCTCTCTTGTGCCCATTCTCTTTTGTTTACTCCATGCATGGTATGTCTAATCGATGAGTTATGCATGACTGTGCATGTAACGTGTCCGCAGGTTCCACTGGATTCTGCTAAATATTGAACTTCACACCTCCAGAGTTCTAATCATGGACTCTATGGATTCGGATTCAAAGCGTTGGGCCGACATGAGAAAAATGCTGCAAAAGTAATTATTTTCAATCATTTGAGCTCTATATCGATCGGTCTCTTTCGTTCATTTCCTAATATCAAGTAACTAATAACTCCCTTGTTCATTTAATTTTCTTTGCCCTGTAGGGTTTGGAGACGGTTCTCAGAAGAAATTGTCGGTGAATTCAAACATGAGCTAGATTTTAGAAGGTTAGTTAATGTGGATAAGCAGCCACCGGGGACCAATCTATGTGGATACTATGTTTGTGAGAACATCCGGAGACACACCTCTGAGCGGAAGGCATCGGATAGCGTGCAGAAGGCGACGGATAACTTGCGGAGGAGGCTTAGTCCAGAAGCTCGCTTCCGACCAATTCAAAATGAATTAGCAGGATTTTTCATGAGGGAAGTCATCAATCCTAAAGGAGAACACTATACCGAGGACGAAGAAATTTATATGCATACCCGAGATTGAAACTTGTTCGAAGTTGTATATGGTCATCCATCCTAATTGTGTATGGAAACTTGTTCGAAGTTGTATATGGTCACCCGAGATTGAATATATATTATATATTCCTCTTGAATTCTTCTTGTTTGAAATTTCATATGCATGTATATAGTAGCGTAGAATATGTGTACTGAAACTTCATCAAAATTAAAATAAAACACAAAATAAAATATAAAAGAAATAAAACACTACAAATTAAAAAGAAACAAGGTTTAGGGAGGCTAAAACCCTAAACCTGCGGAGGAGGCCTTTAGTCCCGGTTAGCCACGAGAACCGGGACTAAAGGTCCTCCGCCCCGACGGACTCCTGGCGCCCACGTGGACGGGCCTTTAGTCGCGATTCGTAAGAGGCGCGACTAAAGGGGGGGGCCTTTAGTCGCGCATATTTAGTCCCGGTTGCACAGCCGGGATTAATGGCCTTTGCGAACCGGGACTAAAGGCCTATTTTCTACCAGTGAGAGTTAAAGGGTCCATTTATGTCCCAATCAACTAAGATTTTCTCAAGTCTCAATCGATTCAAATTTCAGTCGACTAAGATTTCTCAAAACTGCATCGATTCAGATCTTAGTCAATTTCAAAACCATGTTATACTCCTTGCTCCCACATACGTCACACCATATATGTATGAATGATCACATGTCACCAACCGCTCTTTTGATGATCTCGGCTCCTTTGCCTTTTTTGGTGGTTTAGTAACAACGCACGCACACTGACCGTGCTACTCATTCATTTTAAAGAACAAACTTAGTATCCAATATTCCCTATCTTAATGAAATCGGCAGAGCCCCGGCCCGTTTGGTAAAAGACAATGGTATTATGCATTTGTCGCGTTGGGGACAGGGTCCTTGTCAAGAGACACACACAATACTACTACACTATGACCTCTAGCTGGTGGCCAGGAACTTGTCCATTACGTGTAAGAGCAAAAGTTTCAAGGAGAAAAAGAGGGGTTACATTACGCACGACAATCGGTAGATGTTTGAAGGTGAACTAATGACGACATGCATGATTGCGCAAGATTGCTACACTAGACGGTGATAATGGTGAAGAGTGAGAGGAGGATGAGGTGGGCATACGAGGATGAGAACGATGCTTAGCCGCCGGCTTGACAATGAACGGGTTAATTAACAACTTTTGTTGCCGTGTCAATTATTTTCATTGTACTTCCTTCGTCCCATAATATATGATCTTATTACATCCAATATGTGAGACTCAGCTTTGACGCTATTTCCACTCGGCTCTGATGCTTTGCTAGAATCAGGTGCACGACATGTCCATATAACATACTCAAGAGCCAGTTTTAATTTTTAAGAAACACAATGCAATCGTAGATGCTTACATAAAATGTAAGTAGAAGAAAAAAAACAAGTTCTCCCTCCGAACAGGGAGTAAGTGAAAAACATATGAACATGGCGTGATGGTAGGCGGTTTCAGTTTGTGTGGACGACATGATTTGGCATGTCGCTCTATCTCTGCCGCATGGCGGTTTTCGCCCGTTTCACTGGCAAATGATCGAATCTTGATTTCGTTGCGTTGCAACATTTACTATATGCAAAACAAATTGAATTGGTAAGTTTTGTGAGGTTAGCAATCTGGATTGGTAGGCAAACCAACCAAGCAGGCCTCAAGCAGGGGCTGAAGTCCTAATTCTATGTCGCCATGCAGCTGAACTGAACGAGGTGATATATCGATAACATAGTTGTAGACCCGTTCTTATGTCGACGTATCTCTGAACTGAACGAGGTGATGCAACGATAACATAGTTGTAGAGTAGTTCTTCTGTCCGCGTCCCGCTGAATTGAATGGGGCTTACTAGTGCAGAACCGGGCTTTAGCGCCGGTTCGTAAGGGCCTTTAGTGTCGGTTCTGCAACCGGCACTAAAGAGTGATGACTAAAGCCCCCCCCCTTTAGTACCGGTTCGGCACGAACCGGCGCTAACGTGCCACCACGTGGCACGAGTCAGGTCCGGGTGCGTGTAGGACATTAGTACCGGTTGGTAACACCAACCGGTACTAAATGTTTGGGTGTGTTTTGGTTTTAATTTTTATTTTTCCTTTAGTTTTGTGTTTTCAATTTAATTTAGTGATTGTTTTACATTATAATGAGTTGTTAAATCATTAGGTGAAAGTACCGCAGATTAGTTTCGACTGGATGCATGTGGATCCTAGCTAAGTGATCAAGTATATGCCATATCCATATTACTTGATCACTTAGCTAAGTGATCAAGTATATGCCATATCCATATTACTTAGCTAGGATCCATCCAGTTGAAACTAATATGCGGTTTCTTTCATAAATGATATAATAACTCATCATCATCATCATCATATTAATATAAAAACTCTTGCATCATATCATCACCAACAACAGTATATACTAGCTAGCAAAGATATCATCGAGTTCAACATGATCATGATATTATAAGCGTTCATAACACCACAAAAGCAAATCACTCTTTGAGATTAAGTTCAGGACGAAGAACACGGACACGCATGAGAGGGCAACAAGTACTAAGAGCATGATAACTAGCTAAATCACTCCTGCTGCTCTCTCTCAGGTAAAATAGCATAGAACATGTATAGCTCTCCTGATTCATCATATTGGAGCATGCAGATGAACCTGTCTCCTAATCGTGGGCTGCACTTTTGATTGCTGCCCCCTAGTACTTCTCTGCGATCGTTAACAATTTTGCTCCAATCTTTCACTATTAAGCATTCATCGCTTTCAGAAATCATGAATGCACTCATGTGCACTGTAGGCTATCTTGGCCGTAAGCTAACAATTGACATGCGACCTTTAGTCTCGATCCACTGAGGCACAACTGTCATCGGGAGTCCCTGTTGAAGAACATCGTATAGTAATTAATATACTTAGCAGTGAAAGTTTAGCTTGAAAAATAATGTATGCAAAAGATGCACTGAGGACTAATAGTAAAAATCTTACCATCTTTCCTAAATACATGTGACCGTAGTTCAATACGATCACTATTGGTCGCACGTTTTGAGTACCAAGATTTTCAAATTCAGGAAAATGATTTCTCTTAACAGCATCAAGATCCTCAAGCCATGAAACATAATGACTTATCTCCTCGCAGTTTAGTTCAGCTCCGGGACAGTAGTAGGTCCTGTCTACCAAGTGCCGGACATGTTTGCTTGAATGGAAATAAGCTGTCAATAGAAATTAGTTGTCAACTATTTTTGAATAAACAATATCAAAGACATAAATATGGTTGAGAAACTCACATAATGGTAGAACTGGAGGCGTCTGCACATCGACCCAGATGTCTCTATTACCTTCAATATCATCTTCCGGACGAATATAAAAGGTGATAACCATATCAGGCTCAAATGCATAAGCCTTGCATAGTGCTTGCCAAGTTTTGCATTCAAAATAGGTGTACGTGTCTGCATTGTATAATTTGACGTTGAAAGTATAACCATGCACTAGTAGAAAAAGGGTCTATTGTCCCGGTTCGTGAGGGCCTTCTGTCCCGGTTTGTGAACCGGGACTAAAAGGTCGTTACTAATGCCCTTGGCCTTTAGTCCCGGTTCTTACACGAACTGGGACAGAAGGTCCTCCACGTGGCCGCTGCGGCCAGCCCAAGACGGAGGGCCTCTGGTCCCGGTTGGTGACACCAACCGGGACCAATAGGCATCCACGCGTCAGCATTTCAGGGGCTGGGGTTTTTTTTTTGAAGGGGGGGTTTTGGGGGGTTTTGGGGGGTTAATTTAGGTTTTTATTAGGTAGCTATTAGAGAGAAGTGTCCTCTCTTTATCTCCGTGCTTGGTTTACCAACGCTACGTACTGCTATGCCTAAACATGGCTTAGATTGAAGTGAAGGCAACATGTGGTGCATGTCGAAAGTAATACTAATCCTAACTTGATCAAGTTTGGATTGTACTACTTTCGACACGCACCACATGCATGTTGCCTTCACTTCAATCCAATCCATGTTCATTTCACCCGCTGATATATAATAACTCTTCATGCGCGCATCATGCATCATCATATATAATAACAAGTCCTACTAATCATCATCATACAACTTCTACTCGTTATTAATAACAAGTCATACGATCATCATCCTCACAGTCATCGAACCAACCCTACTTAATTGTTCTTAGCACATGATCATCAGTATTAGGTAGGACCGAAATACCCTCTTTAAGGTAAAATAGCATAAAACAATATAGACCCTGACTCTCCATTATGGAGAATGGAGATCATCCTGTCTCCAATTCTTGCGCTTCGCTTCCTTTTGCTTCCAAGAACCTCCTTGCGACTGTCCATACATTTTTTCCATTCTTTGATTTGCATGTCTCCACTTCTTTTAGAAATCCGGTATGGACAGTTGAGATTCGTAGGATGACCTGGTTGTATATTCAAAACATCAAGCCTACCATTCTGATACATCAAATGAGGCACACAATCCTCTGGGATTATCTGTTGAAAAACATAGTAATAACTTCATAGTTAGCAATGATGTACTAGTTTTAGAACTATGCAAAATATGCACGGATGTCGTAATAGTAAGAAATCTTACCAGGGTATCTCCATAGTAGTTACCGTAGTTCAACACGTGCACTAGTGGCACGTATTGACCATAATGTTGAGGAGTTTGATTGTAGATATTGTAATTCTCAATATCAGTACAAAATCCGACCAGATGAGTTTTCTCCTTATAAGTTAACTCAGAGCCATCGGTGTAGTAGGTTCTGTCTACCATGTTCCGCACATTGTTTGAACAATCAAAATAAGCTGTCAATGAAAATAAGCTGTCAACTATTTTGAAATGAACAATATAAATTAGCTAATAACTATGTTTGAGAAACTCACATAGCGGTAGAATTGGAGGCGTATCAACAAGGACCCAAATGTCCATATTGTCTTGCTCGATGTCAGGATCACCAAGATCCATGGTGACAAGCATACCCTCATCAAAACCATACATCTTGCAAAATGCTTCCCAATTTTTGCAACCAAAATGGGTTACGCTCTCAGAATTATACAGCTTTACTTCAAAATCTATATCATGATGGGTCCTTAGGTGAATTTTCTTTGTTTCCATACTTTCATGGTCTTCAAAACCCATCCTCTCCAAGACGTAGCGTCTTGCATGGCATGGGATAAGCTAGCCGAATTGTAAAAGATGAAAAGTACACGTTGAAATAGTTGAAGTCGTGCTTAATTACGAAAAAATAACACTTGTCGTCGTTGCGTACCGTTTCAACATCGAAGGTCTCCTCCAGCTTAATACTGAAGCGCCGATCTTCGTCCAGGTGAGGCCTGTCGCACTGACCTCGGTCGTCGTGGCACCAGTCGCACTCCCCCGGGAGACTTTCATCGTCCGAGTACGACATTTCCTATGTTCATAATTCAAATATTAAACATCTACAATTAAATATATGTACTAAAAAACCTAAGTTAGATCATTATTATTCATCACGGGTTGACTATCGGTTTGTCGAGTCTTTTCTTGAAAACTCTCAGCTCACGTGGTGTATACATTCGACCGTTGGTGATGGTCGCTCCTCCCTTTGTCCCCGTGTGCATTACACCAAAATGTCTAGCACACGGGAACAAAGGAGAAGCGACCCCCACGACAACAGTCGGGATTCTTCGTCCTCTCATATATATATGGTGGAACTCTCCCTCACTGATTTCTCTCTGACATTTGTGACCGTCGGTGATGGTAGCTCCTCCTTTCGTTCTCGAGTGCATTACACCAAATTGTCTAGCACACGGGAACGAAGGAGAAGCTACCCCCACGACAACAGTCGGGATTCTTCGTCCTCTCATATATGGTGGAGACTCGACAGACTTACAGTCAACCCGAAATATCGTTTAATTATCTTTCTAAAAGAGGATTTGGCTGGTCTCACCTCGATGTCAGAGGGGGCGGTGACGGGGACGACGGCGGGGATGATGGAGGGGCCGGGGGCTCCTAGATTTCTGCGAAAACAAAAACCCTGTAAGCTATCAACTAATCATAGTGCTCTCCAATTTTAGCATTCAAAGTAGGATCGGAGTAGTTTTCCACTTTGAGCATTCAATAAGCAAAATCAAATCACAAAATAAAGTAGTATTCAAATTAGGATGCATTCAATTATAAGCAAAACTACATCATCTCCATGCGTCCGTACATCGTCGAATATTATCACTAATACACCTCGAATACTATCATACATATAGCATCGCTAGTACAGCTAGAACAGTAGCGCCCGACGGGTATCGGCGCGGGCGGTGGACACCCAAAGGGACGGAACCATCACAGGATCATAGCTCCAGTGAGATCCCTGAAGAACCTGCCAGGTATTGTCGAACCTGCCCTCCAACGCAACCATGTAGCGACGGACGTGCTGGTCCTCCTCGCTGACACGGTGACGTACCACCTCCGCGGTGTCCGGAAGCCTCGGCACCGTCACTGGCCCACGCGAGCGCCACCAAACAAGGATCGGGTCAACGACGGGCTGGTTCCTCACCAACCTACGCCCACCGGAAGGTAGCACCTCCCAAAACCAGCCGGCGGAGCCCAGTCCCGGACATGGCCCCTCTGATCAAGCCGGCCTCCTCCGCCGAGTCGACGACGAGGATGCGGGATAGGCATCGTCGACGTCGATGCGGGAATAATTGCTTTAACTAAAAAAACAAACTAGTTCTATTAATTTCCTTGCTAAAAATAAACTACTTCTATAGTAAAATAAACTAGTTTTGTTAAATCAACTAGTTCAACTACTAATTAAGCACTTACTATAAATAAAATAAAGTAGTTTTATTAATTAATCAACTAGTTCAACTACGAAGCACTTACTATAAATAAATAAAATAAAGTAGTTCTTACTAAAAATAAACTACTTCTATATATAGTAAAATTTAATAAAATAGTTCTATTAATTAATCAACTAGTTCAACTACTAAGCACTTACTATAAATATATAAAATAAAGTAGTTCTTACTAAAAATAAACTACTTCTATATATAGTAAAATTAAATCAAATAGTTTTATTAAATCAACTAGCTAGTTCAACTACTAAGCACTAACCTAAAATCGATATGTACTAATAATTAACCTCAATAAAAAATTAATACATATATGAAAAAAACGTATATAAACAAAAAAAATTGTATGAACATTATATTCATACATACATAGCCACATCCATTCATCATATAGCTACCACATACATATATATATACATTATATATATGAAAAAATGCAATGAACAAAAAAATAATACAAATTATATGAAAAAAATAAACAGAGTCGTGGCGTGGCGGCGGCTCACATCGGGCGATGGAGGGCGACGGCGTGGGCGGCGGAGGGCGACGGTGTGGGTGGCGGAGGGCGACGGCGACCGCGGCGGGCCGGGGGCGGAGGGCGACGGTGACGTACGGGCGACGGCTCGGGGGCGCGCGGCGGAGGCCGACGGCGGCGGGGGGCGGAGGACGATGGCGACGGGCGATGGAGTGGGCTCGGGGGCACGGGCGACGGCGACGGCGGCGGGGCAGCCTGGCGGCGTAGATCGAGCTCGCGGCGTCGTCGGGCGGGGGGAAACTGGCGATGGAAATCTGAAAATTTCCTAAGTGCTGGCTTATATAGCAAAGGCTTTGGTCCCGGTTCAACGCACAAACCGGAACCAATGACCACCCTTTAGTCCCGGTTGGTGGCACCAACCGGGACCAAAGGCCTCTTTTCACCAGCCCAAAGGGCGGGAAGTAGAGGGCTTTGGTCCCGGTTGGTGGCACCAACCGGGACCAAAGGGGAGCATTGGTTCCGGTTGGAGGCACCAACCGGGACTAATGTGCTGGCGCGGTGCGGTGGGAAGTTTAGTCCCACCTCGCTAGCTGAGAGAGCTCAGCACCTGTTTATAAGTTGCGTTGCAGCTCAGGTGCTGAGCTCCTCTCTAATATGCAGGCATTACATGCCTACCTTTGTCACTGCCCTGTTGGGCCTATTGGGCCTGCGGGCCTGCATCCTGGCCCATGTGCAGATGGGTTTCTAGTCGTATGCAGGCCGTGTGGCCCATTAGGCAGCATTTTTTTATTTTTTCCAGTATTTTTTTGTTTTTTGAATTATTTATTTTCTTTTGATTTTTGCTTTATTTTTTTATTCTTTTTGCTTTTAGCTCAGAATAATTATAAATTTTCTGTTACTCCATTAGTTTCCAAATTTGAATAGTTTAAATTTTATACGGAAACTCGTCTGTTACAAAGGGATTTCATTTTTTAAAACTTATTTGAACTCCTGACTTTTTGTGTGTTCAAAATGCACCATTCAAAGCTACATCACCATTTTTCAATCCTTTCTAACTTCATTTGTTATTTTTCATGCATTTACTAATTATTTTGAGCTATAAGACCTAAAATTGAAAAGCATTTCAAATGAACTCTAAAAAGGTTGAAAGTTGGCATGATATCATCATTTCATCCACATAGCATGTGCAAGAAAGTTGAGAGGGTTACGGCAAAAACTGGATGCACTTCGTGTACAAAACGGACAATCTCTTTCAAAGTATCAGGATTTCATCCGGAAACTCGTCTGTTACAAAGGGTTTCATTTTTTAAAACTTATTTGAACTCCTACTTTTTGTGTGTTCAAAATGCACCATTCAAAGCCACATCCTCATTTTTCAATCCTTTCCGACTTCATTTGTTATTTTTCATGCATGTACTAATTATTTTGAGCTATAAGACCCTAAAATTGAAAAGCATTTCAAATGAACTCTGAGAAGGTTGAAAGTTGGCATGGTATCATCATTTCATCCACATAGCATGTGCAATAAAGTTGAGAGGGTTACGGCAAAAACTGGATGCACTTCGTGTACAAAACGGACAATCTATTTTCATTTTGAGAGGAGCTCAACAAGGCAGAGAGGGACGTGTTTTTTTTCTCTTTTGCTTTATTTGTTTTGTTTTGTTTCTACTTACAACAAAAAACGTATTTATTTTATTTCTAATTACTTATGTATTTTACTTTAATTATTTTATTTTTATTTATTTTACTGCTGCTATTTTTATTTATTTTACTGCTGCTATTTTTACTTAATTTATTAAGGTTTATTTATTGTAGTTACTATAGTTTATTTTATTAAGGTTTATTTAGTTTTATTTATTTTATTAAGGTTTATTTATTTTATAAATATAAAAAATGAACATAGATGCGCTTATAGAGAAAATTAAACCTAAATTCACAGTAAATTTCAATTTACTGTGAATTTAGGTGAAATTCCCTGTATAAGGGCATCTATTTTCACTTTAAGAGAAGCTCAACAAGGCATAGAGGGACGGGCTTATAAACTGGTGTGAGCGCCCTTCGGTTGGCGAGGTGGGACTAAACACTGGCCGCAACTAGGACCAGCCCTTTAGTCCCGGTTTGTGGTATGAACCGGGACTAAAGGGTGGTGGGCCAGGAGCGTGGCCCATTGGTCCCGGGTTGTCCCACCAACCGGGACCAAAGGGTCCAGACGAACCGGGACCAATGCCCCCACGAGGCCCGGCAGGCCCCTGGCCGCACGAACTGGGGCTAATGTGAAAACTGCCCTGTGACCTAAGCCCTGTTTTCTACTAGTGATGCTCGGTCTTCAGGTAAACTCTCTTTACCTTCATAGTTTACATAGCACTGAAACCTATCTTATCCAAGACAAAAATTCTTGCATGGCAGGGGATGCGCTAGTAGAATAGTGAAAATTTAAAATTATAAGTTGAAGCAAATGAAGCATATATAAGTCATGCTTAATTACGAAAAAAGACTTGTCGTTGTGACTTACTGTATCCACTTCGAAGGTCTCATCCAGCTTGATGCTGAAGCGCCTATCATCAACAAGGAAATTTCTGTCGCACAGGCCGCGCTGGTCTTCACAGAATTTGCACTTAATGAAATCTTTTTCATCGTCAGACGACATTTCCTATGTTCATATAGGTGAAACATTAAACACTTACTAGTTCTATTAATTCAACTAATTCAACTACTTCTATTAGTTCAACTAGTTCTATTAATTGAACTAATTCAACTAAGCATTTAATAAAAATAAACTTGTTCTATTAATTTTCTTACTAAAATAAAGTAGCTAGTTCTATATAGTAATATTTTAATTAGATCATCAAATCTCAGATATCTAAATTTTCTTACTAAAAATAAACTAGTTCTATTAATTCAACTAAGAATTTACTAAAAATAAACTAGTTCTATTAATTTTCTTACTAAAAATATATATAAAGTAGCTATATATAGTAATATTTTAATTAGATCATCAAATCTCATATACCTAAATTTTCTTACTAAAAATAAACTAGTTCTATTAATTCAACAAATTCAACTAAGAATTTACTAAAAATGAACTAGTTATATTAATTTTATTACTAAAATATATAAAGTAGCTATATATATTAATATTTTAATTAGATCATCAAATCTCATATACCTAAATTTTCTTACTAAAAATAAACTAGTTCTATTATTTCAACTAGTTCAACTAAGCATTTACTAAAAATAAACTAGTTATATTAATTCAACAGAAAATTTGACATGCATTAATCTAAACAACAGAAAACAGAAAATAAGTAAAAAAATGTGTGTGTGTGTCTCTGTGTGTGTATGTGTGTGTGTGTATGTGTGTGTGTGTGTGTACGAGCGGGGCGGCGGCATACGGGCGGCGGGCTGGGGGCGACGGCGCGAGACGGCGACACGTACGGGGCGGCGGGCCGGGGGCGATGGGGACGGCGAAGACGGGCGGCGGGCCGGAGGCGACGGCGCGAGACGGCGACGACGGGGCGGCGGGTCGCGCGACGACGGGGGCCGGCTGGGGCGGCGACGGGGGCGGCGACGACGACGGCGACAGGGACGGGCTGGGGCGCGACAGGGGCGGCGACGGGGGCGAAGAACAAACTAAAACGAACTGAAAATATTCGTAAGTGTTGCTTATATAGCGGTGGCCATTAGTACCGGTTTGATCCACCAACCGGTACTAAAGGCCTATTTTGGCCAGGCCAAGAGGCGGGAAGAGCAGGCCTTTAGTACCGGTTGGTGGCTCCAACCGGTACTAAAGACCCACCTTTAGTACCGGGTTGGGCTACCAACCGGTACTAAAGGGGGTGCGCTGCCACCCGCGGTGTAGAAAGTTTAGTCCCCCCTCGTCGGGCGAAGGGCAGCCGCACTGGTTTATAAACCCAGCCGCGGCTGCTACTTTCAACTCCCTTGTAAAGCAGGCTTCTGGGCCTAACTATGGCACGCTGCCCTGTGAGCCTGTTGGCCCTTGTGGGCCTGAATTTCCACGCCCGTGGTCTAGCAGGCCCACTAGGCAGCGCCCCAATAATTTTTTATATAGTTTTTTTCTTTTCTTCTTTATTTATTTTCTTCTATTTATTTCTGAGTAGTTTTTTATATACTTTTTTCTTTTCTGTTTTTTTATTTTCTTCTATTTATTTCTGATTAGTTTTTTATATAGTTTTTTTCTTTTCCCCAAATCGGTAAATGACTGAAAAATAGCAAATGTTGTCAGAAAGTGTTGAAAATTGATGACGTCACTTTGAATGGTGCGTACGGAACGCAAAAAAGTCTTGAGTTGTAATAAGTTTAAAAAATGAAGTGCCAGTGTAACAGATGAGTTCTCGTCAGAAACTCTGATACTTGAAAGAGATTGTCCAGTTTGTACACGAAGTGCGTCCAGTTTTTGCCGTAACCCTCTCTACTCTTTTGCACATGCTATGTGGGTGAAATGATGATACCATGCCAAGTTTCGACATTTTCAGAGTTCATTTTGTAGTGATTTTCAATTTCACGGTCATTTAGCTCTCTAAACAAATCGGTAAATGACTGAAAAATAGCAAATGATGTCAGAAAGTGTTGAAAAATGATGACGTCGCTTTGAATGGTGCGTACGAAACGCAAAAAAAGTCTGGAGTTGTAATAAGTTTAAAATAATGAAATGCCAGTGTAACAGATAAGTTCTCGTCCGAAACCGTGATACTCCGAAAGAGATTGTCCAGTTTGTACACGAAGTGCGTCCAGTTTTTGCCGTAACCCTCTTTACTCTTTTGCACATGCTATGTGGGTGAAATGATGATACCATGCCAAGTTTCGACATTTTCAGAGTTCATTTTGTAGTGATTTTCAATTTCACGGTCATTTAGCTCTCTAAACAAATCGGTAAATGACTGAAAAATAGCAAATGATGTCAGAAAGTGTTGAAAATTGATGACGTCGCTTTGAATGGTGCGTACGAAACGCAAAAAAAGTCTGGAGTTGTAATAAGTTTAAAATAATGAAATGCCAGTGTAACAGATAAGTTCTCGTCCGAAACCGTGATACTCCGAAAGAGATTGTCCAGTTTGTACACGAAGTGCGTCCAGTTTTTGCCGTAACCCTCTTTACTCTTTTGCACATGCTATGTGGGTGAAATGATGATATCATGCCAAGTTTCGATATTTTCAGAGTTCATTTTGTAGTGATTTTCAATATCACGGTCATTTAGCTTTCTAAACAAATCGGTAATGACTAAAAATAGCAAATGATGTCAGAAAGTTTTTGAAAATTGATGATGTCGCTTTGAATGGTGTGTACGAAACGCAAAAAAGTCTGGAGTTGTAATAAGTTTAAAAAAACGAAGTGCCCATGTAACAGATGAGTTCTCGTCCGAAACCTTCATACTTCGAAATAGATTGTCCAGTTTGTACACGAAGTGCGTCCAGTTTTTGCCGTAACCCTCTCTACTCTTTTGCACATGCTATGTGGGTGAAATGATGATACCATGCCAAGTTTTGACATTTTCAGAGTTCATTTTGTAGTGATTTTCAATTTCACGGTCATTTAGCTCTCTAAACGAATCGGTAAATGACTAAAAAATAGCAAATGATGTCAGAAATTTTGAAAATTGATGACGTAACTTTGAATGGTGTGTACAGAACGCAAAAAAAGTCTGGAGTTGTAATAAGTTTAAAAAATGAAGTGCCAGTGTAACAGATGAGTTCTCGTCCGAAACCCTGATACTTCGAAAGAGATTGTTCAGTTTGTACACGAAGTGCGTCCAGTTTTTGCCGTAACCCTGTCTACTCTTTGCACATGCTATGTGGGTGAAATGATGATACCATGCCAAGTTTCGACATTTTCAGAGTTCATTTTGTAGTGATTTTCAATTTCACGGTCATTTAGCTCTCTAAACAAATCGATAAATGAGTGAAAAATAGCAAATGATGTCAGAAAATTTTGAAAATTGATGACGTCGTTTTGAATGATGTGTACGGAACACAAAAAAGTCTGGAGTTGTAATAAGTTTAAAAAAATGAAGTGCCCATGTAACAGATGAGTTCTCGTCAGAAACCCTGATACTTCGAAAGAGATTGTCCAGTTTGTACACGAAGTGCGTCCAGTTTTTGCCGTAACCCTCTCTACTCTTTTGCACATGCTATGTGGGTGAAATGATGATACCATGCCAAGTTTCGACATTTTCAGAGTTCATTTTGTAGTGATTTTCAATTTCACAGTCGTTTAGCTCTCTAAACAAATCGGTAAATGACTGAAAAATAGCAAATGATGTCAGAAAGTTTTAAAAATTGATGACGTCGCTTTGAATGGTGCGTACGGAACGCAAAAAAGTCTGGAGTAGTAATAAGTTAAAAAAAATAAAGTGCCAGTGTAACAGATGAGTTCTCGTCCGAAACCCTGATACTCCGAAAGAGATTGTCCAGTTTTGTACACGAAGTGCGTCCAGTTTTTGCCGTAACCCTGTCTACTCTTTTGCACATGCTATGTGGGTGAAATGATGATACCATGCCAAGTTTCGACATTTTCAGAGTTCATTTTGTAGTGATTTTCAATTGCACGGTCATTTAGCTCTTTAAACAAATCGGTAAATGACTAAAAAATAGCAAATGATGTCAGAAAGTTTTGAAAATTGATGACGTCGCTCTGAATAGTGTGTACGGAACGCAAAAAACTCTGGAGTTGTAATAAGTTTAAAAGCCAGTGTAACAGATGAGTTCTCGTCTGAAACCTTGATACTCCAAAAGAGATTGTCCAGTTTGTACACGAAGTGCGTCCAGTTTTTGTCGTAACCCTCTCTACTCTTTTGCACATGCTATGTGGGTGAAATGATGATACCATGCCAAGTTTCGACATTTTCAGAGTTCATTTTGTAGTGATTTTTAATTTCACGGTCATTTAGCTCTCTAAACAATCGGTAAATGACTAAAAAAATAGCAAATGATGTCAGAAAGTTTTGAAAATTGATGACGTCGTTTTGAATGATGTGTACGGAACACAAAAAAGTCTGGAGTTGTAATAAGTTTAAAAAAATGAAGTGCCCATGTAACAGATGAGTTCTCGTCAGAAACCCTGATACTTCGAAAGAGATTGTTCAGTTTGTACACGAAGTGCGTCCAGTTTTTGCCGTAACTCTCTCTACTCTTTGCACATGCTATGTGGGTGAAATGATGATACCATGCCAAGTTTCGACATTTTCAGAGTTCATTTTGTAGTGATTTTCAATTTCACGGTTATTTAGCTCTCTAAACAAATCGATAAATGAGTGAAAAATAGCAAATGATGTCAGAAAGTTTTGAAAATTGATGACGTCGTTTTGAATGATGTGTACGGAACACAAAAAAGTCTGGAGTTGTAATAAGTTTAAAAAAATGAAGTTGCCCATGTAACAGATGAGTTCTCGTCAGAAACCCTCATACTTCGAAAGAGATTGTCCAGTTTGTACACGAAGTGCGTCCAGTTTTTGCCGTAACACAAGAAGTCCAGAGTTGTAATAAGTTATTTAACATAAAAAAGAGGCACAATGCTTAATTAGCTTCAAGCCTTTCGGAATAGTGCAAACTGCACTGCACATAGCTCCGTGCAGTCTACACTATTCCTCAAGGCTCAAAGCTAAGCAACGTGCAGATGAGCATTGCGCCTCTCCTTCATCGTCTCTGCACTCAGGGCTTATAAACCGCTCCTAGTGCCTCTCTCTTCGCGAGGTGGGACTAAAAACAGCTTACTAAGAAACTATAGTACCGGTTCATGGCACGAACCGGTACTAAAAAACAACTTACTAAGAAACTATAGTACCGGTTCATGGCCCCAGCCTGACCACAGCCTGACGCAGCCTCATTAGTACCGGTTCGTGATACGAACCGGTACTAAAGGTTGCTCACGAACCGGTACTAATGATCTCCGCCCGCCTAGCCGTTGAAACCGGCACTAATGGACACATTAGTGCCGGCTCAAAATCAAACCGGCACTAATGTGCTTCACATTTGACCCTTTTTCTATTAGTGGCTAGACATGCTGGTAGGTTTGGTTGTTGTAGACATTGAGGCCTGGCACCGTATAGTGGAGTGATGATGGCGAAAATGGAACATAGATTTGGTAGTGATGATGGACTCGCGTCCTGCCAATGGCCGATGGGCACCTAGACATCTTCTGTATTTCCTTTTTCAAATGTTATCGAGGAGAAAATAAATAAATAGAAATGACGCGACTAATATTTCTCCCTAGCAAAAGGAAAGAGCAGCATATATGGTGCCCACGGATCATCATCTCACGCTTCATGTTTCTTATTATCTCAACATTATGACGAGCCATAGCAAATATAACGCAAGAAACAGTGTTGGCGTATTTTCGAATTCATTCATTCATAAAACCAAAATTACTATTGTGAACATATGAGATCATGCACCGCTTGAAATAAGTGGTTAGCTATTTCAAAAACAATCAACAACTCAAAAAAAATGACATCATGCATGATTTATTTTTCCATAAAAACAGCATGCATGATTGCTACACTGGACACTGATAATGGTGAAAAATGAGAGGACAATGAGGTAGGCAACTGGCGATTAGAACCATGATTAGCAGCTGGCCGGACAGCGAATGGTGGAAAGTTAACCACTCTTGTTGCCATGCCAATGTGCATGCTTAGCTCGACTGTTATTTATTCGTACAAAGTAATGAGCAATGCTACACCTACGAATAGATTTATGTAAATTTTATGTGGGTAGCCAGTTGGTTTGATTGGGATTAGGGGCGGGCTCACCACACTCACAATCAGGGGGGAAGAGAATTACTAAAGGAAAGTTACATAAAAACATCTGCAACACTTTGCTCGTATTAACTGCAGTATGGGTCCTTGACACGCTCAATAGCTAATATCTGGAACTGCAAAATGGGAACAACAACATAAGTAGGGACGTGGAGTATATGCTCGCGATCGAGCTCAAATGCCTCTTTGATGAACAGCGAAATAAAAAAAAATGTGGCAAACTTTGACAAATATTTTGTGTGTTTGCAAAAAATTATCATCATAGGACATTCACGAAAGTCGTGAAATAAAAACAAAATCGATGCTCCAAACATGCTATTTTTAAAGCATTTTGGGGTGCTGGTTCTTTTTTGCCATGACTTCCAAGAATGTCATTATGTGATGAAATTTGTCAAGCATACAAAACATTTGTCAAAGTTTAGCATAAAAAATTCAGATTTTTTGAATTCTTTTTTCATTGTATTGTTCATCCCTAGCTAATTTGAGCTCGAGAGTAGAAGAGCACTTTCGCGGAAGTAATGAATTAAAACACATATAACTGAAAAGATATTACGACAATCCACAACCAATGAAGCCCGATTAAGCAACCGCTTAAGGACTTGTACAATTCAAGATGCTTAGGGCAAATGCTTAGTAAAATAAACCGAGTTTTTCTAAAGCATCATTGCTTATCTCTACAGGAGGAATGCCTAATTAAGCGTCTATCCTCCACGAACAAGTGTCAATGCTTAAAAACTGGTTTATTTTTCTAAGCACATTGGATTGTACAAAGACCTAATAAATAATTGAAAAAACACAACTACCTACTGGTTAATCAAATTCTTTAGAGAACATTAAGTGTGCTGCTCTACTACACGCAAACTTCACTTCACCTCTAAACTCCACTACACCACCGGCGGAAATTGGCAATATTAAAAAAAGTATTTGAGACATAAACTAGCTTCAGATCTAGATCCACTCAAAGTAGCGCCACCTTTTTGCTATTTTCCTTTTGTCTTCTTTTCCCTACTTTTACCTTTGGGGGGGGGGGGGGGGGGGAGATGTTGCACCCGTTGGATGGAACATAATCTTTTTTTACATAAATGCGACTGCATAATAGTCATCCCTTTGTTTACATCAGAGTTTATACTATTCTGCCTTTTTTAAGACACTAAAGGGCATCTTAGATTTGATAATTATCAAGGAAAACAAAAACTATTATAATGGGTAGATAACTACTCCCTCCGTTCCTAAATACAAGTCTTTGTAGAGATTGCACTATGAACCACATGGGATGTATATAGATGCATTTTAAGTGTAGATTCATTCATTTTGCTCCATATTTAGTCCACCTAGTGAAACCTCTACAAAGACTTATATTTAGGAACAGAGGGAGTAGACACTAAACGACAATTAAAAACTAAATTTACTTTAAAAATTGTACTAGCCTTCTTATTCCTCTGATTGTATGAAGACTAAAAAATGCACTGAAATAGGTGACACATAATCCTATATGTACTAAGTACTTGATACCCACTAGCATATTCATCTTAACATGTAACTATGCCACATCAACATGCAACCATGCAGCAAACCCAGGTAGCTCAAATGGTTAGGTTTCTTGTGGTCGAACTAGTCCACCGGGGTTCAAGCCTTAATCTTATGACTAGTTGATGTAAACCGAACCTCGAGGTGAGATCCGATCTGTTGTTGCGGCCCGACTTTTCACGACACTCCACCTTCAGCAGCTGTAGTAACCTCTCGCCTGCACATGCGATGTACGCGAATTAGAGGGGTGAACCTTACGATTCAACACGAGAAAACCAATCTCGACAACGGTAGTCACGCGCAAAAACAATTTCCTCGTAGAAATCGCAACATAGAGGTTTTTCTAAAGATTCCTCCAAAACTTGATACGGGTGTCTACCCTGAAAAACACATCGTGTCTATTTTATAAAATAACCTGCTGTTTACATGGGCGTACCATGGATTTTATATCAGCCGAACTATCTAAACAACTTGATAAGCAAGGAAGGAAAATCCTATCTCTACTCTCACGGCTAAAATTTAAATAAATAAAAACTTCAAAGACTTGCCTAAAGATAACTCTAGAACTCTATGATATCATATGCTGTTCTTTTTCTATTTCTTTATCTTGGTATTCGTCTTCCGGCTCAAGAGAACCTATCTGAAATTTCCTAGTTGCATTTTTATCCGTAGTCGCAGCAAAAGCCTCGACTTCTTTACTATCAATACCAAATTGAAGTATTATTGACACATAATTATTTTTGACCTGTGGTGCATTATCGAGCGACGATGTCTGAGTCTGAACAACAACACCACCAGCTGAGTCGTGGTCGTATCGCTAGTGCTCACAATTTTTTGGATTTTTTTCAGGTTTTCGGTGATGTTCGTTTAGTGCAAGAAGACGTTCCCATCGTCAACTACGAGATGCATGTGGTGACTTCGTCAACAACAAGATATGATGCCAACTCAACATCACGGGGGTGGGGTAAGATGTGCGTAACTCGTTTATATGAGTGAGTGTATGTGAGTGTATATGACATCTACGACTATACTGTGTTAAAAAACATGCATCATGCATGAAAAAAGCCCACCTTATTATGCAACCATGCATACAAATTTTTTAATTGTTATAATCATATTATGTTACCTATATTTAATAAATATATTAAAATTATACAATAAGTACTTGTATTTTAAAATTCAGTGCATATATTTTTAATTGAAATATTAATGTTCATATAATCAAATGCCATCGAAATTAAACCCATTAAGGCGCCCTGGAAGGGCGGCCAACCAGCTATGCCACGTGGCCATGCTGGTTGGCCACGGTGAGAAAGTTTTTAATTCTTTTTTGGAAGATGAAAGAGAGATTTTTCCTTTTTCTTTTTGAGAAAAGCTTTTGTAGGTTTTTTTTGAGATGGATGTGATGTCCACGTGATGTGAGAACCTTTTCTTTGGGGGGGGGGGGTGAAGGTAAGGCATTGAGAAAGCGGGGATCAACTTTTGGGTATATATGATATGATAGGATATATGATTAGGGATTAAACTATTTTACCCTTTTTAGGGACTTTTACCTTTCTTATTACTTTTTACATTATAGAGAAGGGTTGGAAACAGCGAGAGTCTAGCCCAAGCCCAAGACCTGGCTAAATAGGCGTGAATCGGCCCGTGAGTAAACGGGCCGTGCTTGGCACACATCACGTCGCGCCTGCGTGATTTGCCCAGAAACGATTATCAGGCCGTGCTTGGGTCGAATAGCACGCGGCCAACACGGGCCGACCCATTTACTGCAGAGGCCGCGGCAGCCCAAGCCAGCCGTCCAGCCCGCACAAGACGAGAGGGGGACAAGGGAAGAAGGATCGCACCACAGCGCAAACCGCCGCAGCTCGAAGCCGGAGAAGAACCCTAGACCTAGACCTAGCCGCCGACCTCCCTCCCTCCCTCCCCTCTCCGGCGACGCGACGCAGGTACTGCTCACCCCCAGGCCTTCCACCTCCTCCTCCCCCCCTCTCCTCTCTGCCGCCGCGAGGCGCCCCTTCCCAGGCGGCGAATTTGACCGCTCGCTCTCCTTGACGCGCGCAGGCAGGTGGTGAGGATGAGGCCCGTGTTCGTGGGGAACCTGGACTACGACACCCGTCACTCGGAGCTCGACCGCCTCTTCTACCGCTACGGCAGGATCGAGCGCATCGACATGAAGTCAGGTCCGCACTCCACCATCCGCCGCCAGATCTCCCTCCCCCCACCCCGGCCGCCCCGGCCGCGATGCCCGCCGGTGGCCACTTGAGACCGATCTGTTCATGCTATGTTTTGTGGGTATAAAGGTGGAGGAACGAGTTTAACCTGTGATTAGTTTTGATTTATTATTAGAGAATAATCCTTGAGATAATCTGTTTGCTTTATACGGAGTATTATTTTTTTGGCACCTTACACAAAGTATAATCTGTACAGATGATCTGAGTATTAGTTGTATTAATCTGTGATGCAACAACTGGGGTGTTAATCTCTGTTAGCATTGGTTCTGTAAAATATATGGCGTGGAACACATATTGAACTTGTATGGTGGTCCATGTCATGTAAAAAAAAAAGTAGTTGCAAGCAATATATGCATAGCTGGCAGCACGATGTTTAAATGTTTACTCTGACGCAGGAACTGCCGAGGCAAACATACATAGCTCCCCCCGGGGCTCCTCAACTCACCCTCCATTCACTCCTGCCTCATCCGGCCACCACTCCCTGCACTTGGCCATCCGTTTTCCTGATGCACTGTAATATGTTACCACTGCCAAGCATGTCTTGCCGGGACTGACATCAATCATCATGCGATTCGTGCCATGCCATCAGTTCCATCATGCCATACCATGCCATCAGTTCCATCATGCCGTACCATGCCACGACTAGAAGTATCCACCAGGCATCAACTTGATAACTTGCTATGTGCGCTGTCTCAGTAAGCAATGTCTGTGAGGCTCTTTGGTCTGTAGAATGGTGAAGCATGTTCAGTGCCGCCAGTCGTACCTTCTTACTTTGGAAATTTTGGATATAAGTTGTACAACACCATGCCTAGTCATGAATGGAATCTACCAGTAAGCTCAATAGCTCTGTTGATACCATCAGATCTGTGCAGGTGCAGTATTTTTCTGTTTCTGTCAGGTTTGAATTTGATTGAATTTGGTTCATGTATTTTAGTTGCTTGTCCTATAAAAATATGGTTGGTGAACAATGACTGGCACACGATCTAATTTCCTATGGTTCTTACTTGTGGATTTACCTTTTTTAGGGTTTGCTTTTGTCTACTTTGAGGATGAGCGTGATGGTGATGATGCCATACGGGCTCTGGATGGTTATCCCTTTGGCCCTGGGAGACGCAGACTTTCAGTGGAGTGGTCACGGGTAATCTCTTGCTGGTCTTGCAACTAACTCCACTAAACCTTAACACAGAGAAAGTTGTAAAACTGTGTCGTATTCGAAATACTCCCTCTGTTCACTTTTGTAAGTCATTTAAGACAGCTGAAATTGAACTGTTTTAGCTGCTGTCTTAAATGTCTAAAATGTCTTACAAAAGTGAACGGAGGGAGTAATATTTGCTTCAGTTCATTTTGTAATTCTTCTCTGGTGATTCATTTAACAGGGTGACCGTGGAACCAGACGTGATGACCGTGATGGCTATAGTAAACCACCAGTGAATACTAAGCCCACCAAGACCCTGTTTGTCATTAACTTTGACCCGATCAACACAAGAGTCAGTGATCTTGAAAGGCATTTTGGTCATTTTGGGAGGATTTCAAATGTTCGGATAAGGAAGAACTTTGCTTTCGTGCAATTTGAAACTCAGGAAGAAGCCACAAAAGCCCTTGATGCTACTCATTTGACGTAAGTGCCACTTTCACCTGTTTTTGAGTTTATATAGTGAGCATAATCTGACTGTCAGTTGGCATGTTGGTAGTTAGTATCACGTTCACCTGTTTCTACAGAAGTTCAGTTTTTGAGCAGAATCTTACTGCAGTTGCCATGTTGGTGGTTGGGTACCAGTTCTACCTGTTTTTTCTACAGAAGTTTATATTTTTTAATAATTGTATTGCATGCTGTTTCATAAGCTTATGTGGTATGGATTGTTTGAAAACAGTCTTACAGTGTAAAAATATGCCTGAATAATTCTCATCCTTCTGCAGGAAGTTACTGGACAGAGTGATTTCTGTTGAGTATGCCTTCAGGGATGATAGTGAACCAGGTGACAAGTATGACAGGCCAAGTAGAGGCGGTGGCTATGGAAGGCCGGATGACAGTTCATATCGCCGTTCTGTCAGCCCAATGTACCGAAGGTCACGACCTAGTCCTGACTATGGTCGTCCAGCGAGTCCTCAGTATGGTGCATATGGCAGGAGCAGGAGTCCTGTTCGTGATCGCTATCGAAGGTAATGGCACTTACATTGTTTTTGTTTGATCTTCATATGGTTGCATTCTTGGTACTGCTGGCAGATGCTTTCATTAGGATCTACGTACCAGTGGCGAAGCCACGTTGAGAGGAGGGTGGTCAATTGACTACACAGGTTTTTGGCAAATCCTTTGTACACAAGTAGAAATCATGTAACTTTTTATATAAAATTGATAAAAACACACGTATTTGACATCACAGATTTGAAATGACATCACGGATTTCTGATCCTGGCAACGCCACTGCTACGTACCATTTGAATTAGCCAAACCACTTTAGTCTGATTAGTTATTGTGTTCTATTTTATTTTTTGGCATAAACATTTACTGCTGTGTATATTATCTGCCTCCTATATTGTTATGATTCACTTATGAAATTCTGTGATTAGTCCCAACATTTGATCCCATCTAACAATAACGTTGCAGAAACCTTCTTATAAGCGTCAAGTATTCAGTTCTTTTTGCGAGGAAGATTATCCAGAACTTCATTTGTTAACACCATCTGTTTCCTGTTGTTTGATGATTTTTTTTCTGTAAAAACGCAGCCGATCTCCTGTCCAGCGCTCAAGATCCCCAGCTCCCAACAGAAGAGGTTATGACTGATGGACAGTTATCTCGGTTATGGTAGCGAGGCGGTTTCCATATGCTGTTCTAGCTCTAGCATTAGTAAACAAGAACACTTATGTACCCGTACCGAAGCTTATCGTCTAGCTGACACCATGTTATAAGAAGTTGGACCTGTCCTTTGACAACTGCTTTGTCGTCTGTGTGTTATAAGAAGTTAGACCTGCACTTTGACACCTGCTTTGTGCCTAAATCGCGACATTTTCGTATATCTGTGCCTATTTATGTCTGTTTTATGTGTGATATTTCCGTAGAAATTTCTGGTTATCTCATTTCCTGCCTGCTTTGGACCTCCAGTCCAAAATATAAGGTCAAACATTTCTAATTTTGACCAAGTTTATATAGAATTATATCAACATCTGTAATATCAAATAAAAAAATATGAAAAAATTGTAATGTTACTGATTTGGTATTATACATATTGATTTTTTGCCCTATAATCTTGGTCAAACATAAAGAAGTTAAGACTTTTCTAAAAAATTAACACACCTTGTAACTGAATTGGAAGAATTTCATAACTGGAAACATAGTTTCAAACTGATTTTGATGGAGACCCTTAGTATGAGTTCCCAAGAATATTGTATTACCTTTTTGTAAACTGATATGAGATGTTTTAGATCAGAGAGGGAGTAATAATTATTAACTATTTCACTTCATAAAAAATCCAGATACAGCCTGATATGATATCCTAAGTAAAGAATATTTCCTGTGATTTTGTCAAGTTGATGCTGTTTTGATGGTCTAGACACAATTTTTAGTGGTCGTGTGTTCTACCAATAGTCCCCACAGGAGCACGAGCCATCCCGGAAATGGTGGAACCTCCTGACATCCCTGAGCACAATCTCCCGCCCAACCATCTTTGAAATGAACTTGGCCGCCTCATGGCAGTCGTTGCACACCCTCAGGTTCTTGGCCACCCTGATGGCGGCGCCGGCCGGCGCCCGCAGCAGCCCGAGGGCGATGGCGAGCTTCTCGCTGTGGTACCGGAGCATCGCCGCCTTCTCGGCCTCGCCGACGTCGTGGAGCACGCACGATGTGTCCGGCGCGTACCCCTCGCGCCGCATCCGCTCCCAGAGCGCGTCCATGTGCGCGTGCACCTCGGCGCTCGCCGGGTGGGATGACTCGCCGGCCATGAACCGGTGGATCGCGCCGTCGAGCTCGATCCAGCTGCACCCGGGCTCCTTGGCCACGCCCTGCCGCCGCATCCTCGCCCGCACCGCCACCGACTTCTCCCACATCCCGGCGGCCGAGTAGATGTTGCAGAGCAGCACGTAGTGGCTGGCCTCGTCGGGCTCCAGCTCGAAGAGCCGCTCGGCGGCGACCTCGCCGAGCGACACGTTCCGGTGCAGCCGGCACGCGCCCAGCAGGCTGCTCCACGCCGACACCTGGTGCTCGCCGGGCTGCATGGAGGTGATGATGTTGTACGCCTCGTCGAGCCTCCCCGCCCGGCCGAGCACGTCGACGACGCAGGCGTGGAGGTCCGGCGTCGGCTTCACGCCGTGGTCCCTCTCCATGCCGCGGAACAGCTCCAGCCCGCGGTCGACCAGCCCGGAGTGGCTGCACGCCGCCAGGGCGGCGATGAAGGTGACCTCGTTGGGCGCCGCCTCGCCGCCCGCCGCCATCTGGTCGAAGAGCGCCACCGCGTCGCCGCCGAGCCCGTGCATCCCGTAGGCCATGATGAGGACGTTCCAGGTGATGACGTTCCTCCTCGGCAGCCGGTCGAACACCGCCCTCGACGCCGCCAGGCAGCCGCACTTGGCGTACATGTCCACCAGCGCGCTGCCCACGGCGATGTCCGACTCCAGCGCGTGCCGCACCGCGTACCCGTGGATCTCCTTCCCCCTCGCCGGCGCCGCCAGAGCCGCGCACCCCGGCAGGAGCGTCATCAGCGTGATGTTGTTTGGCATGACAATGGCATCTTCTTCCATTGATGATGATGATGACAGCTGCATCTCCGCGACGAGCTGGAACGCGTCGGCGATGTGCCCCTGCACGACGCAACCGGTGATGAGGGTGTTCCAGGACACGACGTCGCGGGGGTCGATCATGGCGAAGATCCGGCGCGCCACGTCCATCTCGCCGAGGCGCGCGTACATGTCCATGAGCGCGTTCTGCACGAACCGGTTGCCCGCCATGCCGCGCTTCACCACGTACCCGTGCATGGCCTCCTTGCCGGCGAGCCCCTCGGAGCGCGCGCACGCCGGGAGCACGCCGGACATGGTGGTCTCGCTGGGCGCGCACCCGGCCTCCGCCTCCATCCGCGAGAAGAGCTGGAGCGCCTCCGCGTCCATGCCGGCCTGCGCGTAGCCGCAGATCATGGCGTTCCACATGCCCAGCTGCCGCCCGGGCTCCGGCACCATGTCGAACACCCTCCGCGCGTTGCCCACCCGCTCGTTGCCGGCGTACATGTCCACCAGCGCGCTCGCCACGAACGAGTTGGCGGCGAGGTCGCCGTCCTTGAGGACGACGGCGTGGATCTCCCTGCCGAGGGCGAGCATCTCCAGCCGCGAGCACGCCGGGAGCGCGCTCGCGAACGTCACGCCGTCCGGCCGCACGGCGAGGGCCACCATGTCGTGGAGCACCTCCACGGCCTCGCCGCACCGGCCGCCCTGCACGAGCAGGCTTATCATGGTGTTCCACGTCACGACGTCGCCGCCGCCGGGGGAGAACGCGGCCGCGGTGTTGCGGAAGAGCGTCTGCGCGTCGTCGACGAGGCCGAGGCGCGCGTACATGGAGAGCAGCGCGTTGAAGGGGAAGCGCTCGCGGCCCGCGTCGAGGAAGCCGTGCTTGAGCGCGAAGGCGTGGGCCTCGCGGCCGAGGCGGCGGCCGTCGTCGCCGGCGAGGTGGGAGCAGGCGAGCAGCACGCTGACGAGGGTGAAGGAGCTGACGTCGTGGCGGCCCTCGGCGAGCATGCCCCGGAGGGCGTCGAGCGCGCGCTCCCACTGCCGGAACAGGCAGAGCGCGGAGATGAGCGAGTTGTAGGAGACGGCGTCGCGGAGCTCCGTCGGCGTGGCGGCGAAGAGCGCGAGGGCCGCGTCGAGGTCGCCGCAGCGCGCGTAGGCGGTGAGGAGCGCGTTGCCGGCGGCCGGGGTGGGGCGGTGGAGGAGCGCGCGGCGGAGGGCGGCCGCGTGGAGCGCGCGCGCGGCGCGGCCGTCCCGGAGCGCGGCAGCGGACTTGATGGCCGGCGGGAGCGCGAAGTGGTCGAGCTGCGCGGAGGAGGCCGAGAGGGAGGAGAGCGCGCGGAGGGCGGCGGCGTGGTTCCCCGCGGCGGTGAGGGAGCGGATGGTGGCGGAGGTGGGCGGCGGGGCCGCCGGTGGGGCGACAGTGGCGGCCATGGAGTCAGCTCAGCTGGCTGGCTCAGCGGCGAGGAGTGTGGACGCCTCGAGGATAAGCCAGCCTGATTTTTCTTTAAAAAAATGCCAGCCAGTGGGACAGGAATTTTTGGGACATGGTTACACATGCACCCGTTATGAATAGCAAATTTGAAAAAAAAAATTACTAGAAAAAATAAAAAAAATCTAAGTCTTTTTTGTAGTATACATAGCCGACCATTCTACTCGAATATGAAGTTTCACAAGGAAATGACACCCATGACATTCTAGGCGAAAAAGACAAAATGTGTGCTATATTCCAAAACACTATTTGAAGGAGTAGTAAGGTCTGACTGTATTTTCTTCACTATAGAATACTCCGATGTCATTCCTTCACGAAATTTCTTACACGAGTATAATGGTGGACCAAGTTTAACATCCCAAAAGTTCAGATATTTTTTGATTTTTCTAGTATTTTTCGAATTTACCATTTACATGGGTGCGCATGGAACCATGTTCACCTGTGTATTTTCGCAGTGTTGCTACTTGAAACTCTAGAAGGAAATATTCTACTCTCTCTGTTCACAAATACAAATGTTTTGGATAGTTCAATATGTTCTGCATAAAGACTCAAATGAATGAACAAACAAACTAAAACATATACTTCCTCTGTAAAGATATATAAGAGCTGGGGCTGTTTAGATCACAACTAGTGATCTAAACGCTCTTATATTTCTTTATGGGGGAGTACATCCGATTTAGAAAAATGATAGGAAATCTTATACCGTATTTGTGAACGGAGGAAGTACTATCTTTTCTATGAATTGCCCCCAATTTCTGTGTAAATTCGGATGCTCCGTTTGAGTGTATTTGATTGTGCAAAATAATGCTGGTTGGAATCATACAAGGTACCAATACCACTTTTAGGGGAATGCCATGCCGCATAATTGACTAACATGCGCCTCATGTAGGTCAACAATGCCAAAGCATGCGACCAATAGAGGGATGTCAATGCAGTGAGTCAGAGTGAGGCATTGCATCCAATCTTTGTTGTCTGAGACCATAATGGAGCTAGGATCATGTCGCCGGGAACCATGCCATCGGGGGAGGTGTCGATGCCGAGGCAAGCCATCGCCGTGGAGACATCATGGACCCCACTGTCCCTGCTAGGCACCGCAAGGGAGAAGCCAGGATCCGCACCTCCATGGGAAGGGGGCGAGGAGCAGGGGAGAAGCGGGCATAGAAGAGATGGGAACTCCGATAATAATGGCGGTAACTGTCGGAGCCATACCGTCCATCGAGAAGATGTGGGGTGTGGGGGAAGGGGTTCCGAATCATTTTGAGGATGTGCTACTGTTACTCAATAACGTTTTTTAGAGAAAATGTGGGGTGCGGGAAACATTCAAAGATAAAAGGAAAAAATCGATAAGCTATCTCCTTCATGGTTACTATTTCTTCTCTCGTGGATGATAAGGCAATGCTCAAACTCAGATGGTGGGGCAACAATTTCCTTGATGATCGCTCCATTACTGTCACCTGGCCTTTCAGAGACATCCTTCACTACTGCTTGGCAATCAGATGCGATCGGCAAGCAGTTGACCAACATGTCATTAGTTAGGGCTTGAGCTTCCCCAATGGCTAAAGATTCGGGATAGATGCTTCAGTTATACCGTTGAAGGTGATCGTAGATGACCCAAGATATGTGTCATTTCCGGTTCCGGTAGGCCGCAACAATAGCTCCAACATCCCGATTCCCGGAGGTTGCACCATCAACATTAAATTTTGCGAGTCACTCAGGAGGCGAGATCCATGGCATGCGACGTGACCGGTGGTACTCGCCGGTGCAGTTTTATGAGGCTGCTTATAGGTTGTCTCCAAATCCACGATTAAGTTCTTGACGAAAAGATGTGTTGATAACGAGGCTGAAACTCACTCTCATGGATGGCCATGCGACGAGCGGTCCAAATCGCCCAAAGAGTAGTCACTGTAATGTATATCTAAAAATAAGAGGTAATAAATGGGGCAAACAATACCTTCCTAACCTGCATTCGTATCTTACTAGGATGATTTGGAGGATTTTGGAAACCTATCCATAAAAAATAGAGGACAAAGATGATCTTCAACAAATGCAAATAAATTGATGTAATTAACGATGGAAATACACTAAATCACTACGGCTTTATTGCTCGATCTTTCCTGCACCCCTTCCAAATCTCTCTCTATAGGGTATATTTATTGCTTGATCTTTTCTGCATCTATTTCAAATCTCTCTGTCTCTCTCTCTCTGTATATATATATGCAAATAGAGCTATATAGGTTCATAGCAATCAGCTTGCAGCACCACACTCATCTCACCAACCGATGACCGACAACCATCAAGAGAGAGAGAGAGAGAGAGAGAGAGAGAGAGAGAGAGAGAGAGGATGGACAACCACACGACTCGCATCCTTGGACTAGCCCTGCTAATGTCTCTAAACCTCGCATGCTCTGCCACCATTGCTCAAGGTGATCCCGTGGTGGATATATGTGCATGCAACGAAGTTACTGTTCCCTCTGTTCCAAATTACTTATCTTATACGGAGTATTTGTCAGATACGGATATATCTAACAACGTTTTAGTGTAAGATACACCCATATCTAGATAAATCTAAGACAAGTAATATGAGACGGAGGTAATATATTTTTTGTTTCCTCCACTTCTAAGCCCCTGCTACTTTTTCCCCATGTATAGGCCGGACCATCGCCGGTGACGACATGGGCGGCGGCGAGAAGATCAATGTACCATACGGGTTGTGCGTGTTTGAGAAAGCGTGCGACAATGGGATCTGCTTCTGCTGTTTGGTGAACCGGATCTGCTACGCGTCCATGGATGAGTGCAAGAGCGGCTGCGGAAAACCCCCTGCTTCGGAAGACATTGTGGAGGCGTCAGCGAGGAAGACGACGACTCCATCACTGACCCCTTCTCCGGCCAAGTAAAATTAAGTCGAATTACATACAGTACTATTTATTTATTTGTCTGTCCCAAGACATAGTGTTGCATGATGTGCCAAAAAAAACACAGCTTAAAGTACAAGTATACTAGTACTGTAGTCGTTGAGTGTCGTGAAAACAAGATCTTTAAAATGTAAACATAGGCCGAGATTTTATAAAAAAGAATATTGGACAACAGTTTAAGACTCGAAGAAGAAAAATGACTCAATGCTTGAGCCAGGTGTTTCTTCAGACTTTATCAGTTCAATTTCTTCACAGATCTCAGATGTTGTTTTCCCCAACTTTTGGAGAGGAGTTTCGAAGGTTCCATAATTTATCTCATACCTTTCATGATACCACAACACTGAAATTCAATAAAAACATGTACGTTCAGTTTGGCACAAAACTGAATCAGCAGCCGCAGAAATAAACCAAAGAGCACATGCTCATAAAAAACCCTGAAACCACGCTACATTTCATCATAGCATCTCGCAACATTGTGGTGCACAAGGAGATAAATCCGGTTCTTTTCACTGAACATTCTCCAGAATCAAGATTCTGGGAAACTGCTCACAGAATCACCCCTCTAGTTCTTTTCTGAGATTGCAGAGGGCGGAGTCGAGGGAGAGTGGCCAAGGTGACCGGCGAGGCCGAGGCCGGTGTCGGGCATCGAGGGTGAGTGGCGAGGTTCTTCAATTTTCTCGGTGTAATGCTCCCATCCTTATTTTGGTGCCTGCAAATGCTCAGTATAATACTCGACAATCTGCAAGATAGGGTCGGAATCAAGATGAAATTTTTCGCTTAGGTTTTCGACCTTTCCAGACTTGGAGTAAGTTTTAATACAATCATAATCAAGTTCTACTCCTCCATCACCTCCTTTATCTAATTCCCAAGCTCTATGATCCAAATTTATTTTATCTAACAATTTGCAACCTTGAGCATGGGTATACTCCGTAAAAGCTCCTCTGGAAGCAAGGTCCAATTTTACTTTACATTCATCATCTAGTCCTCCATAAACTAAATTTAACACCATCTATGATGATACATTATGGCCAGGATGTTGGGGAACGTAGTAATCCAAAAAAATTCCTACGATCACGCAAGATCTATCTAGGAGATGCATAGCAACGAGACGGAAGAGTGTGTCCACGTACCCTCGTAGACCGAAAGCGGAAGCATTTAGTAACGCGGTTGATGTAGTCGAACGTCTTCACGATCCAACCGATCCAAGTACCGAACGTACGGCACCTCCGCGATCAGCACACGTTCAGCTCGGTGACGTCCCTCGAACTCTTGATCCAGTTGAGGCCAGGGAGAGTTCCGTCAGCACGACGGCGTGGTGACGGTGATGATGAAGTTACCGGCGCAGGGCTTCGCCTAAGCACTACGACGATATGACCGAGGTGTGTAACTGTGGAGGGGGGCACTACACACGGCTAAGAGAAACTTTGATGTGTCTTTGGGGTGCCCCCCTCCCACGTATATAAAGGAGGGGGGAGGAGGAGGCCGGCCCAAGGGGGTACGCCAGGTGTGGGGAGTCCTACTAGGACTCCCTAGTCCAAGTAGGATTCCCCTCCTCCTTCTTTCCGGAGTAACAAAGGGGGAAAGAGAGGAGGAGTAGGAGAGGGAAGGGGGGGGGGGGGGCGCCGCCCCCACCCCTTGTCCAATTCGGACTGGCAAGGGGGGCGCCACCTCTTGGCCGGCCCTCTCTCTTCTCCACTAAGGCCCATGTGGCCCATTAATTTCCCGGGGAGAGGGGGGGTTCCGGTAACCCCCGGTACTCCGAAAATCATCCGAAACGTCCTGAACCATTCCGGTGTCCTAATGTAACCTTCCAATATATGAATCTTTATGTCTCGATCATTTTGAGACTCCTCGTCATGTCCGTGATTTCATCCGGGACTCCGAACAAACTTCGGTACATCAAATCACATAACTCATAATACAAATCGTCATCGAACGTTAAGCGTGCGGACCCTACGGGTTCGAGAACTATGTAGACATGACCGAGACACATCTCCGGTCAATAACCAATAACGGAACCTGGATGCTCATATTGCTTCCTACATATTCTACGAAGATCTTTATCGGTCAAACCGCATAACAACATACGTTGTTCCCTTTGTCATCGGTATGTTACTTGCCCGAGATTCGATCGTCGGTATCATCATACCTAGTTCAATCTCGTTACCGGCAAGTCTCTTTACTCGTTTTAATGCATTATCCCGTGACTAACTCATTAGTCACATTGCTTGCAAGGCTTATAGTGATATGCATTACCGAGAGGGCCGAGAGATACCTCTCCGATACACGGAGTGACAAATCCTAATCTCAATGTATGCCAACCCAACAAACACCTTCGGAGACATCTGTAGAGCATCTTTATAATCACCCAGTTACGTTGTGACGTTTGATAGCACACAAGGTGTTCCTCCGGTATTTGGGAGTTGCATAATCTCATAGTCAGAGGAACATGTATAAGTCATGATGAAAGCAATAGCAATAAAACTAAACGGTCATTAGGCTAAGCTAACGGATGGGCCTTGGCCATCACATCATTCTCCAATGATGTGATCCCGTTCATCAAATGACAACACATGTCTATTGTCAGGAAACATAACCATCTTTAATTAACGAGCTAGTCAAGTAGAGGCATACCAGGGACACTCTATTTTGTCTATGTATTCACACATGTACTAAGTTTCCGGTTAATACAATTCTAGCATGAATAATAAACATTTATCATGATATAAGAAAATATAAATAACAACTTTATTATTGCCTCTAGGGCATATTTCCTTCAGTCTCCCACTTGCACTAGAGTCAATAATCTAGTTCACGTCGCCATGTGATTTAACACCAATAGTTCACATCATCATGTGATTAGTTCACATCGCCATGTGACTAATACCCAAAGGGTTTTACTAGAGTCAGTAATCTAGTTCACATCGCTATGTGATTAACACCCAAATAGTATTAAGGTGTGATCATGTTTTGCTTGTGAGAGAAGCTTAGTCAATGGGTTTGTCACATTCAGAGCCTTATGTATTTTGCAAATTTTCTATGTCTACAATGCTCTGCATGAAGCTACTCTAGCTAATTGCTCCAACTTTCAATATGTATCCAGATTGAGACTTAGAGTCATCTGGATTGATGTAAAAGCTTGCATCGACGTAACTCTTTACGAAGAACTCTTTATCACCTCCATAGTCGAGAAATATTTCTTAGTCCTCTAAGAATAATTTTGACCACTGTCCAGTGATCTACTCCTGGATCACTATTGTACCCCCTTGCCAAACTCATGGCAAGGTACACAATAGGTCTGGTATACGGCATGACATACTTTATAGAACCTATGGCTGAGGCATAGGGAATGATTTTCATTCTTTCTCTATTTTCTGCCGTGGTCAGGTTTTTAGTCTTACTCAACTTCATACTTTACAATTCAGGCAAGAACTCCTTCTTTGACTGATCCATTTTGAAATCCTTTCAAAATCTTATTAAGGTATGTACTCGTCGAAAGTCTTATCAAGTGTCTTGATCTATCTCTATAGATCTTGATGCCCAATATGTAAGCAGCTTCACCGAGGTCTTTCTTTTGAAAAACTCCTTTCAAAAACTCCTTTCAAAAACTCCTTTATGCTTTCCAAAAAATTCTACATCATTTCCGATCAACAATATGTCATTCACATATACATATCAGAAAGGCTGTAGTGCTCCCACTCACTTTCTTCTAAATACAGGCTTCACCGCAAGTCTGTATAAAACTATATGCTTTGATCAACTCATCAAAGCGTATATTCCAACTCCGAGATGCTTGCACTAGTCCATAGATGGATCGCTGGAGCTTGCACATTTTGTTAGTACCTTTAGGATTTACAAAACCTTCTGGTTGCATCATATACAACCCTTCTTTAATTCATTAAGGAATGTAGTTTTGATATCCATTTGCCAGATTTCATAAAATGCGGCAATTGCTAATATGATTCACACAGACTTAAGCATCGATACACGTGAGAAAATCTCATCCTAGTCAACACCTTGAACTTGTCGAAAACCTTTTGCGACAATTCGAGCTTTGTAGATAGTAACACTACCATCAGTGTCCGTGTTCCTCTTGAAGATCCATTTATTCTCAGTGGCTTGCCGATCATCGGGCAAGTCCACCAAAGTCCGTACTTTGTTCTCATACATGGATCCCATCTCAGATTTCATGGCCTCAAGCCATTTTGCGGAATCTGGGCTCATCATCGCTTCCTCATAGTTCGTAGGTTTGTCATGGTCTAGTAACATGACTTCCAGGACAAGATTACCGTACCAATTTGGTGTGGAACGTGCTCTGGTTGACCTACGATGTTCGGTAGTAACTTGATCTGAAGTTTCATGATCATTATCATTAGCTTCCTCTCTAGTTGGTGTAGGCATCACGGGAATAGATTTCTCTGATGAGCTACTTTCCAAATTGCGAGAAGGTACAATTACCTCATCAAGTTCTACTTTCCTCCCACTCACTTCTTTCGAGAGAAACTCCTTCTCTAGAAAGGATCCATTCTTAGCAACAAAGATCTTGCCTTCGGATCTGTGATAGAAGGTGTACCCAACAACTTCTTTTGGGTATCCTATGGAGACGCACTTCTCCGATTTGGGTTCGAGCTTATCAGGCTGAAGCTTTTTCACATAAGCATCGCAACCCCAAACTTTAAGAAACGACAGCTTAGGTTTCTTGCCAAACCACAATTCATATGGTGTTGTCTCAACAGATTTCGATGGTGCCCTATTTAACGTGAATGCAGTTGTCTCTAATGCATAACCCCAAATCGATAGTGGTAAATCAGTAAGAGACATCATAGATCACACCATATCTAATAATGTACGGTTACGACGTTCGGACACACCATTATGCTGTGGTGTTCCATGTGGCGTGAGTTGCGAAACTATTCCACATTGTTTCAAATGAAGGCCAAACTCGTAACTCAAATATTCACCTCCGCGATCAGATCGTAGAAACTTTATTTTCTTGTTACGATGATTCTCAACTTCACTCTGAAATTCTTTGAACTTTTCAAATGTTTCATACTTGTATTTCATTAAGTAGATATACCCATATCTGCTCAAATCATATGTGAAGGTCAAAAAATAACGATACCTGCCGCGAGCCTCAACACTCATCGGACCGCATACATCGGTATGTATTATTTCCAATAAGTCAGTGGCTCGCTCCATTGTTCCGGAGAACGGGGTCTTAGTCATCTTGCCCATGAGGCATGGTTCGCAAACATCAAGTGATTCATAATCAAGTGATTCCAAAAGCCCACCAGCATGGAGTTTCTTCATGCGCTTTACACCAATTAATATGACATAAGCGGCAGTGCCACAAATAAGTTGCACTATCATTATTAACCTGGCATCTTTTGGCTTGAATATTATGAATATGTGTATCACTACAATCGAGATTCAATAAACCATTCATCTTGGGTGTATGACCACAGAAGGTTTTATTCATGTAAACAGAATAACAATTATTCTTTGACTTAAATGAATAACCGTATTGCAATAAACATGATCCAATCATATTATGCTCAACGCAAACACCAAGGGCCTGTTTGGATTCTTGCCAAAGCACGCCCTACCAAAAAGTTGGCTAGCCCACGTATCTTGGCTGCTGTTTGGATCGACGCCAAGAAATTGGCTTGCCCAGCTTGCCCGGCTCTCCTCCGTGTTATTTGCGCCAACATATGGGCGAGACGCAGGCGCCGGAATGCTTCGCCAAAAAATTGGCGTGGTGACTTCGGTTGTGGATTGGTGGGCCCTGCATGCATGCAGTAGGATTTGGCTTCTAAACAATCAGCTAAGCTTTTTACCGAATAAAAAATGTGGGCCTTTGCGTGTTTAGCATCAACTAAAAAAATCTGCATGCAACGCTGCACACAATTAGCGACTTCCAACTGCTGAACTGCATCGTCTCTCTCTGTCTCTCTCTCTCTCTCTTGTAATTATATTGGCTACTTTTTTCTTCACGCCCACTCTTAGTATAAATTTGTATGTTTTCTTAATTTTATAGTATGATAGGTGCGTTTAAATACTTTCAGAACTAGTGTTTGAATTTTGAAGGCTATCATGGTCACAATCCAAATGACAACATGCCAATATTTTGGAAGTTGTAATGGTTGCAATCCAAACACCAATAGCTTGCCAAAATTGTGGTCATGCCCTTGCTTTGGTCATGCCAAAATTTTGGTAGGGCTAACTGGGGCTCAAACCAATCATACCCCAAATAACATTTATTTTAGGTTCAACACTAATCCCGAAGGTAAAGGGAGTGTGCGATGGTGATCTTATCAACCTTGAAATCACTTCCAACACACATCGTCACCTTGCCCTGAACTAGTCTCTGTTCATTTTATAACTCCTGTTTCAAGTTACTAATCATAGCAACTGAACCAGTATCAAATACCCAGGGGCTACTATGAATACTAGTAAAGTACACATCAATAACATGTATATCATATATACTTTTGTTCACTTTGCCATCCTTCTTATCCGTCAAGTATTTGGGGTAGTTCCGCTTCTAGTGACCATTTCCTTTGTAGTAGAAGCACTCAGTTTCAGGCTTGGGTCTAGCTTTGGGCTTCTTCATGGGAGTGCCAACTTGCTTGTCATTCTTCTTGAAGTTTCCTTTCTTTCCCTTGCCCTTTTACTTGAAACTAGTGGTCTTGTCAACCATCAACACTTGATGCTTTTCTTGATTTCTACCTTCACCGATTTCAGCATCGTGAAGAGCTCAGGGAATCGTTTTCGTCATCCCTTGCATATTATAGTTCATCACGAAGTTCCAGTAACTTGGTGATAGTGACTAGAGAACTCTGTCAATCACTATTTTATCTGGAAGATTAACTCCCACTTGATTCAAGCGATTGTAGTACTCAAACATTCTGAGCACATGCTCACTGGTTGAACTATTCTCCCACATCTTGTAGGCAAAAATACTTGTCATAGGTCTCATACCTCTCGACTCGGGCATGAGTCTGAATACCAATTTCAACTCTTGGAACATCTCATATGCTCCATGGCGTTTCAAAACATTTTTTAATTCCCGGTTCTAAGCCGCAAAGCATGATGCACTAAACTATCAAGTAGTCATCATACCGAGCTTGTCAAACGTTCATAACGTCTGCATTTGCTCCTGCAATAGTTCTGTCACCTAGCGGTGCATCAAGGACATAATTCTTCTATGCAGCAATGAGGATAATCCTCAGATCACGGACCTAGTCCGCATCATTGCTACTATCAACTTTCAACTTAGTTTTCTCTAGGAACATATCATAAATAAAATGGGGAAGCTATACGCGAGCAATTGATCAACAACATAGATATGCAAATACTATCAGGACTAAGTTCATGATAAATTTAAGTTCAATTAATCATATTACTTAAGAACTCCCACTTAGATAGACATCCCTCTAGTCATCTAAGTGATCACGTGATCCATTTCAACTAAACCATGTCCGATCATCACGTGAGATGGAGTAGTTTTCAATGGTGAACATCACTATGTTGATCATATCTACTATATGATTCACGTTCGACCTTTCAGTCTCTGTGTTCCGAGGCCATATCTTCATATGCTAGGCTCGTCAAGTTTAACCCGAGTATTCTGCATGTGCAAAACTGACTTGCACACATTGTATGTGAACGTAGAGCTTATCACACCTGATCATCACATGGTGTCTCAGCACGAAGAACTGTCGCAATGGTGCATACTCAGGGAGAACACTTATACCTTGAAATTTTAGTAAGGGATCATCTCATAATGCTACCGTCGTACTAAGAAAAATAAGATGCATAAAAGATAAACATCACATGCAATCAAAATATGTGACATGATATGGCCATCATCATCTTGTGCCTTTGATCTCCATCTCCAAAGTACCGTCATGATCTCCATCGTCACCGGCATGACACCATGATCTCCATCATCTTGATCTTTATCAACCTGTCGTCACATGGTCATCTCGCCAACTATTGCTTTTGCAACTATTGCTATCGCATAGCGATAAAGTAAAGCAATTATATGGCGCTTGCATCTTATGCAATAGAGAGACAACCATAAGGCTCCTGCCAGTTGCCGATAACTTTAACAAAACATGATCATCTCATACAACAATTTATATCTCATCACGTCTTGACCATATCACATCACAACATGCCGTGCAAAAACAAGTTAGACGTCCTCTACTTTGTTGTTGCAAGTTTTGCATGGCTGTTACGGGCTTCTAACAAGAACCGTTCTTACCTACGCATCAAAACCACAACGATTTTTCGTCAAGTGTGCTGTTTTAACCTTCAACAAGGACCGGCCGTAGTCAAACTCGATTCAACTAAAGTTGGAGAAACAGACACCCGCCAGCCACCTGTGTGTGAAGCACGTCGGTAGAACCAGTCTCATGAACGCAGTCATGTAATGTCGTTCCGGGCCGCTTCATCCAACAATACCGCCGAATCAAAGTAAGACATTGGTGGTATGCAGTATGACTATTATCGCCCACAACTCTTTGTGTTCTACTCATGCATATCATCTACGCATAGACCTGGCTCGGATGCCACTGTTGGGGAACGTAGTAATTCAAAACAATTCCTACGATCATGCAAGATCTATCTAGGAGATGCATAGCAATGAGACGGAAGAGTGTGTCCACGTACCCTCGTAGACCGAAAGCAGAAGCGTTTAGTAACGCGGTTGATGTAGTATAACGTCTTCGCGATCCAACCGATCCAAGTACTGAACGTACAGCACCTCCGCGATCAGCACACGTTCAACTCGGTGACGTCCCTCGAACTCTTGATCCAGTTGAGGCCGAGGGAGAGTTCCATCAGCACGACGGTGTGGTGACAGTGATGATGAAGTTACCGGCGCAGGGCTTCGCCTAAGCACTACGACGATATGACCGAGGTGTGTAACTGTGGAGGGGGGCACCGCACACGGCTAAGAGAAACTTTGGTGTGTCTTTGGGGTGCCCCCTCCCACGTATATAAAGGAGGGGGGAGGAGGAGGCCGGCCCAAGGGGGCGCGCCAGGTGTGGGGAGTCCTACTAGGACTCCCTAGTCCAAGTAGGATTCCCCTCCTCCTTCCTTTTCCGGAGTAACAAAGGGGGAAAGAGACGAGGAGTAGGAGAGGGAAAGGGGGGCGCCGCCCCCACCCATTGTCCAATTCGGATTGGCAAGGGGGCGCGCGCGCCACCTCTTGGACGGCCCTCTCTCTTCTCCACTAAGGCTCATGTGGCCCATTAACTTCCCGGGGGGGGGGGGGTTCCGGTAACCCCCGGTACTCCGAAAATCATCCGAAACGTCCTGAACCATTCCGGTGTCCGAATGTAACCTTTCAATATATGAATCTTTATGTCTCGACCATTTTGAGACTCCTTGTCATGTTCGTGATCTCATCCGGGACTCCGAACAAACTTCGGTACATCAAATCACATAACTCATAATACAAATCGTCATCGAACGTTAAGCATGCGGACCCTACGGGTTCGAGAACTATGTAGAGATGACCGAGACACATCTTCGGTCAATAACCAATAGAGGAACCTGGATGCCCTACATATTCTACGAAGATCTCTATCGGTCAAACCGCATAACGACATACGTTGTTCCCTTTGTCATCGGTATGTTACTTGCCCGAGATTCGATCGGCGGTATCATCATACCTAGTTCAATCTTGTTACCGGCAAGTCTCTTTACTCGTTGCGTAATGCATCATCCCGTGACTAACTCATTAGTCACATTGCTTGCAAGGCTTATAGTGATGTGCATTACCAAGAGGGCCCAGAGATACATCTCCGATACACGGAGTGACAAATCCTAATCTCGATGTATGCCAACCCAACAAACACCTTCGGAGACATCTGTAAAGCATCTTTATAATCACCCAGTTACGTTGTGACGTTTGATAGCACACAAGGTGTTCCTCCGGTATTCGGGAGTTGCATAATATCATAGTCAGAGGAACATGTATAAGTCATGATGAAAGAAATAGCAATAAACTAAACGATCATTATGCTAAGCTAACGGATGGGTCTTGTCCATCACATCATTCTCTAATGATGTGATCCCGTTTATCAAATGACAACACATGTCTATGGTCTGGAAACATAACCATCTTTGATTATCGAGCTAGTCAAGTAGAGGCATACTAGGGACACTATGTTTTGTCTATGTATTCACACATGTACTAAGTTTCCGGTTAATACAATTCTAGCATGAATAATAAACATTTATCATGATATAAGGAAATATAAATAACAACTTTATTATTGCCTCTAGGGCATATTTCCTTGAGAGGACAATTATTGAGTAGGGAGCGGTACCTTTGATAAGTCTTAACACGACATTCACCTAGTTTTTGGTTGAAGTTCACGATCATGCGCCTCGTTCCAAAAGTCTTCTTTTGCGGGTGAAAATGGGTAAATAGTGCACTAGACAATTTATCCCAAGTGTCAAAAATACATGTGGGGTGAGTTAATACCAATCTTTCGCTTCGGCGGACATTGAATGACCGAAAAGCTTAATTCTCATACCATCACAAGTAAAGGCTTTTAATTTAGAAGTTCCACATTATTTTTCAAATTGCTGCAAATGTTTATACGGATCCTGAGGGAGTCCTGGATTAGGGGGTCCTCGGACAGCCGGACTATATACTTTGGCCGGACTATTGGACTATGAAGATACAAGATTGAAGACTTCGTCCCGTGTCCGGGTGGGACTCTCCTTTGCGTGGAAGGCAAGCTTGGCAATTCAGATATGTAGATCTCCTCCCTTGTAACCGACTCTGTGAAACCCTAGACCCCTCCGGTGTCTATATAAACCGGAGGGTTTAGTCCGTAGGACAACAACAATTATAATCATAGGCTAGCTTCTAGGGTTTAGCCTCTACGATCTCTTGGTAGATCAACACTTGTAATACTCATACCATCAAGATCAATCAAGCAGGAAGTAGGGTATTACCTCCATCGAGAGGGCCCGAACCTGGGTAAACATTGTGTCCCCCGCCTCCTGTTACCATTAGCCTTAGACGCACAGTTCGGGACCCCCTACCCGAGATCCGCCGGTTTTGACACCGACATTGGTGCTTTCATTGAGAGTTCCACTGTGCCGTCACGATAAAGGCTTGATGGCTCCTTCGATCATCGGCAACGATGCGATCCAGGGTGAGGTTTTTCTCCCCGGACAGATCTTCGTATTCGGCGGCTTCGTACTGCGGGCCAACTCGCTTGGCCATCTGGAGCAGATCGATAGCTACGCCCCTGGCCATCAGGTCAGGTTTGGAAGCTTGAACTATACTGCCGACATCCGCGGAGACTTGATCTTCGACGGATTCGAGCCCATGTCAGGTGCGCCGCACAGTCACGACGAGCATGACTTAGCTCTGCCGTCGGACGGTGTTCGGGAGATCACACCTGCGGCTACTCCGGCCCTCAATCCGGAGCAGATCGTGCCATCCGAGGACGGGTGGATGGACCCCGCCACGGAGGCCGCACACTCAGTGGCGATAGAGCCGAATACTGACTTCACCTCCTATGAGACCTGTGTCATCGGACCCTTGGATTCGTCCCCGGCCACAGGCTCCGAACCGCTTGCGTCCGTGCCTATCGAATCTGATTGGGCACCGTTCATGGAGTTTACCTCCGCGGATATCTTTCAGCACTCGCCCTTGGGCGACGTGCTAAATTCATTGAGGTCTCTCTCCTTGTCAGGAGACCCTTGGCCGAACTATGTCCGGCTTGAGTGGGAAGCGGACGACGAAGAAATTCGTTCCCCACCCACCACCCACTTAATAGCCACTGTCGACGACTTAACCGACATGCTTGATTTCGGCTCTGAATACATCGACGGTATGGACGACGATGCAGGAGAAGAACAGGAACCACCGCCCACAGGGTGCTGGACAGCCACCTCATCATATGATATATATATGGTGGACACCCCCAAAGAAAGCGATGGCAATAAGGCAACGGAGGATAATCCCCCTGAGAAGCAATCTAAGCACCGGCGTCATCGGCGCCGCTCTAAGACCCGCCATAGCAAAAGTAGCGATACCGGCACAAGAGACAATAACGCTACGGATAGTGCCGAAGACGAAGACAATCCCCCCCCCCCCCCAGCCAGGCTTTGAGCGGGAGGACGGGCAAGCTAGCCCTAAGGAACAGGCGACAGACGGAGAATCAGAGGATGACAATTACATGCCCCTCTCCGAAGACGAGGTGAGCCTCGGCGACGAAGAATTCATCGTGCCTGAGGATCCCGTCGAGCAGGAGCGCTTCAAGCGCCGGCTTATAGCCACAACAAAAAGCCTGAAGAAAAAGCAGCAGCAGCTTCAAGCTGATCAAGATCTGCTAGCGGATAGATGGACCGAAGTCCTGGCAGCCGAGGAATACGAACTTGAGCGCCCAACCAAAAGTTACCCAAAGCGCAGGTTGCTACCCCAACTCGAGGAGGAAGCATTAAAGCCTACACTACCAGCGTATGATGCGGCTGACCGGCCACCTCGTGGCCGAGACAAAGCGGCATATCAGCCCGAAGTCCAGCCTGCACCCCGTCGCCAATCAAACAAAAACACCAAGGCCTGGGGCTACACGCAGGACCTGCGAGACGTATTGGAAAACAAAGCAGGACATACAAGATCGATCTACGGATCACGGGGGCGCGCCCCAACGCGTGACGACGACCGTCACGCCAGATATACTAAAAGCAAATTCGGCCGGGCCGAATACAGCAGACCAGACTCATATGAACTGCGCCGTGATATAGCCCGGCACAGAGGCGCCGCACACCCCCTATGCTTCACCGACGAAGTAATGGATCACGAATTCCCAGAAGGGTTTAAACCCGTGAACATTGAATCATATGATGGTACAACAGACCCCGCGGTATGGATTGAATATTTCCTCCTCCACATTCACATGGCCCGCGGTGATGATCTACATGCCATCAAGTACCTCCCACTAAAACTCAAAGGGCCGGCTCGGCATTAGCTGAATAGCCTGCCGGCAAACTCCATTGGCAGTTGGGAGAACTTGGAAGACGCATTCCTTGACAACTTCCAGGGAACTTATGTGCGACCACCGGATGCTGATGACTTGAGTCACATAACCCAACAGCCCGGGGAGTCAGCCAGGAAATTCTGGACTCGGTTCCTAACTAAAAAGAACCAAATTATCGATTGTCTGGATGCCGAGGCCCTTAGCGGCATTTAAGCATAACATCCGCGACGAGTGGCTCGCCCGACACCTCGGCCAAGAGAAGCCGAAGTCCATGGCAGCCCTCACGACACTCATGATCCGCTTTTGTGCGGGCGAGGACAGCTGGCTGGCTCGCAGCAACAACACATCAAGAAATCTTGGCAATTCAGATGCCAGAGATAGCAACGGCAAGCCATGTCGCAATAGACACAAGCATCGCAACAACGGCGACAACGCCGAAGACACGGCAGTCAATGCCGGATTCAGTGGCCCTAAGTCCGGTCAGCGAAAAAAGCCGTTCAAAAGAAGCAATCCGGGCCCGTCTAGTTTGGAACGCATACTCGATCGCTCGTGTCAAATTCACGGCACCCCCGATAAACCAGCCAACCACACCAACAGAGAATGCTGGGTGTTCAAACAGGCCGGCAAGTTGAATGCCGAAAACAAGGAAAAGGGGCTGCATAGCGACGATGAGGAGGAGCCCCGGCCGCCGAACACAGGAGGACAAAAGAAATTTCCTCCCCAAGTGAAAACGGTGAACATGATATACGCAACCCATATTCCCAAGGGGGGACGGAAGCGTGCACTAAGGGACGTCTATGCGATGGAGCCAGTCACCCCAAAGTTCAACCCATGGTCTTCTTGTCCGATCACTTTCGATCGCAGGGACCACCCTACCAGTATCCGTCATGGCGGTTCTGCCGCATTGGTCCTTGACCCCATCATTGACGGATTTCACCTCACTCGAGTCCTTATGGACGGTGGCAGCAGCCTGAACCTGCTCTATCAGGATACAGTGCGCAAAATGGGTATCGACCCCTCGAGGATCAAACCCACAAAAACCATGTTTAAAGGTGTCATACCAGGTGTAGAGGCCTGTTGCACGGGCTCAATCACACTGGAAGTGGTCTTCGGATCTCCGGACAACTTCCGAAGCGAGGAGTTAATCTTCGATATCGTCCCCTTCCGTAGTGGCTATCACGCACTGCTCGGACGAACCGCATTCGCCAGATTCAATGTGGTACCGCATTATGCATACCTCAAGCTCAAAATGCCAGGACCTCGCGGGGTTATAACAGTTAATGGAAACACAGAGCGCTCGCTCCGTACGGAGGAGCACACTACGGCCCTCGCAGCAGAAGTACAAAGCAGCCTTCTGAGGCAAACCGCCAATTCGGCGATAAAGCCCCCGGACACCTTCAAGCGAGTCTGGAGTACCCTGCAACAGGATCGCCCGGCACGTCCAGAGCTCGCCTAGCAATTCGGCCTCCATCCTAGTCCCAGTCAAGCGGCGAAAATTGTGCCGCGCGCACATAATTACGCACTCAAGATACCATGGGCATAGGCGGAGGCACGGCTATGGCACGGCCCACAATGCGGCTTAACCGCCTCAGGACCCGAATATCTTTACCATTTTCTTCCTTTCAGGACCCTATTCTCTGAAGGCCCTCTCCGATAGCCTGATTATCGGACCCATCACGGGAAGGAAACACAAAGGAAGCAAGAAGCTTTGACGTACAAGGGAATTCCCAGGTGATCTCTGATAACGATCGCTATACCTGTTTTACATACCCACACGCAGCTTGCCCTTGGATAGGACATGTCAAATAGTCCTATTTTTGCTTATTGCACTACTTGTATACATACGCTTTGACGTATCATTTAAATAACAATGTACAACGTTAACTTATTATTGCATTTCTTCATCTTTTTTCCCTCTCTGCTTATTTACGACAAATTGCACCGTACATTCTGGTACGTCCAGTGCGCCAGGGGCTTCAGTGTACCCCATAACACGACAAGAAAAGTCCGAACACTTTCGACAGTGCGGCACCCCGAACTTATAGCATTATATGCATCAGCTCCGAATCATGTCTTGGGTCAATAGTTGGGTTTGCCCGGCTCCCATGTTTTGGCACCTTACGTTCCGCTATATCGGCTAAGGTAGCACTGGGAGAACTACTGCGATTGTGTCCCGGTTCTTCCGGACGAGCACCTCAGTAGAGAAAGCCGAAAACTGACTGTCATGATGCGGCGAGAGCTGGTCGCTGTTCGAGAGGTCTCAAATCCTTAAAGATTTTTTCCGCTTCGGGCGAGGAATCGGCCTTGTCCGATTTAGGCGTATATAGCGCCCCAAGTTCGGCCTTCCGAATACTAGGGGCTTCGCCAAAATTTAAAATTGTAGACTTCTATGGCTAAGTGAGAGTGATAAAGCTGTATAGTCCGATTGCCTTGTTCGCTGCGCTAAACACCTCCTTAAAGGACAATTTTTTTTGGATAAAGTGTGTTTAAGATTTATCCTGAAGACCTCAGTACTAGTTACATGGGGGCAGAAGCCGACGACTGGCCAACTCTCAGATTTTATAAACGGCCGCACAGAAGGTAATATTTTAAATCGACAAGCGTTATATAGCGCACATGAACTCGTTTTCATATTACAGGATCACATGAGTACATTCATTCAAATATTACATCCTTAGCACATTCCTCCGCCACAAGGCGGGTACCCTTCAGGACACTGTCATAATACTTTTCGGGGTGGCGATGCTCCTTGCCCTCCGGTGGCCCCTCCTTCACCAGCTTTTCGGCATCCATCTTCGCCCAGTGCACTTTCGCACGGGCAAAGGCCCTGCGCGCACCTTCAATGCAGACGGACCGCTTTATGACTTCAAGCCGTGGGCAGGCATTCACAAGCCATTTTAACAGGCCGAAGTAGCTGCCGGGCAGGGGCTCGCCAGGCCACATCGGGACTATGAGACCCTTCATGGCCAGTTCGGCCGCCTTGTGAAGCTCGACCAGTTGCTTCAGCTGGTCGCTCAAGGGCATCGGATGTTCGGTCCCAGTATATTGAGACCAGAACAACTTTTCCGTCGAGCTCCCTTCCTCGGCCCGGTAGAACTCCGCGGCATCCGATACGCTGCTGGTAGATCTGCGAACGCTCCTGGAGAGCTCCGAATTCGGGTAAGTAAAAGGAAAGTCTCCTTCACATGCTTGCTTTGCATAATGAATGCCTTACCCGCCGCTATCTTCTTGACCGCCTGAATCTCCTGGAGGGCCTTTTGGGCTTCGGCCTTGGCATTTTGTGCGTTCTCGAGGGCCTTCGCAAGCTCGGACCCCTGCGTCTTAGAGTCACGCTCCAAGGACTCGTATTTCTTGACGAAATCCTGGAGCTCTTGCTGGACCTCGCCGACTCGGGCCTCTTGCTTCTCGCGCTCGATGCGCTCCTTGGCCGTTCTGTCTTCGGCCTCGGACAGTGCCTTCTTCAGGGCCGCCACTTCGGTCGTGGCCCCTAGCAAAATTCATGATGATCCCATGATCTAAAAACCACTTTTTCTTTATCAATATACAGACGGGGTATCACATACCTTTGTTCTCTTCGAGCTGCCTCTTGGTAAGGCCGAGCTCTTCCTCGGACCGCTCAAGGTCCCGCTTCAGTCCGGAGACCTCTGCAGTACGAGCGGCAGCGGCCAGCAGCGAAGCCTGCTTATTCACATAGACATATTCTGATTAGACTCCTGTGATTGTTATTTGATCCTCTGTTCGGCCTTTCTTTCCGAACACCAAACAGAGCATCAGGGGCTACTTTCTATGCTGTGATATTTTCTCATAATTTGATTACTTACCTCAAAGCCTGTTAGGAGGCTGGCACAGGCTTTGGTCAGTCCGCTTTTGGCGGACCGAACCTTCTCGACCACCGCACTCATGATGGTGCGGTGCTCTTCGTCAATGGAAGCGCCGTGAAGAGCTTCCAGCAAGTTGTCCGGTGCCTCTGGATGGACAAAGGCCATCGGCACAGACAACTCGCCCCCCTTAGCGAGGGGTCGCCTGTCAGAATCCGGAACCACTGGAGGTTCCGGCGCAGTATCTGGCTGGGGGCCAAACTTGCTGCGGCCCCTGTCAACAGAACCCATGGGAGTCTTACCCCCCATGCGCCCGGCGTCTGCGAAGTCGCCTTGGGGCGCCTCCAGAATTATCTCCCCTTGGTCCGGTATCCTCTGAGACAACACCTCGATGTCGTCCGTGGGCCGGGGGGAGGTGGCTGTCGGGAGTGAATCGTTGTTCATCGCCGACTGGCCCAAAGACCCATCCGAAGAGGATACGTCGATGTGGGCTTTAGACGGACTGCACGATCATGTTTGACATGATAAGAAGCAATAAAACAAAACGTACCAGAACTATTATCGTATCCGGATACTTACGACTTCGCCAGGGGCTTGTCCCTGGGCAACCACTCCTCGTCGTTGTAAGCGGCTGTTGTGGAGTGATCCGGAAGGAGGGTCCTTCCCTTCTTGGACCCTTCGGCCTCCCCAGATGGGGCGGCCTTCCTTTTCTTGTCCCCCCGGTGGGGGGGGGAGAACTTTCCTCTTCCTCCTCCTCGTTTTCGTGGGAGGAGTGTGCCTCGGTGTTTTCGGACGATGAGTCCGATACAACCTTGCGCCGGAGACCTTTGCTGGTCCCCGCGGCCTTCTTCTCCGGCGCCTCATAGGGCGTCGGAACCAGCATCTCCGTTAAGAGAGCCTTTGCTGGATCTTCGGGCAGTGGAGCCGGACAATCGATCCGCTCCGTTGTCGCTACCCAGTCCTGTTAAAATGGCGTGGAGGCTCAGATCCCTCACACGATTATACTGGGAAAAGGAACATCTTGTGAGATATAAAGAGCTTACTGGATTGGCAGGGCGCTTTGCGCTGAGTCCGCGATCCTCGGTAAGGGGAGGAGGTACCTCGGCGGCCTTGAACAGCACCTTCCAGACGTCTTTGTGCGTCGTGTCGAAAAGCTCTAGTAGCGTCTGGTGCTTGGCCGGGTCGAACTCCCACATATTGAATGCCCGTCTTTGACATGGAAGGATCCGGCGGAAGAGCATGACCTGTACCACGTTGATAAGCTTGATTTTCTTGCTTATCATATTTTTGACACAGCTCTGGAGTCCGGTCAGCTCCACTGACGAACCCCAGGATAGGCCCTTCTCTTTCCAGGAGGCGAGCCGCATGGGGATGCCGGATCGAAATTCAGGGGCCGCCACCCAGTTGGTGTCGCGCGGCTCGGTGATGTAGAACCACCCCGATTGCCACCCCTTCACGGTCTCCACATAGGAGCCTTCGAGCCAGGTGACGTTGGGCATTTTGCCCACCATGGCGCCTCCGCACTCCGCTTGCTGGCCGACCACCACCTTCGGTTTCACGTTGAAGGTCTTCAGCCACAGGCCGAAGTGGGGCTTGATGCGGAGGAAGGCCTCGCACACGACGATAAATGCCGAGATGTTGAGGATGAAATTGGGGGCCAGATCATGGAAGTCCATCCCGTAGTAGAACATGAGCCCGCGGACAAATGGGTGGAGGGGAAATCCCAGTCCGCGGACGAAGTGGGTGAGGAATACAACCCTCTCATGGGGTTCTGGAGTAGGGACGATCTGCCCCGCATCTCGGAGCCGGTGCGTGATGTCTGCGGCCAGGTATCCGGCTTCCCGGAGCTTCGTAATGTCCTCCTCCGTAACGGAGGAGACCATCCACTTGCCTCCCGCTCCGGACATGTTTGGAATGGCTTTGCGGAGAAGATGAGAACTTGGGCGCTGGAGCTAGAGTGATTGAGAATGGGTGGGCAGGGGAAGAAGAAGGCGTGGGTGAAAAAGAGGAATCCTTGTCCCTTTATAAAGGCGGTAGAAACTGTGCGCCTCCCCACTTGCCCCGTAAAATCGCTTATTCCCCAAGCGTCGCGATTGATGGCACGGTTGGGTTACCCATACCCGTATTGATGAGAATCCCGTGATAAGGGGACACGATCTCTGCTTCGACAAGACGTGCCAAGGAAACCGCCTCGCAACATGTGCAGCAGCTGGTTGAGGAAAACGGTTCGAATAAAGACCGGGTCGTGGCGTGATGTCACGTTATGAAAAGTTGTCAGCAGATTGGATTGTGGAATATTGCACTCCCTACGGTGGTATATACGTGGAATTTTTTTTGCAGAGCCGGACACGATCCTTGTGTTCAAAATCTTCTATGGAGTATTCGGAGAAGGAACCCGCCTTGCAATGCCGAAGACAATCTGCGCGCCGGACTCATCGTCATTGAAGCCTGGTGGCTACTGAGGGAGTCCTGGATTAGGGGGTCCTCGGACAGCCGGACTATATACTTTGGCCGGACTGTTGGACTATGAAGATACAAGATTGAAGACTTCGTCCCATGTCCGGGTGGGACTCTCCTTTGCGTGGAAGGCAAGCTTGGCAATTCGGATATGTAGATCTCCTCCCTTGTAACCGACTCTGTGAAACCCTAGACCCCTCCGGTGTCTATATAAACCGGAGGGTTTAGTCCGTAGGACAACAACAATCATAATCATAGGCTAGCTTCTAGGGTTTAGCCTCTACGATCTCGTGGTAGATCAACTCTTGTAATACTCATATCATCAAGATCAATCAAGCAGGAAGTAGGGTATTACCTCCATCGAGAGGGCCCGAACCTGGGTAAACATTGTGTCCCACGCCTCCTGTTACCATTAGCCTTAGATGCACAGTTCAGGACCCCCTACCCGAGATTCGTCGGTTTTGACACCGACAGATCCTCCATATCATCACGTGTGAATTTAGATTAATTTCATAACTCTGTTCGGGTCTCGGCCCCAAGGATGCGAACATTTCCCTTATTACCTCCTCTCTTGCAAGTCTCATGTGATCCTGTATAGTCATCTTAGAAGACATGATGAGTAGATTTTTCTTCTTCTTAATCTCAATAACGGTAAGAAAAATAACAACAAATAAAATAAATTACGTGTGAGTCGGAAGGTAACGTCAAGCGTTGTGCTCCCTGGTAACGGCGCGTGAAAATGATTGATGTTCCGCAAGAGCATAGAATGTTGTAGCACTTTCGTGATAAGTTCAGTGTCAAACCCATAGGGACATATATGAAGACACGACCAACCCGACAATTACGTTGTTATCTACGCAGTTACGTTCGCACCAAATCGTAGTTTAGAAATAGCTTATTCTATGGGTTGCCAAGAAAGCCATAATAAAGGGGGTTTCAACTGAACTACAAACTAGAGCATAAACTAAACTAAACTAGAATAGAGAATAAAATTATCGGTTGATGCGTAGCAGCCCCCCTCGAGGAGTTCGCATGGACAAGCGAGCTCCAGCTCTGGTGTGTGCAAGCCCCAACGGCTTTTCTTCCCTGCTGCGAGCTTCTCAGGGACGCATGGTTCTTCTCGATGGAGAATAAAACGCAAGAGAGGTGAGGGAGATGGGTCGCTGCATGTGGGGCTAGCTCGGTTGGAACCCACGACATCTCCATATCCTTCCCATATTTGGGCTGGATATATATGAGGATTTATGGACTGGCTGGACACGTCCGAACAAAGAGAGGGTTGTGGTTGGGTGTTATTTTTTTTCCTTCTCTCTCCTGTCCGGGCAAGAACCGGGCTGTCCGCATGGATGTTTAAGAAGGATTTGAGGAGTTTGACTGTAGATGCTCTGAGGACATGAATAAGTACAAGATGAATATGATACGAGGGATTTTAATTAAGCACTAAAATATAGTTTAAAAAGTATGGATAAAATCCACTCACGAGGAAACCAACCTTTTCAACTGCCCCCTCAGTTGTGATTTGGAGTTGAATTTAGTCGTTTGAAGCCATGGTCGTTTGCTTCCGGCTGGCTGCTTTTTGGTGGTATCATACCGTGCAGTGCAAGTGGTGTTGGTTCATGGTTGGTGGCAGACTCGTCCCTACGTTGCTTGCGCTCAGCTGTAGTCCTTGTCTTGGTATTCTGGTTTGGGTCGTTTGTGCCGACTATAGTTCAGGCTCTCACAGTGGATGTTTTCTTGCTATGTTGCCCCGCGTGTCACTCTTTTCATGTTCTAGTTTCTAGGTTGTTTGTGTTGTCTAGGTGGGTCGTGCCTCTGTGGCGATGCATGGGTCATACCTTTGGCGCTCTACGCATTCTTCTTTCTTAATGGAATCACATGCAACTCTCCTACATGGTTCGGAAAAATATGAACATGATAGGATTTCAAACTCACTTTGATGTGATTTTTTTTTTCAAACTGATGTATTGGTTTCCATGGATGTGTCCAAACTCAGGAGATCAAGAGCTTCCTCAATTGTAGTGAACTTATTACCGCACATGGAGAGCAGCATCGCCGCTCGAGGAGCAACACTGCCAACCCTAAACATCACAGTGTGCTTCTGTTCATCTCTCCGGTGCCATCCTCCGCCAACTCCTCTCTCCTGTAATGTTTGGGTTAGGTTTTCTTTTGCATTTTTATTTGTGAAATTGATTGGTTCGTGAGTGCATGATCAATTCAAAATTGATGATGTGCTCTTCCTGTTTTAGTAATTCACATTATCATCATTCGGAATTATTCCACTAGCTTATATCGCGTCATAATTCACTATTCTTCCACTGTATGTTAATTATGAGATATTCCACTGTGTTGCATGTCGTTCTTAAATAGACGGTTTGTACCAAACATGCATGGGAATGTACATTACATAGCCGAAAAATAGAACCTGCAGTAAATATCCATTCCTTTGCCATGTCCTGTTTCATATCACATTAACAACCTTGCTATACGTACGATGAATTCTTGTCCAACACTCTGTACGATTAGAGAAAACCATAGATGATTCAGTCTGTGGGCCATAGTATTTAGAGATGATCCCCTTTCTTCTTGTATTGTTGTCTGACGAGAAAGCATTGTACGCAGAATTCCTGTCCAACACTCCGTACGATCAGAAACAACCATAGATGATTCAGTTTCATGTTTCACTATTGGACGGACGTATAGGGGGGATATGATCACATCTCGTTTCATGTTTCTTACCATACAACCTCAAGGATTGGCTGCACTATTGGTGTACATGGACATCGCAAACCAGTGTAGTTTTCCGGTTTTTCCGGTCACCACGAAGCGGTAAGTGGCGAGTGAGAGCCAATCACCATCACAAGCAAATTAAAAGCGGGTAAAAGATTGCAGTTGATGAATACTGCCCCAAATTTATTAGGCAAAAAATTGTAGTCACAACGCATGCATGCATGCATGTACGCCCTGCATCTATATATATAAGACCACTTACTCTTGTCTTAAGCCATACATGTTGAACTAAGACAACATGAACTAAGACAACTAAGGGAGTATATATATATGCACTCACATCACAATAGTGAGTACATGAATCAAGTAGCCGGGGACGGGGAGCAGTTCTTGAAGCAGAGGCAGTGATTGATGTATAAGCAGGTTCCTTTTTCCCAGCCCTCGGCTCTGCAGGCCTTGCTGCAAGTGCCACGTATCACGCATATCCCTTTCCACTTCTTGCTCCAGTCATTGAACTCACAGCCTTTCAGTCCCACCTCTTCTGCATCTACAAAACCAAAAACAGCAAACATAGCCACGAATTAACAATCAATAAGGAAATTAGTCAGTTTGTGGGTCGATGGTGGTCTTAATCCCTACCAGATGACCGGACAAATAGCGCCAGCAGCCACAGACATATCAACAGCTTGGTGCTTCCCGACACTCCTTTGCTGCCACTGTTCTCCGGGTAACATGCCATATCGATGAGGTAATGGTATATATGTGTGATTTTCTTTCTAAACGAAGACGGTGAGTTTATGAGCATCTCGTTGATTCATATTTATAGGAAAAAGTATGTGAACATTGACATGATTATTCTGACATATAATTAATGTCTAGCAGCAACGCTTATCCTAACATATAATTAATTTCACTTCTAATTATATATGCCTTATGCCTTATCCTCAAGTCTAATTTTAGTTCCAATGTACTATACAATGGTTGATGACCTTCTTTAGCGAAAATAGCTAAAGATAGTAGAGATGGCAATGGGTACCCATTACCTGCGTATCCTGCGGGTAAAAACCCTATTAGGGTAAGGGTATGGGATAAAAATTTACCCATGGGTACTTAAATGAAAAAATATCATACCTATCGGGAAGAGAGGGTATGGGTATGGGATCGTACAACCCATGGTGCGGGTATTTTTACCCGCAGGTACCCATATACCCTATCGGGTGACGGATATGGAAAAAAGTTGTACCATTGATGGGTATGGGGATGGGTGATAGGTAAGTTCAGGGTGGACGGGTAAGGGTATGGGGAGGCTCCACCCGTACCCATACCCTGCGGGTGCCATCCTTTATACTGATATTCAGTTTAGGCAGCTATAGATAAATATTTTGGTCAATATTTTATATAAAATAATTGCTTCACGCGGGTCCGGCTCAAAACCACTCGGACAACGCCCAGCCTTTCACACCTACCAATGCAAATTTAGGATTAGGAACACGCTCCAGTCACTACTACATCTGAAATGCGGAACAAACGTAGGGTAATCCTCTTTTTGGCGTACGCAGAGGCTGGACATGATTGGGGCTCGGGTCCCCTTCGTCCTCTCCCGCCGGCTCCGAGAGGAGGAAGGTATCCGCCTCTTCGGCCGCCACCGTTGTGCATGCTGCAGAGTAAGTGCTATAGGTATCTGCGGGCATGGATATCTCGCATATCGCGCGGACGCGGCGTTGAAGTGTAAGGAATCTTGAACAAGCTGCGGAGAGTTTGGACTTGACAAAGTAAAGGGTCGACCCGCTCCCGCTCGGCAACGGATATTGGCTCAGTCCACCAAATGGGCATGGGACCCTAAGCTCGCCTCGGGCAGGGAATCCTCTGAGTTGCAAAAATAACCCACGAGATCGAGGCCAACTTTCGAGATCGGCGAGCTTCCCAGGAGGATAAAAGAACTCAAGCCAAACTCTCGCGCAGAAATGGAACCGTGCGCACCCCGCCACTTGGCTCCATCGTCGACTGTCTGGGAAGATTCTCCGCAGCATTGGGGTTGAGGTGATGGAGAAATAGATCCTACACCTTGCCTAAAGGCCTAACAACCGACCTAACATAGGGGGGAGGGGGATTCCATGTTGCTTACCGGCTTCGGAGACGACGACGAGGAAGGGGGGTGGCATGGCTGAGTTGAGGAGGACCAGATGGTGGCCAAGAGGAAGGGGAGAAGCAGCTCCTGCTGCCGCGTCCGTCGCCTCTGCCACCGCCACTTGCTCATATCTGAGTCACCGCCGCCAGTGCTAAGAATAGACGAAGTGCTTCTCCTAGAGCTAGTGGCGACCGAGTAAATGGGGCGGTGAGGCTAGATTTCGCGTCGTCCTGCCTCGGCTGGTTTCCATCTTCCGTCATCTCCACTCGATTTCACCTTGCACCGTCGCAAACGCGCTACCTCCCTTTTGCGCTGCACTCAGCCTGACTCGCTGGAAACTGCCGATTCGAGGGTTTCCAGCGAGTCAGGCTCTGGGCAGCTTTAAGGTTCGTGCCGATACGAGTCAGGGCTCCCCGTTTGCAACTAAACACGTTTTTCTTAGCTCAACTCAGCCTGGTTGGAGGTAATGCAGGCAACCAATTATGCCCCACGTGGTTCTGATGGAGAATAATAACATATCGCAAGCTTTAGAGAAGGACTAACGATCGAGCGATGCTACGTAATTAGCGATGCGCGCGAATGCACGTATTCCTCAAATTTATACGTACTTGGCCCCCCTCTAACGTCAATTTAGAAAAAGGGAAAAGGCCCATGTGAAGCCCACAATCGGCTCACAGTCTCCTGGCCTGGCGTTGCGTTCCCATGTGATTAGCCAGTACCTGGATTAGTACGCAGAAATTAGCCGCCGCCGTTGTGTGCCCTCGCCTGCCCGGCCGCCTCTGCTCGCTCTCCCTACCCTGCTGCTGCCGATCCAATTCACACGGTGACGACGCCATGCATGCATCCTTCTTCACTTTCAAATCTTCTGGATCCAACCAACGGGAACTAGCCAAGACCCAAGAATCCAAGGTTTAACACATTAATACATCACACCATATGCATCTACTAATCCCCATCGTCATCTTGTATCATTGTTGAATTTATACATCAGACTTTGTTGTTTGCTTGTTTTGGTTGAGTGATTTGTGATGCTATGATTCTACGAAGAATTCCTATCTTGCACGTGCCCCAAATATTATTGTGAACATAATGCAAATTACTCCCTCCGTAAATAAATACAAGAGCGTTTAGATCACTACTTTAGTGACCTAAGCGCTCTTATATTTTACAGAGAGAGTATCTTGTATGAGTTCTTTTTTGTGATGCAAAATTTTCCTATGTCCAACTTATCCAATATAGCTAATTGTGATATTGCAATTCAGTAGCTATGAAGAGAAGAGGTCTGCTTCGGCACACCCCTCCCCCCCCCCCCCCCCCCCCCGCGCTTAACGTATAAGGGCATTTTGGGCATACGGTGCTTAACGTATCCCATGCCGTATGCGGCATGCCCATACAGGTAGAGCCGAGCGCACGGCTCGAGCCGATACGGCCGGCTCGCATCTACCCCCTCCCGTCACGTGAAGAAAAAGACCCACGACCTGCGTTGATCACGCGGCCCATTCCAACATCGCCCCGCCCCGCCGATCGCGCCCTTACCCGCCGATCGCCGCCTTTCCCCGCCGATCTAGCCATGATCACGCTGCCAATTCCAACGTCTCCCCGTCCGGCCGATCGCCGCCTTTCCCCGCCGATCGCCGACCATTCTCCCCGTCTTCACCCGGGATCTGGCCGCCGTGGACGTTGTTGGAGTCGCCGCCGTACGTGATCTGGCCTCCGTGCAGGTCGTCGCGGTGACGTGGCCTACGTGGACGCCGTCGCCGCCCGCAACTTCATGATCAACCTCTCCGGGAACGTCCTCGCCGTCCGCAGCCAGGCCAGGCAGGCCGAAGTGCATGTACCTGAACACCAGCGTCTAGGTTTGCCATGTAAGCCGTCTAGTTTGTCAAAAAAAATTGTAGCTGTAAATAATTATCTGCAATCACTTGTTTGATATGAACTATTCATCGGTATGACCATAGTACATTTAATTTGATTTTAAATTGATAGATAAATTTTTATTTTAAATGTTGCAGTGTTGGTAGTGAGGTCATTCAATGGATAAAGAAACTGGATTTACGGATCTGTTCTTGGAGACGAGCGAGTGGGATGGTAGGGATAGTGTTGATCGTACGAATGGTAATGAAAGTAAAAATGATGATGATAGCAGCGACAATGAATCCTGGTCGTCGTACGATAATTTACCTGAGGAGGATTTTCAAAATAAGGAGGAGGGTGCTTGTAGTGAAAACGTAAGTGACGTGTACATTCATTTCGTCGGACGAAGAACCATATGGGTACTTACATGTGCATATGATTTTTTTTATGTGGAGGAGGATATTGACGTCCAGAACAAGGAAAATCATGGTGTTGAGTCTTTCACGGATAACATAAGTCAGGTTCGGTCCAAACTTTTAGATGTCATACAATAATAAAAACTTGTTAATGACAACTTACACTTGCTTATGTGGAATATTGTAGGCTAACTTCGATGGTTGGAGTGGTGATGATGGCTATGAGCATGAGGATGCAGCTAATATGGACATTGAGGAGGCTGAAATCCAGCAACGTGCGCTGGAGACACAGTTGAAGGTTATGGGTATGACATTTGCATCACAATGGGAGGCTTACACGTTCTATAATAACTACACCAAAGACCGTGGATTCAGTATCAGAAAAGATAAGGTGAAACGAGGAAAAGGTCTTTCAACCACTATTCGGTATAGGCGATACATTTGCTCGAGGGCAGGAAAACGACTTAGTAAATTTTTAAACCGGAGGGCCGTACCCGCAGGCTAAGACCTGAGACCCGAAGTTGGACAAAGGACGTGGAGTTTGGTTCGTGGCAGCTTTTATGGATGATCACAACCATTTGTTGGCTAGAACAGATGAGGTGGTATTTCTGCGGTCACATAGAGTGATGGGAGATCACCAGATAGCTGCGATCTTGGCGATGGAAGGAGCTGGGATCAGAAAGCATATCATCGTCGACAACTTCATTAGCAGGTATGGTTCGTATGATAAGTGTGGGTTTCTGAGACGAGACGTCTACAACCTATGTTGTCGAGAAAAAATGAAGTTGATTGCGAAGGGTGATGCTAACACGGCAATCGGGATTATGAGGAGCAGAAAGGAGAAGGATCCAGACTTTTTCTTTGAGTACGTGCTCGATAAGGAGGGCCGTTTGAAGAGCATGTTCTGGTGCGATGCACAGTCACAGCGGGACTATCAGTTGTATGGAGATGTGACTATGTTTGACAGCACGTATAAGATGAACAGATATGGTATGCCGTTCATCCCCTTTGTTGGTGTAAATAATCACCGTTGCACCACAGTGTTTGGTTGTGCCATTGTGTCCGACGAGACCGAAGCGACGTACGTGTGGCTGCTTCAGACATTCCTGAAGGCCAATTGTCAGAAGAAGCCAAGGTCAATCATCACAGATGGAGACGCTGCAATGATACGAGCTATTCGGTTGGTTTTGGTTGATGTGTTGCACCATCTCTGCTCATGGCACGTGAAAAAAAAAATATGCAGAAGCACCTTAATTACAAATCACTAAATGAGTTCAGGGCACTCTTGTACTACTCCACCTCTCCGGCCAACTTTGAGGCGAGATGGCACGCTTTTGTCCTTAAATGGAAGACTGATAAAACAGAAGAGTGGCTGCGTAGGATGTACAGGAAGAGGAGTCTGTGGGCAGCATCATATATGTCAGATAGTTCTTGAATGTGTAAGAGAAAGTAAACAGATAAATCACATTATGTTTGGCCAGCACCCATACCTTCTTTTGCGGGAAGATGCACCGTTGTATTGTTGGAGATTAGTGAAGAGACACAGATATTTCTTGTTTTGCAACCATCAGCAGTCATATTCCGATGAGAATGTCCCCAAGATCAATCTGCGGGACATCATCTTAGGTTGTGGTGGTAAACTACCCTGTGGAGAATTTGAGGCTCTTGCATGGAGGTCTCGCATACCGCCCTACTACAACTACACGGTAAGCTGTAAGATGCAAGCACCACAACTTACAGTAGGAAGGAAGAAGCGTGTGCATCAAGAGGAAGAACATTTCATTTGAGTAGCACACTGTCTGTGACTCATATCATGTATGCTACCGTGTTGTCCTGTGAATTAGGAAATATTATTACTCAGGAGTCTTGCCAAGTTAGTTAACATATATGTCTATTAACGTGTAGGCATGGCAGACTTCTATCCTCCTAGCATAAGTTTGTACTTTCAGATTCAAAACAGTGTTTGCATTGCCGGTTAAATCAGAGTCCAAGACAAAATGTATTTATAAAGTTGAGTGATTGAGTCCATATCCTAGTGATCTGGATACTATGGGTAATCTATAAACTTAAACATTGCTATCACACATATATTGATCTTTGGACATGAAGAAAAGAGTAGGGAAAACTGCACGAAAGTTGCTCTGTTTCCTTCGGCAAAAGCCAACATGTTTCAATTCCTATGTCACATTTATTTTTTTGTGACAGATTCTTTTCTTGATGGATTTGAAGATCAGAAAAATAAGCTGGAACGGGAGTAGTGGCCATTGTTTTCACTTTCAGTGAGGTTTCGATGAGATTCACCGAATTTCATTAATTTCAGCAATCTCTAAAATACTTACCTTTCAGCCAAAATATTTCAGCAATTTCAGTAGTACACATGAATTTAAATATTTTCAAAAATATCAAATATGTGATTAGTGTTTTGGCCTTTTGGCCGAAACACAAACTGAAATCACTGAAACTCACTGAATTTTGGTGATTTTGGGTGGTGCTAAATTTGTCTGAAACTGAAAGTGAAAACCTACTAGTGGCACTACCTGGAGCTCCAACGGTGAGGATGTAGTGATAAGATAAAATTAAGTTGTTGGTTTCTTGCCTATCATCCCACGAACTGAGCTTCATTTTCTATCTTATTGACTCGGACAAAAAAGAATCCAATAAATCACTGCCACTACTAGAAAACAGGTTATTAATGGCGCACCTATTTTGGCTACTAATGGCGCACATTAGGTGCGCCATTACTAGCACGTCATTAGTAAGTTTTAGTAATGGCGCACATTTGGTGCGCCATTACTATCCCAGACAGTAATGGCGCATCTAATAGTGCGCCATTACTAACCCTTAGGTGCCCCACTAGTAATAAAGCCAAGTGCGCCACTAGTAACCTTAGAGATGCGCCACTAGCTAAAAAGCTAGGTGCGCCACCAATAAAGGCTGAAATGCGCCACTAATAGTATATTTGGAAAACAAAAAAAATACAAATTTACAAAAAACAACCTATAAGGAAAAATAATTTAAAAACAAAAAATGAAATAGAACCATCATTTTTATTATAGCAAGAATATTACCATGTCTTTATAAGTATCCCATAAAAAGAAAATTGCACAGAAATAAAACAAAATCCTATAACTAATCTTCTACTCCCTCCGTCCAAGAATACCTCTCGCAAGGGGAGGAAATTTTGAACTGAAGTGCATTTTACATTACAACCCGTCATATTTCAAATCAAAATCAATCGAGTCCACGTCCGATCGGCAACAGCGCCTCGTCCTGGCATCGAGGAGAGCCAGAACTCATCTCTTCGGTAGCTCGTCACCACCCTCCCGGCAGCCTCCGACATCACGTACCCACCCTCCCGGCGTCGATCAACTGCTTTGAGGTAGCAGATTCCTCCTCTGTGTCTGCTCCTGCAATTAACACTTTGAATGCAATTAACAATTTGAATGTTAACATGGGGCAAAGACAAGATGGATCAGTATATAACAATGGAGTACATGCACAATTAGATGTTCAAGCTGTTTAATGTCACTCCCATCATCACAATTTCATCTCAGGAAATGGAGTAGAATAGATTTAATTGGATGTTTGAATGATATGGTTACTTACAAGTGTCAGGGCTATTACGGTCAGTTAAGTAATTGCACCAGATTAAAGAGGAGCCAAAGAATTTACAAGTGGTCTAGTGCATATGCAAGTGCAAGTTACTCAGTTAAAATTCAGTACTCCATTGCCCAAAATAATCCAGTTAAAATTTTGTTAAAAGATCACTGAATTAACCAAGTACTCCAGATCAGGTCCAGTTACTCAATGCATAATTTCTAAACCTATCATCAATGGAAGGTCACCAATTTTAATTGAGCAGTAGCTAATTGAGCAAACACACTGAGCTTATGCATAACACATTAGCTGCGGAAAGTACTCACCTTGCGGTGATTATTTCACAGGGATAAACCTCCAAATATAACCACTATACCACACTATATAAATTGTGAATCAAGGAACTGCTGCAATTGACATGAGAAGATCAACAATATATGCTCACCTCCAGGAACAAAGTCAGCTCCATATATATGCTAGCTCCAGGGTAAATATGCCACAATATCACACCTTGTGAAAAGAGCATCTTATTAAACAGTCGGTCACAAACATTCTAATTTCTTAACATAATTACAGTAAGTTACTTACTTGCGGTATACACAGGGGATAATTATCATATTAATTACCTTGTTTGAGGTAAATTAATTGCTAAAGTTAACAGAAAAATGTAAATTAGATGAACTGTAAACTGTTCAAGGAACAGAAGTGCACCGCGGGGGAGCGAGGCGAAGGCGCGGAGGAGGAGGAGGAGGAGGAGCGGGGGCGGAGCAGGGCGAGGCCGCCGTTGCTGCGGGAGATGGCGGCTGGATCCGCGCCGATACGGGGCGGGGGAGGCCACCGTGGCTGGTGGCGGAGGGGGTGGCACCTGTGAAGCTCGTGGGGCGGATCTGGCCGGTTCCCGGCGAGTGGAGACGGCGGCGGCTCCACCACTGCCAGATCCAGCGCCGCCGCTGCCTTCCGATCCGTCGCCGCCGAGCTCGGGCTCCTTGGCTGCGACTGCCGCGAGGAGGCGCGAAGGGGACCGAAGAGAGAGGAGGGCAAGGGCCGCCGCGCAGGAAGAGGAGGGAGCACTTGCCTACAAAACCACAATGGCGCATGGATCGGGGCTGGGGCGAGGCCGAGAGACGTGTGTGTGTGTGCGTGGGGTGAGGGAGAAGAGGATAGGGTTCCGTGCGAGAGAGAGAGAGGAGAGAGATGGTGGACGGTCGGGCTGCGGCACTTACCTACAAAACCACAATGGCGCACCTCCTAAGCAATGCGCCATTAGTATCAAAAATAGCAATGACGCATCAGGGAAAAGTGCGCCATTAGTAGCTTTGCAGAAAAGGGAATAAAAAATATAATAGAAAAAACAACATTAGTGGCGCATTTTCCGGCAGGTGCGCCATTACTAGTTACAACTAGTAATGGCGCACTGTGTCTGGATGCGCCATTAGTATGTTTGGACAGGCGCACTAGTTAAAAAAAAATTGATACTAATGGCGCACCCTGGGCCAGGTGCGCCATTAGTAGTTTCAACTCTAATGGCGTATCAGAAGGTGGTGCGCCATTAGTATATACTAATGGCGCACCGCTTGTCTGGTGCGCCATTAGTGTCAATCCCATCTATAGCCCTTTTTCTAGTAGTGTGCGGAAAAGGAAAGAATTAGATTTAATTATGCAATCTGTGTCCTAGTTCCAGTATCAACACACAAATGCCAAAAAAGAAGTATAAGCAAACTACGTACCAACTTCCCTAATACGCAATAATACTAGTATGAGTGCTTCATAAAAAACTTATGACATCATTTACAACCTACCGTATAAAAATGATTATAATTCTCATAAAAGTACATAACACTGCATCAGATGTTCAGGTGAAACTCTATGTGCTAATGAGGTAGTAACAAAGATTTTATTAACAGTGGAGAGGGTGAGAATGTACAAAATAGTCAGTTAACAATAACATTGCATCTATTTTGTGTCAGATAAGTAGATGTTATCTTGTTCAGGATGGCTAAATGTAGACTAGACAATAACTGCTAATGATTTCCATGATTCACGGGTAAAATCTCAAAGTCACAGCTAGCTGATTTTACCATCAATAGCTGTACGGCTGTCTATGGAACCCCTCAGACGATTCTACATTGCTAATCTTGTACCATCTTAATAATTTCAAATGGGATATCATCCCCTTGTCAGACGGGGAGCCCATTCAGCTATGCCACAATGGTTCAAGAAATACGTACATTCTGCTATGCCACTCTATCCTTAACAGCTCATTCAGTATCAAATAATTGATATGAGTTGAAACCTGCCCGGGAAGAGGTAGGGCAATCTTTCCAGCATTTTGCGATGACAAGCCAGCGAAGAGAAACAACTACAGGCAGGGTAAAGACGGTTACCGTCAGGCGTCAGCAGAGGAAACTGAGTGAAGTTGGCAGAAAAGTTCAAGGTGAAGCCCACCATGCATGCATACTACTGCCTGCAAGTTTTTAGAGAAGCGAAATGTTATTGGCAATTGTGGTAGCTCAGATAGTTAGTTACCGTGCTAGTCACCAGATGCAACAGTATGCAACCTCTAGCCTCCTCGTCTTTACGGAACGAAATATAACAGTCAAACTTTTTTCTCCAGATATGCTTCTTGATCACCAATATGTAAAACTACAAGTATCTTTGCTCCTTTTTGTTGACCAACATGTCTGCAAAATCTCATGCTGGTGGTTCCGCATTACTATGTTTTAGTCTGTTTCAGTTTTGTCAGGTCTGGTGCAAGAGCAAGCGTTCAGCTCAGCACTAGAGGGATACCCTATCCCCATTGGAGAAGCACAGGAACTAAACCGCCTGGCCATATTGTTGCTTGAATGGGGGAAAGATACAGTACCTGGAGCTCAGCGGACTGCGGAGGGGTTCCTGATGAAGCCTGTGAAGGAAGGGACGGTGAGTTTGTAGGCTGGCCGTAGAAGCGCTCGCCGACGGCCCTAAGGAGGCCAGGTGGTGCAGCTCCAGCCACTCCAAATATATCGACACCTGAAATTGAAGGTGCAGATTCAGTTAATGGACGGTGTGCGTCACTGCTATGAAAGAATGAACGGATGGGATTGACGGGCCTCTGAGTTTGCTGCTGTTGTCATTAACTCACTTTAGTTACCAAGTTACTGCTAACTACAGTATGAGTGTCCTGGCAAAAATAAATATATATATATATATATATACTACTATCAGCGGTAAAAGGAGAAGTGGTATCTGACGATATTTCTCTCACTGAACAGTAGAAACCAAAGCAAATTCTACTATTCCTGGAGCCAAAGGCCGAAATCCCTTGTAGACTGTCTTGCCACCCATTTCTGAGTCTTTTGTCAACATTCAACCCTCCGGTCAACAAACGGTATGGTTTTTCTCATGTCTCATTTATGGTTTTTGACTAAACCAGCACTCTTTGTAGAACAGTCTACCCAAATTAAGTCCAACTTGTATAACCCGTCAAGGAGAAATTTCTACAAGGAAAAAGGGCACCAGTTAGTTCTGATGTGACATCTTGACTTGTACTCTCTCCGTTCCTAAATATTTGTCTTTTTAGAGATTTCAAATGGACTACCACATACGGATGTATATAGACATATTTTAGAGTGTAGATTTACTCATTTTGCTTCATATGTAGTCACTTGTTGAAATATCTAGAAAGACAAATATTTAGGAACGGAGGGAGTAATAAATTATGCTTGTGTGCATCATCTATCATCTAGATGCAGATGCCCACAGGTATAAAATAAGATAAAAGTAAAGGAAGGAAACAAAAGCAGTGTTGTTTTGACATAGATTTGCAAAGAGTCAAGTCAGACTCAATTCACATGGCAGCCCAAGATCGCTCAAAAATTATCAAGGCACCACCACAGCATATAATATCCAGCAGCAGCCTCAGTGCCTCCCACTAGTTTGCCATAGTTAACCTTGAAATCTTCCATCCACAACACCTACCCTGGTGGCTGGGTCTTGAGTCCAAATTGAGCAACACCCCCATGGCTTGACGCCCAAGTAGCTAGTATCACTCACTGCTAATATTATCCATCTTCCATTGCACCACTTGAGCTCTGAGTCAAGGTGGTTTGCAATCAATGGATATCCTCGTCTCTGCAATCGTAGGTGACCTCATCAGCAGGTCTGCGTCGTTCATGATCAGCAAATACTTCCAGCAGCAGCCTGACCTCGACAAGATTCAACAGAGGCTACAGAGAGTCCTACTGAGAATCGACATCATCGCCGAGGAGGCCGAAGCGCGGGACATCAACAACCAGGGGATGCTCCGTCAGCTCAAGATGTTGAGGCAAGGAATGTATAGAGGCCGCTACGTTCTTGATTCCTTGAGATTCCAAGCTGCCCTCGACGAGGAGCAGGTAAGCCACTCATTATCTGCGCTGCCTAAATCCAGTGCAGCCAAACGGCTCCGTTTCTCTCGGACCGGCAGTGGCAGCAGCAACAGAGAAGCGCTGTTGTTTGGCACAAACAGCAACATGAGGGAAGAGCTGCAACGGATGGTTGATACCCTTGAAGAGACCGTGTCTTGCATGAAGGAGTTTATTTTCTTCTTGGAGTCATATCCCCGGATACACCGCCAACCTTATGGCACATATTTGGTATTGGACAATTGCATGTTTGGTCGCCAAACGGAACGGGAGCGGGTCCTGAATTTCTTGCTTTGTCCCAGTGTTACACCAGACTTGGCTGTACTTCCGATCATTGGCCCAAGAAGAGTAGGGAAGAGCACCCTTGTTGAGTATGTCTGTAGGGATGAGAGTGTGCGTGGTCATTTCTCGATGATCATCTTCTTTCCAGAAGGCAGTCTCAAGGATGAAGGAGTGGTTGACCTAAAAGGAAACTATATTAATGGTCTAGTCAGACATCAAAATTCTGCTTCTCAAACCAGGTTGCTGATTATTGTTGAAATAGCTGAGGATATTAATGAAGGAACATGGACAAGGTTGAAATCTTTGGCAACCAGCATGACACCGTGCGGTGGGACCAAAATCATAATCACCAGTCGATCAGATAGAATTGTGAATCTGGGAACAACGGAAGCACTTCGACTGGACTTTCTCTGTCAAGAAGCTTGTTGGTATTTTTTCAAATCAATTGCATTTGGAAGCATAAACCCTGGCGAGCATCCAAATTTGGCAAGTATGGCTATGGAGATCGCTTTGGAACAGAGACAGTGTTTCACAAGCGGCCCTATCGTTGCTGGGTTACTGCAACGTAACTTCAATGCTCGATTCTGGCGCACAGTTGCTGAATGTGTAAGAGCAAGTAAACAGACACATCGCCTTATGTTTTTTTTTAGGAAAGGACATCGCCTTAGTTTGACCAGCACCCAAACCTTCGTTTGCGGGAAGATGCACCGGTGTATTGTTGGAGATTGGTGAAGAACTGCAGATATTTCTTGGTTCGCAACTATCATCAGTAAGATTCCAGTGAGGAAGTCCCTAAGATCAGTGTGCAGGACATAATGTCAGGACGTGGTGGTACACTACCACGTGGTGAATTTGAGGCTCTTGGATGGAGGTCTCGCTTACCTCCCTACTACAACCACATGGTAAGCTGTAAGATGCAAGAACCACAACTTACAGTGGGAAGGAAGAAGCGCGCGCATCAGGAGGAAGAATGTTTGATTTGAGTAACATGTTGTCTGTGGCTCGCATCATGTATGCTACTGCCTTGTCCTGCGAATTAGGAAATATTATTACACTGTATTTAGGAGTCTTGCCAAATTAGTTAATAACTTAATATATTTCTGGTAGTGTTTGGATGCTTGTGCCTGGGTATGTACTTTCAGAGTTACCGGTTGAATTAGAATCCAAGACAAGTTTGTATTTATAAAGTTGAGCACTTTAGTCTCTGTACGTATCATGTGGGTACTACATCAACCTAAGCCTTGTAATAATTGGGCTTGAAGGAAAGAGTAGAGAAAAATGCCCCACATTTGCTCTGTTTCTGATATGTGTCTGTGTTTGATCCTTGGGCGAAAGCCAACAAGTTTCAATTCCTCTGTCACATGTATTATCTGTGACAACAAAAAAGTCTTGCTGAATTTGAAGACCAGAAAGATAAGCTGGAACGGGAGTAGCGGGCAATGCATTGAGGAGGTAACGATAATAAAGAGCCCATGAGCTGAGCTGCATTTTCTATCTTTGGACTTGAACAAAAAAGGAATCTGATACATTAATGGGGAGAAGTAAAAAATTGCTAGTGTGGGTCTGTATGCCCAACTCTCAGGTGCCTTAATAATTCCAAATGGTGTATTATCCCATGGCCGAACGTTGTAATCTCCTTTGCACCTAATGCCCAACAAGAAGTTTGTGAAAAAATGTGTGGAAATGTAGAAGATGACGGCGAACAGCGAGTTTATCGGAAATTGATAGAACATTCTAAATGCTGCTGGTAAACTTCAAGTTCGTCTGAATAATGTCAACATGGATTCATCAGAGCTGCTAGCTGAAGGATGCACTAAAAGAAGCCCCCATGGATGTTACTGAAAGAACTGCAGGGACTACTCAGATTGGCTATTGGAGAAGCATGGGGATCCGCCCTATTGCTGTTTGAAGCTATGGTGGTTAGGGGTGGGGGTGGGGGGCTGCAGTACCTGGTGCAAAGGGGCGGCGATGGGCTGGAGGGCGTGCGAGCCGGCCGCCGGCGCCGCGCGGGATTTGTCGCCGGCGGTGACCAATGAAATGAATAGGTAGCAGCCAGAGCCAGCAAGAAGTTGGACCTTTCTCCCTTCTTTGGGCTGGGCTTTAGGTGGACCTTGACCTGATCATACCCCGGGCTGGGCTCGACAATGTACGTCTGAAAATCCCAAGTTGCGCCAGGACCGGCCCAGCCCAAATGTTATTTCCTAGTATTTAACTTAATCATTTTTGGCGTATTTAAAATAAATATATTATCATACCTAATATTCGAATAAAATGCCAATTGTGACCTAGTTTGGGCTTTTTCGTGCTTTGGACGGGAAAGGTTGCGGTGTCATCAACAAGGTTGATATCGGAAGGAAGATATCATATAGCCCATGGAGGATGACATCAAGTGGTGATCGTCATCAAGGTTGCGGTGTGCAAGTTCAAGTGGAGCATCACGAAAAGGTCGGACTTGAAGCTTGTCGTCCATTCTCGTGATAACGGACATGTGAAGATGTGCCTAAGAGAGGCTCGCCCATAGTGGAGTATGGGGAGCAATCTAGTAGTCTTGATCAAGTGTACGCTATCAAGAAAGGTGGTCAAACTTGAGGAAATCAAGATCATCATCATCTAGCTCAAGTGGACTATGCGCAAGGCAAAGGTTTGATCTTGATAGGTTTTCTATTTTATCGGCCTCATGGTGCTAGTTGGGAGACCGGGTTATAGGTTTGTTTCCCGTACTATCAAGGGGGGCTCTCGAGTGAGTAGTTTGATCGTATCGTTCGTAGAGAGCTCAAACCATTGCATCATTGGCACCATCTTTCTTAGTTCTTGTTTGGGTTTTCTCTATGTGAGTTCTGGAGCTTGTGGTCATCTTCAAGCTTGAGTTCATCAAAAACGGATTTCCTATGCATCATCTATTGTGTTTTCGATGTTGGATTTTTTACCGGTTCTTCACTGATGGAGGTTTCACAACTCTATATCACTGGCATATTTCTATTCGTGATTTGAAAACTCTTGTCATTAGCTTTCTATCAAGCTTGAGTTTGTCGAAATCAGAGTTCATTTGCAGAAGTTATGACAGTTTTGATCTTACTAGTTTCATCTGTTGTGCATTGGTCTTTTGACAGAGACAAAGCAGTAGTGCCGCTGGTGCCCACGGTAGTACCGCTTCGGTTGTACTTCCACTGGCTTTACGACGCTACTTCCACTTGGCTGGAGTCTTCTGTTGCCCCTCGACTACTCGCGGTAGTACTGCTTGTCTTATGGTGGTAGTACCGCTTAGGCGGACTTCTGTATGCTCTATGCTAATTCGTGGTAGTATTGCTAGCACTATATTGTAGTGCCGCTTCGTGCGGTACTTCCGCTCTGGTGATGTGCTGGCTACGCTGGTTCTAGCGAAACTACCATTCTAGTACTTCAGTACTCGTTGGGTTCTGTTGACCGGGCAAAGTGGTAGTACCGCTCCCCCGAGCGATAGTACCGCTGGTGCACAACCTATGTGCATAACAGTTGGATTTGAGCCCCCTCTATAAAAGGGGGTCTTCTTCCCCATTGCCCCAGTGGTTATTTGCAAGCTTTCTCTTCCATTGTCGACCTCCAAAACCTTTGTTTTCTCTCTTTTCGAGGGAAAAGACAGAGAGAAGATCTAGATCTACATTTCCGCCAATCCATATCTCCTCTAAGTGAGGGGAACCTTGTGGATCTAGATATTGGAGTTCTTTTGTGTTCTCCTTGTTCTTCCTCTCATATTCCTCCATAGCTTCGTTGCATTGGTGGGATTTGAGAGTGCGGAACTTGAGCACTTCGTGTGTTCTTGCCATTGCATTAGTTGCATCGGTTTGAGTTCTCCACGGTGGTATGTGGAAGTAAAAGTTGAGAAGCTTATTACTCTTGGGTGTTTCCGCACCCTAGAGCTTGTGCCTCCTGGGTGCTTGGGCGCCCTAGACGGTTGGTCGTGCTTCGGGGTCTCCAATTAAGTTGTGAAGATTGCCCCAAGAAAATTGTATGGGTTCGATGACCACTCCCAAGGGTCACCATTTGTACAGGTTCGGTGACCGCCCTCAAGGGTCCCATAGTGGAATCACGACATCTTGCATTGTGCGAGGGCGTGATGAGAATACAGTGGCCCCGAGTGGCATTTTGGGGAGCATTGTGCCTCCACACCACTCTAACGGTGATTAGCATCCGCAAGGGTGTGAACTTCGGGATACATCGTCGTGTCCGCGTGACTCGGTTATCTCTTACCCGAGCCCCTTTACTTATACACTTTACTTTGTGATAGCCTTCGTGCTTCAAGTTATATATCTTGCTATCACATAGTTGTTTATCTTGTTTAGCATAAGTTGTTGGTGCACACAGTTGAGCCTAGTATATTTAGGTTTCCTGCTAGACAAATTAAATGCTAGTTTTATTCCTCACTTGTTCAAGCCTAAACCGTAATTGGTTTAAAGCGCCTATTAACCCCCCCCCCTCCTCTAGGTGACATCCACGTCATTTCAACGATGAAAACATATTGAGAGACATCCATACCCATAAATTAAGGGAACTTCATGTAAAATGCTCTAAAAGTTATGAATGTTATTTATGAAATTTTAGTGATTACTTTACAAAGATTCAAGTGAATGTGTGTTATTTATCATGTAGAGGCACGTCAATTAAAGTTTTTGTTGTTATTAAATAGTTTGAAAGAACTAAAGAGAGCGAGTGGGCTATGGTTGTGAAGGAATTAATGATACCCAATGGGAGCAAGTGTTCTAGGCAATTGACTATTTTGTGATAAAGTGGTTGTCATTATTAGAGATTGCTTTAATGGAAATGCAAAAGACAATGTTATACCTATGTGTTTTCTCTCCGATGTCACCTCAATGCAAAAAATTGTGAGGCATGGACTAGGCCGTAGAGTACTATAATAGAATGGGGTAGACAAGGCATTATGTAAGATGTAATATGTGTTTCCCCTCACAAGTGAATCTCGTTTCTATTTCTTGGGTGGAACCTAAGCTTACATGTTGCAAAACCATTGACTCACATGTACTTATGACTAAACTCCCAAGGGGCAACATGCCTGGCAACTGGAAATTATTAAGGTAAAAACTGATAATAGCTTAAAGATCAAGGGTCCCCATACTTCCATATGCTATAACTCTGTACTAGTGGGATATGATTTCTATCACTCGCGCATCCCCTTCATCCTTCATCATAATGCATTAGAAAACATATGGGTTCCCTTAATACACGTGTGCACTCATACAAAAGCCACAAAGGATATCATAGAAATTACTACTTCCACTTTTTTATACAATGACACTTCATATTTTTATGTCTAACTTCGACCATTATTTGTACCAACAAAATTGAGTTATGCCACAAAAAGTATACCACTGCATGCACATTCCAAAGAACTTTCCGATGATATATTTTTATGGCATATAACCTATATTTCGTTGACCAAAATTATAAGTCAAAGTTTGACATGAAAAAAAGTGACCTTGTATACAAAAATAGAATGAGTAATGTACATATGTGCAACCAACCTTCATACTATTTCGCCAATGCCATCAAACAAGTAACTAATCAAACATAGAGGTAAAGATGAAATAAATACTGGGGAAATAATTCCTAACACAATCATGTTTGCTTAAGTATTGAGAGGCTTTGTGATGGAGAAGCCCCAATACAAAGGAAGAAGATTGTCGTGGAGATGACGATGAATGCAATGGCGATGATGGCAGTGCCCCTAGAGGAATTCTGACATAGCCGGAGGAGAGGGGGAAGATGCCCCTCCTCCTCCTCCTCCTTTCTGGATGTTGAAATATGACCCCTTGACTCAATTTTATTGGTTCCCAGAGAACCGTAACTCCCAAAAATCTGAATAGAATTTGATGGTATCATCTCTTTCATAGAGTCCTTCGTCTAATCTTTCTATTCTATCTAGTTTATCTTCTAGTGTGATAATCTTTTTTAGATTTTTTTTCATGCTTAGATTTATTTTCCGTTGTGTTGTACCGAGAGTTTTCAAGTTTCAAAAGAATTTTTAAATCTCCTATTCACCCCCTCTGGTCGATATACTATTGGTCCTACAGGACCTACCGCCAACACATGGCAACCTAGACGCGACACTACGTGTACTAGACGTGCACAAACTGGACGCCTCGCACATCATTCTTTGAATTTGTGGAACCTCCTACGAGCCCACCCATGGCAACCTAGACGCGACACTACGTGTACTAGACGTGCACAAACTGGCAGCCCACACCCTAACATTGACGCCACATATCACTAGATGAGTACAATGGGTGGTACTAGGACAAGAGCGGAAGTTAGACCGACATTTTTATATATTACTTATTAAAGTAGTGGTCCATCTATCTATGCGCCGAAAGTGTGTCAGAAAATGGATATGTATATCTTCAACTCCATCTTTCTTAGGCTCTTACGTCTCCCATGCGCCGAAAGTGTGTCGGGAAAAGGATATGCATATGTTCAACTCTATCTTTCTTATGATCTTATGCATTCTACGATGCATGCCCTATCATTCAGAAAAGGCGGTCGACAGGATTTGACCCACCGTTTCCTATTATTCCAAATAACGCAGTCCCTATCTATCTAAATATCTATCTGTAGTGCGGCATACATCTTTAGGCACTGATCCTACTTAAATGTCGGGCATGAATGTTGTACTGACCAGAAATTGATATTGCTCCTTGTGATCATCCTATAAAGCACCCCTTTGTTGCCTGCACAAAGAAAGAAGCATTGACCCCTATGATCTAAGAGGACTCACAGAGCAACGAGGCTATCTGGTATGCTTTTCATAGTTATAAAGGGCATTCTTCCATTGAAATTTTCTAGGCGTACTATGCATGACTTGAAATTATGAGTTCTTGTATTTTGTATTTTCGAAAATCATAGCTTGTTTTTTCGGTACATGCTCGCACCAAAGAAAGGATTGTTGTTTGTCTTTGTTGGCGAGGTTCCCGAACTTATTTTCTTTCCCTACATACTATATATGTTTGAGCATTTTTTTTCTTGGTCTTGCACATCATAGGGTCCTTGATGGTAGATAACCAATTATGTTTCAGAAGTACTCAAAGTAGATTATTTATTTTATGTTTTCAAGTATACATCAGTGCATAATTGTGTTCTATTTGTTCAGTTTTATTATGTTGGAATATTGAATGAAAAATAGTCGATTCGAAGAAAAAGGATGACTGAAATTTCATCTTTTATATATGACATGTGTCACTTTCCTTGTCATGAGAGCTTTTCACATGAAAGTTCAGAACAAGAACTTGAACAAGTTTTAGAATTTTCTATTAGATTATAGAAAAAATATCCTAAAATGGCTCAGTTAGTCAAAACTTTCCCTCTTGTAAAGCGGAAGATCTTTTTTAACTTGATTGACTAAAAGTAGAAGATCTTTTCTTGTTCAATAGAGAAAACGCTCACATGGTCACTAAAGGATCAGAACAAGTAAGACTATGTATTTTACATATAAACTAATCCATCCATGTTATTTCTGTGAAACATACTCTCTTTCTTGCCATTACTTTTTCCTAGTTAGTTTAGTTTTCACTTTTGGAAAACTAGGAAACTTTGGAATATATAACATGTTTGTTCCCACATTTGTGTCATGGTTGTTAACAGATTATTTTTTTGTTCAAAATAAATATTCATTTTTTCTTATAATATTCACACCACTCTAAAAACAAAAGAAACTTCTATTTAAATGCTATAAATTTGTAGTAGTAGTTGGAAGTCTGAAGTTCACATATAGACTTATGTATCTGCATATATGTATAGTCATCCGGGGCTTAAAATATACGTGTATACACTTATAGTTATTCATGTATATATTTATATAGGAGGCAATTTGTTTCTTTTCACATAATAGAACATCATATTATTCCGGAGGTCTTAATTATTTTAATACATACACTTTATTGGTTCTACAGTCATATTGGAGAGCATTTCATCGGTATCAACCAAATGGATGGAAACTCAAGATCTTCATCAAAACGAGCAAAGTTGTTGGTCATGAAGATGGGTCCTCAGATTAAGGTCGCAAAGTCACAACACAAAACCATATAAATTTATTTGTGTCATCTAAATCTTTTAGGCACCAACAAACATTTATGTGCTTTTTTATCATGCAAAATTCTTTAATCTTATCAAGTGTATAATATATTTTTAGACATGCCACGATGTTATTGTTGTTATGTAGTCTTGATTGCGATAATAAAAATTGATATTTAGCATATTATCATAGTTAAATATAATACTACCAATATACTAAACTAGTTAGTGATATTCATCACAGAAGCTCTCCATCAAGCAACAGAATGAGCGTCTGGAGATTGAGAACAAAATACTGGCGATTGAGAACCACAAAATGCGCGAGGAGTTGAGGACATACCGATGTGTTGCTTGCTTGAAGATTGAAAATGCCTGCCTGAAAGCTGAGGTTTGCCAAAGTAGTTCCAAGACATACAATGATATACTATAACACTTCTATCGTGCATTATTTCTAAATCAAGACTAGAAAATATTATTACTAGATATAGAATATTGACAACTGAATAATATATTTCTATCATATTGAATAGCTAAACGCCCAATGGCTAAAATTCTTGCATTGTACTAACACGAAAACATTACAAAAATGTGTGAAAGAAAATCTGCCAACATGATGATAGATACATGGAATTTGAAATATAATGCAAAAGTGTGTGCTATTTACATGTTCAAGTCAAACAAATTGCACCCATGTGAGCATGTAGATGGTTTATGAAGTAGTCTCACTCATTTTTAATGTGCATCTAAAGAAATGTTTATATTCCACAAAACGGTTAAATAAGGAAATTTATTTTGCTTCCTAGTTGACCCAATAACGTGACCATGTAGCACATTCAACATTTCTTGGCTAGGAGTAAAATTTAAGATCTGGATTAAGCATTAGCCTCCTACCATCACATGGATCAGTAGTATTTTCGAAAATAGCAAAAAAATTGTCAACACCTACTAAAAGTAGCACCATGTATAACGGGAAAGTGAATTTCAACACCCAAAATGCTTTCCCCGCGCGTGGCCGGGGGCGGGGGGGGGGGGGGGGGGGAGGCAGCATGTTCGAAATTGTTTTTTAGAATGAATCAAGTTTGCGACTATGCCACTTCTGACTATTGATCACAGAATAAATAAGAAATTTATATTTAGTTGCACCAAATATGCCCAACTGCAAACAATACTAACCAGAATCTTGATAATATAGGATCTAAAAACTACACCAGCATAGATGGAAAATATGATTCTAAAGATATTAATAATTGTGTATGTGTGTGGAGACTACTGTTCAAGTATTTATACAAAATTTAACACATTTACTTTGTGAGAGGTTCATTTTGGTTGATTATTGCAGTTCGATATACTTAGATGTTGCCTCTGATTGAATAACTGCCCAATCAATAAACATAAAATATTTTGAATATTCGTTATTATTACCACAATATTTACGTACTTACATGTTTAACAACTTAGAATTCAGCACATAAATCCATAAATGAAGAAAAATGAGAAACTGAAGCTTGAGAACACAATGTTTTTAGCACAAAACCATCATACCAGTTTAGACTTTTATTATTATATACTTTCTACTTCAAAACTCAACAAACATATAATTCAATGTAAAATGTTTTTAGAGGAGATATATGAAAACATGTAGTCCAATCAAACAATGAAGAGCGAAGACGCTTGTCCGGTATAGATTATGAAAGTAAGTATTCAATTAGATAGGTATAAATTAACTTACTATATTTCAAACACGACGAAAACATATTGAGAAATATCCATACCCATAAATTAAGAGCACTACATATAAAATGCTCTTTTATTCCCTTGAAGCAATGAAGTTATGCATTAATTATCATTTGTCAAAACAAAGATACATCACTTTATAGTTCTCTAGTATGTTAGTGTTGTGTTCTTGTTTCTAGTATACTACTTACGACTGAAATCCATAACTTTACTATTTTTGAAATAGTTGTCGGCAATAAATTGAGCACACACAAAAAACATAATAAGTACCTTCCTTGGTAAATATTTATTATTGAAGGAAATTCAATATACCTTGTTAGGGATGTGTTTTTTTAAACCAGAGGCAAAACCTTGGTATTGTTTCACTAATTGAGACCAACATATTCTATTTTTAAAATGAGTAGAAACCAAAGATAGAACATGTTGAGTCATTGACAAGCTAGCATCACCATCATTTATAAAGATGACAATGTAAACAGGATAAATTTGACACACTGCTAGGGATATGCATCCATCAATTCTCATCGTCTATTAATGTCATTCAGCCATTGTCATCGATATTGTGTCAATAGGAAAAGTGAAATCCTAGCTTTCCCTAGAACCAGCTTCTTACTATCCTACCCCGTGGAGTTTTTCGGGGAAGTCAAATCAAAGATGCAACTACCTAATGGTGTAGGTGTACCATAAAAACTAGCCTAGAGAATGGTTATGCGAGTGGTTGTACCCCTGGTTCACCAGAGATTAAATGCTAGGTTTAATGTCCAGTGTCTCGTTAAAGAGGGAATATTCTTTCGGTGGGAGACGACGTTCTCACAGATAATGAGGCGTCTGTGGTAATTTCGTCAATCTTAAAATTTTGCACCATGGTATTCAGTAGGCCCTTCGTGGTGATGATGTGGGTGATGGTGTGCATGTGTATGTGTGTGCATGTTGTATTTGTGTGTTTTCAGAAACTAGACTATTGCCTACTCAACGGTTGTAGGTGCGGGTGGACACATGTTAGGATGGCCATAGCTCTACACTCAGTCACTCACATTGGTAGGACGTGTTGGTTTGGCTTCTCTAGCTACCGAAACATATTGGATTGGCTGTCACATTTTGATATCAACGGGAAAAAATTGGAGATTTTTTAAGGGGTGAAGGACACTTTATTGATTAATTGGGAAGTTCAAAGGAATACAAAAAGGGTCATGTGGATAGCCCAACCACAAGTGGCGACCCTGGTTAAGAGAAACCGAAAATTTAACCAAGCTATGAGCTTCTTTTGTTTCTGTCCCTACCTTCAAAGATGATATCACATGCTTCAAAAAGTTGGAGATAACATCTTGTGTATCTAAGTGGGCTTTGTAAGCCTACTAGTGTGTGCCCCGAACAGTCAAACTAGTCCTTTTGTATCTAGCGCGAGACACATCTCCATTTGCCAACATGCTGCTACATATGGTTTTCTTCAAATTAATTAACATGATCAGTCCAAGCTACATTCAGTTCTTTATTTGCTGCTAAGATGCACTATATCTAATGGCTTGTTCTATTGGCTACAAAACTTGGCCGCGTCTTCAAACTTTCAGGTCCTAATAAAGTGCATAGCATAAATAGCAAATACATATTTCTTACAATCCAAAATATTTGAGATAGAAAAAACAACTGTACATAATTCATTGGGGTCTATGCACCAAGCTGATTCATGTCTCAAGAATCAATATATAGTTGCATGCAGCCTGCTTTGTTAATTATTTTTGCCTCGATTTCTTCACATTGCACACCATGATTTTGCAAACATCAAGGCCTTACTTCATGTCATATTGATCATTCTTGCTAGATGTCTGGTCAAGCTATCAGACTTACCTGTATTGTTTTTTGCAGCTTGCACGCTCGTTTCGTAATGCTGCTGCAATTCTAGAAGCTGAAGCACAATCTGAACTGGAGGTTGGGTTTTCCTCTACAGCACCCCAGATTCCAGCGGATACTAGCGCAACTGGACCACTCCAGCCAGGTGCAGCAGGGAGCCAAGATGAACAACGCGAGTAATCAGCTGGCAGCAATTTATTTGCTACAGTTACAAAAATCTATATACATACAGAATAAAAGTTTCAAAGACTCGATGTGTTAGTCATTTCAATTTCAATAAGTGACACTACAAGTCCATTGTGTCTTGTAGTTAAGCACCAAAACCTTTTTATGTGTTACTGGTACTTGAGAAGGTTGTATGTCTTCTCATCTCTATCATTTACATTTGAAACATGGGATATTATATTGTGTTTGTACAATCTCCTGTCCTATAAATATGTTACTTATTTATTTTATTTGTGAGGAAATTTGTTATTTATTGGATGCGATTGCTATGTTTTTGAAGTATGTTTATGCGCTATTTTTTGAAGTCTTGTCCATATATTTGAGAAGGTCATGAACCATGCCGCGAAAAAGGATGGCACGCGAATGGGCTTGATTTGGAAAGGAAAAAAGACTCCACACCGTTTATACTCTAGAAATCTATCGAGATACAATGATGCGGTCAATCAGAAGCAATACACTTCCAACCATGCAAGGCCAAAGAATATATCTTTTCCTTTGTCTAAGAAATAAAAACACTGATCCAAGTGCGCAGTGCTCCGAAATTTCTGGTGGTACAAACTATATTTCACTTAAGTTATTGTCATATGCCAAATTTCTAACGAATATGTAACCTGAAATTTACAAATGATGTCTTGACTTACAGTTCAGATATATGGAGAAGTAGGGGTTTGCCAATCTTTGAACAATGAATTCTGCGAATTAACAAGCACTGACAAGTTCAAACAAACACGAGAATGTTCGAAAACAAAATCACTAGAACGACAGCTATTCAATTCCTGGCTGCCAAATACTACTAGACATCCTTCAGTCTTCTAGACATCCTTTGTCAAAATCGAAGCATCCAGTCAAAAAACCTGCTGAATTTTTCTACATTGTGTCTCATCGACCACCTGCCAAAAAAACAAGCTACGCAAACTTCAAGTATAGGAAAAAAACAAATATCTTATATAAAAGACACGTTTCTAAATATGTGGAACTCATAAAGCAACTCTTAAGTCACTCCATATGCTACTTAACAAAGCAAAAAAAAAAACGATATCTGCGTGACTTGAGACAACTGAATTTTACAGCTGCGGTTTACAAAAATCCTAAGAAAAGAAGCTGTCAATTATCAAAAGCATTGCGGATCAACATTTGCCACGACTAAATGGAGACGTATGCAATAAAATAAATAAAGAATAGAAGTCGAATGATTACTTTTTTTGACATAGATTAGCCAGTCAAGAATTAGTCAGACTAGCATGTTGGCAGTCTGACTACGCATGTCAGGTAAAGACTCACTTATTGGCAGGGAAACACATCATATAATATGTTATCTATCCATCAGTAGGCTCACATTGAAGTACCAGTCTGTCACCTTCAAATCTTCGAACCAAATTTGAGCATCTCTCCAAAAACCCATTGCTCTGTTTATCCCAACACAAATCTTCAAATCTTCCACTACAATTGCTCAAGCCGCGGAGGTTCAACTTGATGGATGTCCTTTTCTCTGCAATTGTAGGTGACCTCATCAGCAGGTCTGTGTCCTTCATGATCAGCCGATACTCCCAGCAGCAGCCTGGCACCGACAAGATTGTGCAGAGGCTGCAGAGACTTCTAATGAGAATCGACACCGTCGTCGAAGAAGCTGAGGGACGGCGCATCACCAACCAGGGAATGCTCCGTCAACTCAAAATGTTGAGGCAAGGTATGTACAGAGGCCACTACGTGCTTGATGCTTTGAGATTCCAAGCCATCCGTGACAAGGAGGGGGAGGAGGTGAGCTATTCATCATCTGCACTGTCTAAATTAAGGCCACCTAAACGACTTCGTGCCTCTTGCGCCGGTGGTGGTAGCAGCGACAGAGAAGCTGTACTGTTATCTGGTGCAAACAACAGCATACAAGAAGAGCTGCAGCGGTTGGTCGACACCCTTGAAGACACCATGGCTGGTATGAAGGAGTTCCTTTTCTTCTTGGAGTCGTATCCTCGGATACTCCGCCAACCTTATGGCACATATTTGATCTTGGATAATTGCATGTTTGGTCGGCAAACTGACCTGGAAAGGGTCCTGAATTTCTTGTTGCGTCCCAATGCTATGCATGAACTGGCTGTACTTCCGATCGTTGGTCCAATAAGAGTAGGGAAGAGCACTCTCATTGAGTATGTCTGTAGGGATGAGAGTGTGCGCGATCACTTCTCGACGATCCTCTTCTTTCCAGAAGGCAGTCTCAAGAATGAAGGACTGATCGACCTAAGAGAAAACAATTTTAATGGTCTAGTCAGACATCAGAATTGTGCTTCTCAAAAAAGGTTGCTAATTATTATTGAAATAGCTGAGGACATTAATGAGAGAACATGGAGAAGGATGAAATCTTCCATAACCTGCATGACACCACGCGGTGGAAGTAAAATTATAATCACCAGCCGATCAGATAGAATTGTGAATCTGGGAACAACAGAAGCACTACGACTGGACTACCTCCCGCAAGAAGCTTATTGGCATTTTTTCAAGTCACTCGTATTCGGAAGCACAAACTCAGATGAGCAGCCGAAGCTGGCCTCAATGGCCATGGAAATCGCTTTGGAACAAAGACAATGTTTCCTAAGCGCGTATATCATTGCTGGGATACTGCGAGATAACTTCGATGGTCGAATTTGGCGCACAATTCTTGAATGTGTGAGAGCATATAAACAGACAAATCTCCTTATGTTTGACCAGCACCCAAACCTTCGTTTGCGGGAAGATGAACCGGTATACTATTGGAGATTGGGGAAGAGCCACAGATATTTCTTGATATGCAACCATCATCAGTCAGATTCCAATGAGAATATTCCTAAAATCAATGTGCAGGACATTCTCTTAGGAAATGGTGGTACCCTACCCCGTGGAGAATTTGAGGCTCTTTCATGGAGATCTCGCATACCACCCTACTACAACTACACGATAAGCTGTAAGATGCAACCACCACAACTTACAGTAGGAAGGAAGAAGCGTGTGCATCAGGAGGGAGAACATTTGATTTGAGTAACACACTGTTCATGACTCACATCATGTATGTCGTGATATAAACGCTCTTATATTAGTTTACGGAGGGAGTAGTTAACATATATGTATGTTATGGTCTAGGCACTAGGCATGAAGTCATCATATTGTAGTACAAGTTTCTGCATGTCGAGTACATTGTGCTTGTATTTGTGTAAGTACTTTCAGAGTCAAGGCAATGTTTGCATTGTCGGTTAAATTAGAGTCCAAGACAAGTTGGATTTATGAAGTTAAGTACTTGAGTCCATGTCCTATTGATCTTGATACTATGTGTACTATGTAACCTAAGCCTTGTAATAATCCTTGAACATGGAGAAAAGAGTAGAGAAAAGATATGTGAGGAGGTAACGATACAGGTAAAATTAAGTGGTTGGATTCTTGGCTATCATCCCATGAACTAAGCTGTGTTTTCTATCTTTTGGCTAGAACAAAAAGGAATCCGATGAATCAATGGGGAGAAAGAATTTTTTTTACTGAATTTTGCAATCCGTGTTCTAGTTCCAGTAGCAACGGATAAAGAGAAAAATGGGGTACAAGCAAACTGCATACCAGCTTCCCTAACGCCCAATAATGCTAGTATGGGTTGGTATAGCCAACTCTTGGGTACTTTATAAAAAAAATGAAATTGTTTAGAGCTTACACAGTCTTTTCTTAACAATACATCAAAACGTGAAGCTTTTGTGTTTCTTCGAAAAGGAAAAACATACCTTACAGGATTAAGCATTTAGTCACAGAGTCGCTTCTCCCTCCCAGATTACAGCCATGATCTTGTGTGCCACGAAGTAGGAGTAACAAGGTATAGTTACCCTGCTGCTACGAAACAGAGCATTCAAGATGGACCTGTAAAAGTATGGACATCATTCTTATTAACAAGTACATCAAAGCACCTTCGGCATGATCATGTAGCCATAGTCAGGCACGTACCGAGGTCGGACCACATACGGATCATTAGTTGAAGGCACCATCGATCTGAACTTACATGACACATGGCAACAGGGAAACTATGTTTTGCAAGAGGAGGGAAAGTAGGTATTGATAACAAACAAATAATACTAATCTTTCAGATAGTCATGCTTATATCTAGTTGGATATATGTAACAGAAAGCACAAACATAAATAAGTATGTTTGGGATACAGTTAAATCCGTGTTTCACATTTTTCTTTCTTTCCTGCCACCGGGATATTGATAATTTAATGACTGGCATGCTGGATTGAGTGGTACAGAAAGAAAAAGAAACTAGCTACAGATTTACAGTCGCTCCGGTTCTTTGATCTATATGGGAGGCCTGCAATGCTGCATATTTCAGGAATAAAATGCCTGAACGGTTCAATTATGTGGCCTTTGATGCACACACATGATTCAGAACCGAGAAACTCTGCCCTGAGGAGTTCAGGTTACTTGAGCTAGCGTCACCAGACGTTCTTGACGACGCGAGAGCAGTACAGAGGCCTACAGTGATAAGGATCCAGAAGAACTGATCCAGTTTGGTAACATGTCTGCTCTAAATCAGCATTTTGTTCGTGTTATACATTTACATGTTTCCTCTCTGGCTCTAGAACAACAAGCAAGATTGCTAAAATGACAAGCAGCAGTAACATTTTGGCATTAAAAAGCACATATCATCGCACAAGGAGATCAAATCCTACAGGCAACCTTGAAGAAAAATGAGAAGTGTGAGCTAGATGATGCCACAAGTTTCAGTACTGAACTGCAATTCAGTTCTTGGAAGCAGTAGACGGGGTAGGCGAGCTAGGAGATGCAGACCCAGACGCCGAGGACGATGAGCGCGGTGCCGAGCGCGGCGGGCGCGGCGCGGGTGGCCTCCCCGAGGAGCGCGGCGGCGACGGCGGTGGCGGCGAAGGTGGTGGCGTTGGTGACGGGCACGGCGACGGAGATGGGCGCGTCGCCGAGGAGGCGGAAGAAGGCCGCGGAGGCGGAGAGGTTGGCGAGGAACGGCGCCGAGTACTGCCACGTGAGGAGCAGGTCGGCCCACCGCCGGACGGCGCCGGTGCCGGCGGGGAGGGAGCGGGAGCGGCGGTCCCAGACGAGCGCGCCACGGCGCATGAGCGCGTTGGTGGCGCCCCACACCAGGCCCACCGCCACCATGCTCGCCGCGTCGCCGCCCACCGCCTCCATGCTCGGTCGCTCGCCGGGGTGCGGTGCGGTGGATCTGGGGGGCTGGACGGCGGTGAGCTCTCTCTCTGTTTCTCTGCTTTCCTCGCTGTGACTGGATCTTGCTGACTTGTTTGGGCTACGTTGGAATTTGGCTTTTGCAGGTTTGTGTTTGTGTGATTTCAAATTTTGGCTGCTCAAAAGGAAGTTTGTGTTTGGGGAATTTCAAATTTTGGCTAACCTCTAGAGTCTACACTATAGAGAAGTTAGAAAATTTGTCCGAGGTTTGGGCCAACTCTAACCGATCCCTAAAAAATAAAGTAGTATCCGGCCCGAGTAAAACTTTTACTCCACTAAGTTTTGGTCGTTTCTAACCGATCCCTTAAATTTAGCGGAGTAAAACATACAATTTGTTTATGCATTTTCTCGAACACTTGGGAAGCGTGCTCCAGCGGCGGCAAGACAGACAAGGTGGAGCCATGGCACGTGAAGCTGCGGTCGGTGGTGCCCAAGGAGGGTATGGTGGTGTCCATGGAGCTACGAGAGGAGGAGGTCTTGTCGTAGTCTTGCCTCGGTGCTGGCGTCGCTGCCCTGCCCGCTCACCGCGCGCGGAAAGCTTATTGAACTCCCGGATAGACTCGACGCGTGGGACTGTGCCGCCGGGCTGGACTCGTCGGGGTTCCCGGATAATCTTGAGGTCAACCTGGGCGGCCAGACGGAGAGAACACAACAAAATGACTTGCTCGAAGCACGAAGGACACCACGCCGGCTACAACTATGCCGTCGTCGAAGGCTCACGTGAAGAGGCAAAGCTACTAGGGACTATCGAAGGCGAAAGAACAACACGAGGCCGAGCCTAGGCGGTAAATATATTCAAAACATGGTTGGCCTTCACAAGAAAGGGGCCAAGCACTCAGCGTCGTGGTCAGACTACTGACATCGAGGAGGAAAACCCTATCCCCTTCCACCCGTGGAGGAAGATGTCAACCCGCTGGGACATAACAAAGTCTGTGTTGTACCAGAGAGCATCACCAGATAGAAAAGCGCTTGGCCTGCAAGATAAAACTTTGCTCGCCACCGCTACTTGAAACTCAAAGCAGTCGGACACCAACACACCACCACACCACTCATCCAAGACCAACCTTCCCTATACGGCATCTCCATGGAGAACAGGACTCTCATAATGTCATCGCCAACCAATCCACAACGCATTTTGAGCTTTTGCTCAAAAAAAATGACCGGATGTGGGAGGAAGGGTTTTCCACAACTCCTCCAGAGAGGAAAGTGGCACCCTTGGATGACACCGCTGCCATGGCCAGACCAGCCAGCCAGGGGTTTCCTCCAACCCAGAACTGCACCGCCATCACCTCACTAGCAAGAGGACAGATGATCAAGGCCATTATGCACAAGTGTTGATGAGGAGGAGTGTTCCAAAGAGGAGGGAGGGGGTCGTACCTTTAGATCTGGAGGCGGGAGCCGCAGAAGGCCCTTCGCATCGACCACGGCCCACCAACACCTCACCACCCAAGCGACCGAGGGATCCAACCACCATCACCCGCGGGCCACACCCGCGCGCCTCACCCCCGGGCTGTCGCCCCGCCGTCCGATGCCTCCTGCATGGGAAACAGAGCGACGCAAGCCTCACTGCCACCTTCACCGGTGACCATGTGGGCTTTCCTGATGACTGGCAGGGAGATGGAGGAGCGAGGCGTCGACCTGGGAACCCTAGTCGCCCCGGGGCCGCGCCCTGGGGAAGACAACGCGAGGGTCCGAATCGGGTTTTCTCCGAGACATGGCTCAAGGTGTTTCTTTTTCAGAAAGAAAAATTATAGGACTTAAATTTGCCAATAAGTAATAACTGAACAATGCATGTCGGACAAGTAGTACACCACGAGGCAGTAAGACGGTGGTAATAATTGGGAGCTCTTTTTGAAAAAGTTTTTAGGCATAAAAGGCAAGTAATATTTTTGGTATTTTGCATTCTTTAAAAAATATTGTTTCACCCACAACTAAATAAAACAAAAACAAAAGGGAAAACAAAAATCTACTTAGTGAAGAAAGCAAGCAAGCACACATGAGAATATCAACCCCAAGCTATTGCTCTCCTGCAACGACGCCAGTAAAGAGTTTGATAATCCCCAAGTGCAAGGAATCATCGTGCAATTTCCAAAGGTGGAAGTGATAAGTATGGAGTGTCGAACCCACAAGGAGCTAAAGGTAAGATCAATATTCTCTCAAATCCTATCTGCCACTGATACGACTCTACGTACACCGAACGTTTGCTTTCATCTAGAAACGAGAAATAAAACTACATTGTGGGTATGAAGAGTATAACTTTGCATGATATCGGAGAGCTAAAATATAAAAATAGGTGTTGTTAACATAAAGTTAAAATATATTATAATATATTACAAATAGCGAGCGTGGAATAATGATGAGTCGGCCTACAGAATTGTCCTAGGCAATTGTTAACAAGATCGGTAATCATTATTGCAATTTCATATGAGGGAGAGGCATAAGCTAACATATTTTCTTTACTTGGATCGTATGCACTTATGATTGGAACTCTAGCAAGCATCCGCAACTACTAAAGATCATTAACGTAAAACCCAACCATAGCATTAAAGTATCAAGTCCCCTTTATCCCATACGGACGTATCCCTTTACTCGGGTTTAAGCTTCTGTCACTCTAGCAACCCACTATAAGCGAATCATGAACGTATTGCAACACCCTACAACGGGAATCCTTCACGTATGCACGGCACGAAAGGCCACCAAAAAAACATACAACTCAAACCAATCTAGATCATCGATCAACCCAAAAGACAAAAGGAATCTACTCAAAACATCATAGGATGGTAACACATCATTGGATCATAATATGTGGCATAAAGTACCATGTTCAAGTAGGGGAATACAGCTGGGTGTGGGAGAGTGGACCGCTGAAAAGAGATGAGGAAGGTGATGAAGATGGTGATGTTGATGAAGACGATCACCGCGGCGATGGTTCCCCCGGCGGCACTCCGGCGCCACTGATAACCCACAAGTATAGGGTATCAATTGTAGCCTCTTTCGATAAGTAAGAGTGTCGAACCCAATGAGGAGCTAAAGGTAGAACAAATATCCCCTCAAATTCTATCGACCACCGATACAACTCTACGCACGCTTAACGTTCGCTTTACCTAGAATAAGTATGAAACTAGAAGTACTTTGTAGGTGTTGTTGGATAGGTTTGCAAGGTAATAAAGAGCACGTAAATAAAAACTAGGGGCTATTTTAAGTAAAGAAGCAATAAAGTTAGTATAGCGAGTGTGGAAAAGTGGTGGTAGGAGTTGCGAAATTGTCCCTAAGCAATTGACTACTTTACTAGACCGATAGCAAGTTTTATGTGGGAGAGGCCACTGCTAGCATGTCATCCCTGACTTGAAATTCTATGCACTTATGATTGGAACTATTAGCAAGCTTCCGCAACTACTAACGTTCATTAAGGTAAAACCCAACCATAGCATTAAGATATATTGGTCCCCCTTCAATCCCGTATGCATCAAGTTCTATGCTAGGTTGAAGCTTCTGTCACTCTTGCCCTCCAATACATAGTCTTATCAACATACAGCTAACCCTATGGTGTTGATCCACGCGCGCGCTCATATGATGGGCACCAAAGGACAACAACATAACCACAAGCAAATTAAACCAATCATAGCAATTCACCAATTACCGATAGGACAACGAAAATCTACTCAGACATCATAGGATGGCAACACATCATTGGATAATAATATGAAGCATAAAGCACCATGTTCAAGTAGAGGGTACAGCGGGTTGCGGGAGAGTGGACCGCTGTAGATAGATGGGGGAAGGTGATGAAGATGTTGGTGAAGATGACGAAGGTGTTGGTGTAGATCGCTGTCGCACGATGATGGCCCCGGTGGCACTCCGGCGCCACCGGAAGCGAGGGGGAGAGAGCCCCCCTCCTTCTCCTTCTTCCTTGGCCTTCTCCCTAGATGGGAGAAGGGTTCTCCCTCTGGTCCTTGGTCTCCATGGCATGGGAGGGGCGAGAGCCCCTCCGAGATTGGATCTGTCTCTATGTCTCTCTCTGTTTCTGCGCTTTAGATTCTGGCCTTTCACCGTTTCTTATATTCCCGGAGATCCGTAACTCCGATTGGGCTGAAATTTGAACACGATTTCTATCCGGATATTGGCTTTCTTGCGGCGAAATGAGGGCACCAACCGCCTTACGGGGTGGCCATGAGGGTCTGGGGCGCGCCCCCTGCCTCGTGGCCCCCTCGGGTATCGTCTCGCGTTGATTCTTCTTCCCAAAAATCACATATATTCCAAAAAAAATCTTCGTAAGTTTTTGTCCCGTTTGGACTCCGTTTGATATGGATTTTCTGCGAAACAAAAAACATGCAACAAACAGGAACTGGCACTGGGCACTGGATCAATATGTTAGTCCCAAAAATAGTATAAAACGTTGCCAAAAGTATATGAAAGTTGTAGAATATTGGCATGGAACAATAAAAAATTATAGATACGACGGAGACGTATCAGCATCCCCAAGCTTAATTCCTGCTCGTCCTCGAGTAGGTAAATGATAAAAAAGATAATTATTATGCCCACTGTCCATCGAAACAACGACATCATCATGACATAATAGCATCCGAAAGTGCCACCTAAATATATTTGTACGTTGCAACGGGAGAAAAAAATCACCTCACTCTCCTATCCCAATAAGCAAGTTTTTCCCCCGCAAAAAAAACACAACTGTTTCGTTTCGCATGAAAAAAATTCACACACACTTTTGAACACTAACATGAACATGTAAGAACATCAGAACTTTTAAATTTTGTTTCACATTTGTTTTGAATCTACTGTTGGCTATGAACTCGTGCGACACCCTAAACATTCGCTAAGCACGGGCACTTGAACTACAAATGTGGTCGTGACAGAGAAGATTACAAAAATCAACAGTAATGCTCCCTCCGTCCAGGTGCATAGAGCGCCTAATATAAATCGGGTTTTTTTTTAGAAAACTTTCAATCTATGCATCTATAGTCACGACAGTACAAAGAACATAAAAAATAAGAGAAATTACATTCAAATCTGTAGATCACCTAGCAACTGTCATTAATATCCCTCGTAACCAACGGATCCCCTCATTCGGCTCCCTAAACTAACAGTTGAGACTTTTTTTTGGGGGGGGGGGGGGGGGGGTTAGTGAGAAGAAAAATAGAAACGTGAAAGAAGAAAGAAGAAATTAAAATGGAAAGTATGCAAGGAGGTCGTGGGAAGGAACGGAAGTATCATTTTCCTCTCTCTTGATATAGGTTTTTGCCACGCTTTATAGATAAAGCCACCTGGTCTGACGAAATGTTTTCCTCTTCTCCTTCCACGAGTGGATCCCGTGCCAGGTTTCTCCACCTCCTGCCGGTGCCGCTGTCGATCTCCTCATCTCTTATGGACTTAGGGCCATGGAGGCATGGTGGATCTCAGCCCTTGCTGGTGGGAGGGCTCGTGCTTCTTTTTTTGGTTGCTTTTTAGGTTGCTTAGGGTTTTGATGAGTGATATTTTTACACCCATCACACCGTTGTTTAAACTGTATAATATTAGAAATTATGAGAAAGGCACTCTAATATTGCTACTAATGACTAATGAATGTGAGAGATCGTGAGATCCTTCTGCTAATTAGTTTTCATAGGAAAATAGGCCAAATGTGGAGATAAAACATCACTTAAAAGGATACAAAGAAAATGGAGAAGGGATGGAAGGAACTGGAGGCGCAGCAAGACCACCCGAGCGCAAGACAGCATGTGCGCTCGTGCCAAGTATCCACTGCTCTAGGAGGTCTTACACAACAACATTCATAAAGGGCCCTTACCAAAATCGCGAAGGAGAGTGAGCTGAACGTCAAGTAGAGCGTCACATAAGCCATTTTGTCAGCCCTGCCCTCTGCCATTTCCCATCTCACCACCATAGTCGTCGCCATCACCATCATCACCGCCGCAACACCCCCCCCCCCCCCCCCCCCCCAATTTATTCATACTTGTAATCATGTATCGCATCCAACAACCATTGTAAGACATATTATCAATAAAACATTCATCTTTATGTCTTCTCCGATGATTTTCTCTTCTGATACGATCGTCATGTGAGAGTAATTCGGTAATGCAATGGGTTGTGCCATAGCCTTGCAACCCTATGTACATGGGTCTATGTATCTGTACGAGTGATCGATGGAATGACTTTGAATAATTAATGTCATGTATATGTTCGACTGCTATGGAGTTGTCTCTTGTCTCATTATCATTCTATGACTCTGCAAGTACCCATAATCTTGTCTCATTAGCAGGGAGAACGCGGAATGCTATTCTGAACACAAGTGACAGAAAGGTTTCATACGATAGGGGAAAGCCAATCCTTAGGTATTCACGAGGTGTATTCATTAAGCGTCCAATGCTTTTGTTTGAATTATATTCTTAATAACCAAGGTAACCCCGCGAGATGATAAAGGCCTGGGGTTGGACAACTGACTCTTGATGCAGGTCACGCACCGGTCAAAATGTAATTTGGACACATCCCCCACTTCATCACGTTGCAACCACATCTTAACGGTTGTCTTCCATAGTAAAAATTAAGATCATGATACTCCCTAGCACAAATATATGGTTGTAAGAATCAAGTCCTCACATGCATGCATGCTTTAATTCTAGTGTTTACACCCCTAAAGTTGTTAGGTCCAGTTACAACCACTGAAATTTAATTATCTCGTAAGGACTTGGTAGGCCTCTGACGTAGTGCACATCCTCACATGGGTTTGATAAACCTAGGGTCACTCCTTGGAGAAAAGGCAACATTTGCTATCCAAACCAGATGTCAAAGGGGATCAGGTATGTGTCCTGCTCAAAAAGATGAGGCGGCGGTGACTCCCTGAAGATGGAATAAGATTCTTCTCGCCTAGTCATGTCCCAGCGGTGCGCCTGGCATTGTCGGAGGGCGTGTGAAGGTGTGTCTCCAGCAGATCTCGCGGGGTTCGGCCGGCGTTTGTCTTCAGGGGATCTGCTTAGATTCGGTCTTTGTGTTTGTCTGCGTTTATGTGTCTTTAGGGATCATTCCGATCTACTCTTCTCTTCATCAACGACGGTAGATGTTTTGATGTGCTGATTCTTTGGGGCCTCAGTACGATGACTTTGCAAACTGTGTACCACCACAACAAGGTTTGCCCGGCTCCGGAGGAAGGGGCGATGATGTGGGCGTGTCTTCGGCTCGCTTCAATGCTTGTAGTCGTGTTAGGTGATGTACAAATATGGATGTAATTTTGATTGTGTATGCTATGATGTTTGATGAATAGATCGGAGAGGAAGAAAAAGGGCACACAAAGTAGTGGAATCCAATGTCAAGGTGAGCCTATTCTCCGTTTACATAGTGTGAAGGCGTACCTTTAGAATACGCCTCGTGCTCTGCTTTCGCTACTAGGCTCCGCCCACAGAAACCAATCAGCGGAACTCGGAAAAAGATCTCCGCTTTGCCCTGCCTGCCTGCGCCGGACGGAGCCACCCCACCCACCAAAGCGATCCGCCGGACCGGCGAGCGGCGAGCGGCGGAGCAAGGGAGAGATGGCGGCGACGGGGGAGGAGACGGTGCGTGCGTCGCACATCCTGATCAAGCACGAGGGGTCCCGGCGCAAGGCGTCCTGGAAGGACCCCGAGGGCCGGGTCATCTCCGCCACCACGCGCGCCGACGCCGCCGCGCGCCTCGGCGACCTCCGCGCCCAGATCCTCGCCGGCCGCGGCTCCTTCGCCGACCTCGCCGCGCAGCACTCCGACTGCTCCTCCGCCCGCCGCGGCGGCGACCTAGGTACGTACGCACGCACGACGCGATGCGCCGCCTCCCTCGCCCCCCGCCCCCTCCGGCTAGATTTGGTTGCGTGGCCGCTACTAGGATTTAGGGTTGCTCCGAGCTGTCGATCCGGCGATTCGGCGCTCGGTTATTTCCTAACATGGGCAGGGGTCAGGAATGTACTATTTAGGATGTACTATCATCATGATTCATGAATCAATAGCACTGCTTTTTATGGGGTTAACATTAGATCCAAGGAGGCCAATTTCTGAGTAGGAAACTGATTTTTAAGCAAAGATAGGCGGATCGATCGGCCAGCGTGTTTTCATGACATCCCTTCCTGGATCCACCAACTAATCATGTGTGTCATACTGTGAAGGGAAGTGATGCTATTTCGTAGTACGAAGTGGTGATTGCTGTGTGTAGTATGTAGTATGAATGAATATGGCAGCTCAAGGATAGCTAGGTCTAAGCTAAGAGGACGATGGATGGGGTTCACTTGAAAGTGCATAAACATTTTTTGTAAGATTGTAACTTGTCTTTAAAACAAGAATGCTAAACATTCAATTGGTTGCCCCAGCACACGCCTTTTGTTGGATCTTTGATGTTGATTATATCTGTGAGAAATAAGTTGGCCGGAATTGTTTCGTAGTGTTAATTGTGATCTCTTACATTTGCATGCCTCATCATTTCCTGATGTTTTGATATTAAATATAGTTGAAGTACGCCATACATTCCTGTGCTTTCCTGCTCCTGGAATACATTCCTGTGCTTTCCTGAAGCTAAGATTGTCATGTTGCCTAACTACTCCCTCCGTTCCTAAATACTTGTCTTTCTAGGCATTTCAACAAGTGACTACATACGGAGCAAACTGAGTGAATCTACACTCTAAAATATGTCTACATACATCCGTATTATCACAGAACCTTGCCTTGTTGTGTTGTTAGACCTATATATCAGTCTGCTTCTCTTCCGTGAAATTTGTACTCTTGCTGATTAGGGTGAAGAGTCGCTACCATGGCGCTGCAACCATGATGCTATTGATTGATTGTTACATTTTATCCGCTCAATTAATTCCAATCTCTGTGGAAACACATCAATGATGTTCATTCATGGAATTCTTGCTGATTGCACCTCTTGACGTTCCACCACAACTGCGTCTTGGTAACCGTTATCTTGCTATGAATCCTTGATAGGCACCTTTGGGAGGAGGCAGATGCAGAAGCCCTTCGAGGACGCCACGTATGCTCTCAAGGTGGGGGAGATCAGCGACATCATCGACACCGAGAGCGGGGTTCACATCATCCTGCGTACCGCATAAGGAGAAAGAAGAAGCCCACGCCGTCACCGTCACAGCACCCTCTGATGTTATCTAGCCCTTTTCCTTCTTCCAGGGCCTGCGGCTCTTCTCATTCTGGCAGCCCCAAGCTTGAATGAAGAAAAATGTCTTGTATCGTCTCACCATTTTGCTACGGCCATTTGAGCTGGTTGATACCATCATCACAGGTCAATGTTTGAGCTTATGATGTCTTGATCGGGAAATGTGGAAATGTTTTTTTTTCTTCATTTCATCTGTGATAAATCATTTCAAATGAATGTTGTATGCACCATGAAATATCTCCTACTTATAGTAAGGTTTTGATGTTCATTCGGCCAATCTTACATGCCCCCCCACTCCCACCCTTTCTCCGTATTGATTTTTTTCCTTCCATTTATGATTTTTTACACCGTTTTTTTTCCTGAAAACTGCATCGATTTTCCACCTCATATTGACTTTCCAAATAAAATTATGTTTTCTTTGGTAAATCGAGTAAATGCTTACCAAATAAGGGTATAATATAAAATCATTTTTAACACAATCACAGTATGTATGGGTAGGTACAAGGGTTTACTAGCAATTATTTTTTTACACAATCACACTATATGTGCAGGTAAATCATCAAAAATACAAAGGAACATGGTTCCATGTGCACCACATGAATAGTATATTTGAAAAAAAAAATTTAAAAAATTCTAAAATTTTGGGGTATCAAACCTGGTCGACCATTCTACTCATGTGTGAAGTATTGACGCTTGTGGTATTCTTAATGGAGAAAATACAATTGAGACTATACTATTCATTAAACAATGTTTTTTTAATATAACTTTGATTTTGACATTTTTATCCAGAATACCACGGCGGTCATTTCTTTGTGAAACTTCATATGTGAGCATTGGTTGACTATGTATGTTACAAAAAATATTTAGATTCTTTTGATTTTTTCAAGTATTGAATTTACTATTCATAAAGAATTTTTGAATTTACTATTCAAGTATTTTTGAATTTACTATTCAAGTATTTTTGAATTTACTATTCAGATAGGAAAATAAATTGGGAATACATTTCTCATAATTTTGCACGAAACCTTCCAAATCGTCCAACAGGTCTGTGTTGACCGTTTGAGAGAGAGAGGCCATATTTTCACTGATGAGAAAATTAAGCGATATAACTGAGGCACCAATAACATAAATTAATATGTTTGGTTGTATAGAGAACTGTTATGGCTTGCAATTAGCAGGATCCTGCATTCTTCAAATAAAAAAGCAACCACCATTCAGAAAGAAAGAAGATGCAACAGCATCATGATGTTGCACAATACTACTGAATAATCATTATGAGGCAGGCAACATGGAGCCCCTGCTGAATTTCAAACTAACTGAGAAGAGACGCGATCTGATGCTTGGGAGCGATCATATAAACTGCTGAATAACCATCATGCGACATTCTTCTAGCCGTTCTCAGCGCGGTCGTACGAGTTGGACTTGTGCTTGGGCGCGAAGGTGAACCCTTCCGGGACTTTGCCGAGCAGCAGCTCCGAGATCCTCACCTGCGTATTGCATAGAGGAGGTACATCAGCTTCCCAATCATGTTGCAAGTAGTTCATCAGACAACCGGATGGAGAAAGAGGAGGGCAGCTGGCTTACCCAGTCGGCTGCTGAGTCGGAGGCCATCAGGGTCTCGAGGTCGTCGCGGCCGCAGTAGCTTGGAGGCCTCCAATTCAGCTGCTGCGGGACGACGTCCAGCAGCCCAACCGGGATGTACCGGCACGTGTAGCCCAGCCATTCTAGTAGGAAATGGCGTGTCGTCTCCACACCTGAAAACACATTGAACTATAAGTTGAGAATGAAGATAATTATTTGCAAGACAATATGTTTAAACGATGGGCCATACAACTCCCTGTCAAAATATGGCAAGGAAAATGTCCAAATTTCTACATACTCTCAGAGCTGATAGGACTCACCTTTGGTGTCAGAGCCCCAGTGTTCCAAACCGAACCGTGTAAATTCTTTCAGAATATTCAATCTCTCGCCTGATGTGATATCCCAGTCCCTTTGTTCCTTTATCTCGGTAAATATCCAAGGCTGCCAAGCATCAAAACGGCATGCATGAGCACCAACACAATTTAATACAATAACCCATAAAGGGCAAGCCCATATAGACATTTTCTGCCGACTATGTGCTACATTATGTTTGAAAAATCGATGCATAGGTTGTTTCAAACATCTCATCTAGTACAGATATGCAGAAAGGTTATTAATTAAGCTAGTAAAAGCATTACAAAAAATGTTAGGACCTGAAAGCATTCAAGTAATACCGAGTTTGCATGTATCCTCCTGAATTAGTACCGATTACATGCTACAGTTTACCTTGTCTACCAGGTATCAATTCAATGTGAAGTATGCACAGTCATCAACCATTTGGCAGCTACGAACAGGGACCAAATGTACATATTTTTAGAATAATTGGCATCTGAATTTTTTAGATTTAAGAAGAGGGATAAATGAGACATTCGTAGAAGAGGAACAAATGTGAAAATTACAGTTTATATGCTGCAGTTGAGCCACAGCAGAAGACATGCAAAATAGTTATTTCAATTCTAGAATGGTTATAAGTACAAGGAGTACCATTCACACAAAATACAAAGCAGACACATGGAGAGCATTAAACAGTGTCACAAATATCCAATGTTTTGCAACGATGAATAGCACTTATTCTTATGGCAGATGACCATTGAAATTTTGGTCGAAAGTTTTTGAAGACTAAACACTGGAGCATAATTCACTGATCTAGAACTGAACACAGTTCCAAGCTAAAATGTGGTTCACAATCATGCTTTCCCAAAATACTCAGAACCATTTTTTTTCTCATAACATATATCAAATTAAATCATGTAAACAGCTGTACATACTAACCTTGACAAGCGCACCTCGAGCAATCATGCAAGTGGAAATTTTGGAGCTGCCAGAAACATGCCTGTTCCAGTCGGTAAAGGAGAATATATCACCATTTCCAATGACATGCAAGTCGTCAGGGGCCTTCTGTGCACACTGGTTAATATAGTCCCAATCGGCATTTTTGCTGTAGCGTTGTTGCCGCGATCGACCATGTATTGTTATGGCTGAAGCACCCCAGTCATAAATGTCTGAAACTAAAGAATCAGCACGGTTCCTGCCTTCGAAGAAAGCTGTTCTTACCTAGAATCAAGAAGCAAAGACAAGGTGAGCACAACAATTCTGCTATATTTAATATGTGTGTTGATGAAGTACCTTAACAGTTAAAGGCCTTTTAGTAACGGCAGATGATGCTTGAACAATACTCTTAATCCTCATAGGTTTGTTAAGCAACGAGGACCCAGCACCCTTATTGACAACTAAATCGATTGGGCAGCCCATATTTATGTCAACGAAGTCAAACGAACACTCGTTATCCACAAGTTCAATTGTCCGTGCCACTGTATCTGGAAAAGCTCCACAGATTTGCACCCCAAACAAATCCTCTGATGAATGTCTTCGCAGCAAAGCCCACTCTGAAGCTTGCCCCTACATGAAACATATCCATATGAAATGACATCACAAGGAATAAACAGATGATAATTCATTAACCTTGGCAGCATTTTGTAATGGATGTAAGAAATTAAGTCCACTCAAAGACACAAAAAGGGCATATGTTACATATGATGATGGAACAGACCAGCAAGGTGCTTTGTTTTCTAACCTGCATAAGATTTGTGCACATAGCCATTTCCCCACAAGTAATATCAGCTCCCAATGTTTTGCACAGCCTCCGGAAAGGAAGATTTCCAACAGTGGTCAAGGGAGCAAGGTACAACTTCTCCCGGAAATCTATTATCTTCCTTTCACGTAAATGAGGTGTTTCGACTAGGTCAACTCTGCAAGAGCTTGGGATATTTAAGGGCACTTCCAATCCATTAACTAAATTAGGATCTTCAGGCTCCGTCTTAGTGTCATGAGTACCTAACCCATAATGTTCGTAAAAAGGTTAATAAATGAAACCATACTATGAGCAATAGGAGCACTTAAAAGAATGGCTCTTAAATCCAGAAACAAAATTACCAGCTCCTCCTTTGTTAATTTCAACAACTTCAATCTTTGACTTCTTTGCTGCCCTTGCAACAGAGTCGCCATCCAAAGGTTCTCCCCCCAATTTATCCATTTCTTCGCACAAACTGGAATCATGTTCCACATTCACAGCAGTATTGCAAGAAGATTCAGTTTTTTCATCACCATTCAGTTCACATGATACGTCTGGATTATCATGATCAGCGCTCCGATCTTCAGCTAATGCACTTGCTTTAATCTTGATGACTTCCTGCATTATGAAACACACCGATTGAGACTAAATGAAAGTATTATCATGTGACAGAACTCACAGAATAGATCCTAAAACAACAGATTCTGCACCAACGCCCTATGTTGCATCAGAATCTTCATAACAATAACTTATAATAAAAATAAAAAGTGGTATATGACATAATAAATTTCAATAGCCATGTGTTGACAAGCATTTTGAGGATCTTATACCCATATCAGTATCAGGCACATAGTAACTGCCAATCCTAAGAACATACATCTCTTCTATGTATTTAAGAAGTGGAGTATGAGAGGACCACTATGATTTACATTTGGAGATGCAGTAAAATCACTAGGCAAAGAAATTCCAATATTGCCAAAATTAGGGCTACGACTACTATATGTATTAGCCATTCCCACCTAGCAGGTGATAACCGGTAACCATTAAATATACAAATTTTAACCCGTACAAATGCAATGTGCTCCAATAAACATAAATCGTGCACTCTGTGTCCATTATAACAAGTGTAAAAGACAGACCTGATAGACAATAGAATTCAAGAAATTTAAATTATGTACCTTAAGACCAAGATGTTTGATCTGCTCACTGGCCCTGGGAAATTTATATTTGGTCTTCCATAAGAGCTTTTGAACATCTTTACTCAAAGTGTTTATCTCATGACTTTCAGAAGGTGCATGGTTATCTTTGTGTGTACCAGAAAATCGGCAAGTTAGTCCATACGGACATGGCTGCCCCAGAACAGTGAATGGACATGTTCCTTCAAGGTCAGCTGGTTTCTGCGAAAGTAACAAAGCGATCAGTTATGAGTTATAGGTTCAGGGAGAAGACCAAATCAAGAATGGCCAAACAAACAATACCTGAGCCAAATAAGCATCTATGTCATGGGTGAAACGGCAAGAAGCACCAAATTTGCAAGCGTCCACATTTCCACTTTTGGCAACTGCCACACAAAGACGCAACACCGACTCCTGTTCCTGCATAAGTTGCACGTAACGTACCCAAATTAAGATGACGACCAACAGTTTGTAGTATATGTTGCCTACATAACAAATACACAAAGGTCTGCCATGTTCATGGGGCACTACGAAGCATGCAGATATTTATGATAGGAGCGCATAGCAGAGACAAAAAGTGATGGGAGATGCAGGCATGTAAGAGGGGTAGTTCAGAGGCTGCTTAGCAACAAAGATGGTACATAACTTGAGTTACATAGATCTTACTACACTACTAGTAAGGTAGCCCCAAATTCTCATTGAAAATCAAAGCAGGCCATTTTATATCATTACTACAACCAAAGACAGAACATAACGAGTGTTAAGTCGCTTCCAACTTAGATAGCAAAAATTGCTGGCATGGACACCAAAAATTGCAGGGATTGGGGTGCACACTTCCAGCTTATAAAGAGCGATGAGTGTTTAAAGAAAGCGATCAGTCTGACAAGGACATGCTCAGAGTGGTAAAGATCATAGTAACAAGAGACATCGTGGCCACACAGGAATCACAAAAGTAACAATTACTCGGGTATATATTATATCTATCCACAAATGGGAACTTGCATTAGAGAGAAATCCATAGCCCACAGGCTTGCTTCTTTCATAAACTATAACCAATGAAACAGAGCATGCATTCATACAGGCCAGTGAAAATTTCCAGTCCTCGCGTTTGTATTCAGTAAGTGGTTCTTGCTCACAACTTCTGTACTTACTAACCATTAGTGTCGAGGCAAAACAAATCTTGTCAAGGCAGGTTCACCACCAATTTCTAGAAACTATTTAGCCTGAATTCCTCCAACAAACAAATTTTTCGGACAACCGATAAAGCACGACCGAAGTGCCATCAAACACCGGAGTAACTACACGCAGGCATTACCACAAGCACCTGGCACGCGCTGCTTCACAACACTACGGACTACGTTGTGGGGCATTACCGCGAGCACCTTGAGTGCACCACCGTCGTTACCTGCTTGCGGTCGCGCCTGAACTGGCGCTTGGACTTCTTCTCGAGGGGGGCGGCGCCGCTGGCCCTCCTGCCGTCCTCGCCGGGGGCGTCCCGGACGGGGGCCGGGCGGAGGAAGGCGGGCTTGACGGGCGCGACGCCGCGGGCCACCAGCTCCTCCGGCGTGGGGGGCGGAGGGGGAGACGGGTCCGCGGCGACGGGGCAGGGCTCCGGCCGGTCGTCGGCCGGCGCGGTGTCGGCCATGGCAGCTGCGTGGCGGCGGCGGCGAGGGGAGTGGAGCTACAGCCTGCGCGTGACACAGGAGCCTGCGCCGAGGGTTTTATGCGGCGGAGGTTTTTTCGCAGTAAAACCCATTGTGGGATGGCAATTTACAAAAGGTGAAGGGCCAATGCTGGAAATATTTTTTCAGTGCAAATTTTACACCAGGGATCAGATCTATTATAAAAAAATCACCGAAAATACAAAGCATCTCAATCAATCAGACATAATAAAAACTAGTAGTATGCCCGTGCGTTGGCACGGGCTTCTGAAATATTTTGTTGAAGGTATATAAAATAATCCATGTAAAATATCACAGGAAGAGACAATATAGCACGGACACAATTGCATAATAACTGAAGTCTGCTTCACTTGTAATGTAAACTGATAACAAAAAGGCAAATTGACGATATATACACATAAATCGATGATCCAACTAAAAATATATAACAAATTATTAAAATCTACTTGACGGCCTTTAATTTTGTTCTGGTTATGTGTGTGCACATGTATTGTCGTATAAAATTCGATGAATTTTCTGTCCTTTTGCAACGACGTCGCCTTGACATTCTTGTTAATGGATTCCTTTGTCCATCTCAATCCCTCTCATGCTCTACAAAATAATAATATAAATACACCATTTTGTATTATCATGTGCAAGAAATATATATAGAAAAATAATTATTTGTATGCATCTCTTCTCATTTTGTAAAATCGACGAGTTCTCAGTCCAGTATATTATAAAGCTTTGTCAATCAACATTTTCAAAGCATCATCCAAAGATCTAAAGTGAACATATATATAAAGACATATACTTCATTGGTCAGTTGCTAAATGTGAGTAGGTGACCGTTTTTAGTCAGAGTGAGTGGCATCATGCTTTTTAGTAGAGTGAGTCGCATCCCAATTTAATAAACTGTAGGCTCACCTATAAAATCACTTGTTGGTAGTTGCTCTATAGAAATGACTTGTTATGGTATGTGATATTTTTCACTATATAAAAAAGCATATGACATTTATCTCATAACAAAGAGGCGAAAAATGCAAACATCCACTCATTTTCTTCTTATCTTAAAAATACAATTCACTCTCTTGTAATATGATACTCTTTTGATCCACTTTTGTGTATCTCCTTGAAACAAGTTTACACCATCATCCATAATGAAGGCCCTAGCTAGCAAAAGGTGTGGACAGCCTAGAAACCCAAGTGTCGCTTTTATTTGTAAACCCAAGCTTCTTGCTCTTGCACAAATAGTTATCCAAACAAAGGATCCTGGCCTACCTAGATACATTAACTGAGGCTCGTTCCCTTTGCTTAAGGCATTGTCTTACGAACGACATAAGAGTAGGTCAATTTCTATAACTTAGAAGAAACATGGATAGACATGTTAACTAATAGACTGAAATTCACCCAACTTCTACGTATGTACTCCCTCCGTTTCGAATTACTCGTCGCAGGTATGGATGTATCTAGATGTTTGGGTTTCAGGAACTCAAGCCACTCATCCACATGTCGCCTGACATTGACCTGAAATTCTTGCACAGGCAGCCGTCGTTCCCCATGGTTCACCTTGTTACGTTCATGCCACCGGCACCACAATTGAGCAAATAGTGAGCAACTTATCCTTCTCCGCAAACCTCAGAATTTTTCTCATGACGTCATGCGCTGAATTACACTCTGATCCGGATTTCCTCCAGCAGCAAGGCATGCCATTGGCAGTTCACTTCTTTGCAGTTTAGAAAGAGATGGGCCCCATCTTCGAACAATCTGCAACACACAGCACATCAAACGATTTTGCCAACATGATTTCAAATTAGAACATATATAGCGAATTATTCAAGCTACAAAAATAGTGCATATGATTCCCTAGCAAATTCGTTCACTACTCTATCTATATTACAAAAATGAAGAATTCCTAGATGACAAATGGTTTAACAGAAAAAGATAAGCACTTGAACAACATGCACTCATCACGTAGTTTTCAGGCATCAATACACTATCAAACCCAATAACTTCAGAATCGTCAACCTGCATAGATAGATAGAACAGAAAGCAAAGTAAATATTCTTATGATCCGCCAGGACACCCTCTAAAAGAACATCATTTTCGGCTAGGTCGAAGAGTACCTTAGAGGCTAGCTCATATCAAACTTCTCCGCCACCTAAAGAGTTCTGTCGATCCCACGGTGACCATCAGGAAGAATCTTGACTCGAGTATTGAGAAAGTAACACTAACTACTAACCAAAAAAGGGTCTCATAATTTGCACTCATTTTAGTTTCCGTTGGCAATCTAAATAAATTCTATGGGCTTGGTAAAATTGTTCCTTTTCTGTCCCTCGATGCCATAGCTATTGCACCTGCCCAGTTTGCAAGATGTTTCGGAGCATCACCTCTGTCTGTCCATGTAGTCCTTTTGTGACCATGGCGGCAGCAAATGCTGCAGAAATTGGTCCTCTTACTCAATCCTTCCTAAGGGGCTTTCTCCCTGCTGGTCATTGGCCAGTCAATCTCTTTCCTTGTAGCTGGTAGCCTGGCACTACTGATAGTTATGCTAACCTGTTTCCTGGTATATTACTGAAACATTGTCACCACTACCAGCATTTGCTGGATGCTCTTGAGTTTTGCGATCTACACATAGTATGTATTTTCAACAGCTTGACAACTACTCCATTTTCAGCAAGCCGGTCTTCCAAACCAAGCCCATCTCTCACCTCGGCAAAAGGTTTCATGTCCACCAAATTTGCCTTCAACAAATAAACCAGACAATCGTACGCACCAAAATTTGTGTCCCCAAGCCGAACAAGCTCTATGCACATTCTGAAGTGCATGTAGGAGAACAGATTATATATATGCCAATGGTTCCTATGTTGTGAGCAGCGCTTCACACGCATGAAGTCCAGCACCTGCCATCATTTATCACTGAAGTAAGTTCACTCTCTCACATAAACTGATATATTCTGCTGCATACAAATAAACAGCGAGCAAAGCGCACAAGATCATACCTTCAGGACATGACTTGTGCTTCTCAATCTCTTCAACTTTGGTATGCTCCACAGTCCACACTCATACAAGATCTAATCAAACATAGCGCTTGTGTATGTCTTGATCGCATGCCATTCAGTGGCCAGGTTAGCTCTCATTAGCGGACTCCCCTATAACAATCAGATGCAAATCACATAGTAAACCTCAACAGTGCTACTAATAAAAATGAATGTGCTCACAGCAGCAACTATGTATTTCTTTCATAAAAAATCAACGTACAATTCTTGTCATCTCCTCGACATAGTTCTCCTGAGACTCACTGTCAAATTGCAGCCTCATGTACTTCTTAACCCCTGTGATCTGATCTAAGCAATTTATTATAGCAGGGTACTAACGTCGGCCCTGCGCGGTGACCGGGGGGAACCCTAGCGCCGCCGCGTCCTCGTCCCTCCCCCAACCTCTCCTCCTCGCCGCCGCCGGGCAAAGCCCGGTCGGCGTCGGCGGAGGCGGGATCGGGGCGGTTGTTGGCGGCGCGCTGGAGGCGGGGCGCGCCGGCACGGGCTTGGGGGCGACGGCAGGGCTCACGCTCGCGGTTTCCCCTGATGTGCGTGGGAGTCCGCTCGAGGCGCGCGACGGCAGCCCTCGGCAAGCGGTGGCGGGCGCTGGGCTCTCGGCGGCGCTCCGGCGTGTGCAGGCGGCGATGGTCCCTCTGCGCGGTCGGCGGCTCCGTCTCTGACCCGGACGACACGGGGGATGGCGGCGGCCCGGCGTGGCCGGCGATCTGGATGCGGTGGTGCCGGCGGCTCGCTGATCTGCCGGTGCTCCAGGGTTCTGGCTGGTGGTGCTGGTGGTGACGGCGGCCCGTGCACGAGAGTTGGATCCCTTCGAACTGATCTAGGTGAAAACTTTCCTTCGGCGTCTGCTAAGGCCGGCGGTGGCGGCGCCATCTGCGTCGTTCCCTTCTTGAAGGCATCGCCGTGGAGAAGTTCAAGGCCACTCTCTGCTACCTCCGGGGAAAACCCTAGATCGGATGATCGGATGACGGCGGCGCTCTGGTGTCGTTCCTCCCTTGGGGGCGTCATTCTTGGAGGTACACACGTGATCGAGGGACCAGAGGATGGATTCTTTGGTGGAGCGGTGATTCATCCTACACACTGATGGCGACGGATCTTGATGGCGTGGCGCAGTGCAGATTCGGAGTTTGCTGTGGGAGGATGGACTCGCGCAGGAGGACGACGTTGTCGGGCGTCATGGTGGCGTCGATGGCAGAGAGACCTGGCACGGTACATGCAACAGTACAACTCTGAAGATGGATTGGTGGCAGGTGGCTGCGGCGGCCTCATACCCGGCAGGCGTCCTGGTTGAGGAGTGCGCCGGACTGGTAGGTGCCCCATACCAGGCAGGCGTCCTGGTTGGGACCTCAGGTCTTAGATGTTTAGGTTTGGCTGCGATGTCTGTTTGGTATTAGACTCAGACTATCTGCGCCCCTTCATCAATTGGATAGGTGTAGCAACAGTTGTTGCTTAGACGGTGGCTTTAGTCTTGCTGTTGTTTGGCTTTGTAAGGTCTTGTAAGAATAATTAATAAAATGGCCGTATGCATCGCCCAGATGCAGAGGCCGGGGGTCATCCTCCTTTTCTAAAAAAAAAACTAACACCGGCAAGATGGTGTGTTCTACACACCTGCTTTACCCTGCATGTTGTCAACATGAGAAAAAATGCTGCGGTGACGTGGACGACTGCGGTGATGGAGAGGATGACGAGACCGGCGGAGTTGAGTCCTGCGGAGCGAGATCGGTGTCCGGCGAGGCGTTGTGCAGAGGGGGCGCAGCCGGCCAGGACGGAGAGGCCGAGGAGGTGACGGGGGCGGGAGCAGAGGCGGCGGCGCGGATCTGGTTGCCTGCCACAACTCCGGGAAATCTGGGGTACTCGTATAGCCTAAAAAAACAAAGCGGAAGTGATTGAGATAAGAAAACCAGTACAGAAGGGATGGTGCGAGGTGGGACGAAAAAAACCGGACGAAAATTAACCGTGAAGACTACCAACTGAGACATTAGAAGTAGAGATTACATCGAGATTCCAAGACCACCGAACGACCAGTACAACCATCAGAATGAGCCGTCGACACGTCGGTGTCGCCGCCACTACCAAAGTCGGCTTGACCTTGTCGATAACAGTCGGGAAATCTCCGCGCACGGGCCTATAAGGAACATCGCCCTAGAGCCGTAGTCGTTGTTATGAAGCACCAAACATCAAATTGCGCCACATGACGAGAAACCCTAACCACACCGTCTCAGGGAGACTACAAGAATCTACGTCGGAGCAGTCGACTAAGTTCAGACAGACGAACTTGAGGAGGATCGAAACCCGGAAGACAAACTCAAAGAAGAAGCTCCCCGAGCGCCGCACCTACGAGGATTAAAAAACCTAACCTAATCTACTAACAGGAGCGGAGACACCGGGATTCTCCTCCTCGCCACCAGTCGTCGCAGCGGCAGGAAGAGTGGAGGCGAATACACGGGATCGCCGATGGAGTCTGGAGGGGAGAGTTTGCCCTAGCCGCATAGGATTAGGAGGGAAAAAGAGAGAAAGTCTATATACAATATACAATAATATATTTTCTTAGTAACTATTGACTTGAAACCAGATGTTACTCATGGACCCGATTAGTTATGTGAGTGAAAGTCATAGTATGTTCAACCTTCTTTTTTATGGGTGGAAAAACTTTCAATTTATTCATCAAAAGTAATAAAAATTACAGCAATGTCCGTAGACCACCTACCGAGGAATACAAACACTGAAGCGAGACAAATGCACGCCGCCATCATCATTGCTCCTTCGCAGGAGCCGAGCAAGCCTTGTTGTGGTAGACAACCAGGAAGTCGGCGTGCTAAGGCCCCAAAGAACCAGAACAACAAACGTCGTCGATGAAGAGAAGCCTAGATCAGAAGGTTCCAATCCGTAGACACACGAACGCAAATGAATGAAGACCAAATCCATGTGGATCCACCAAACACAAACACCGACTGAATTCCATGAGATCCATCGGAGACACACCTCACGCCCTCCGACGATGTCTGACGCACCACCGAGACAGAGGCTAGAAAAGGAAAACCTTATTCTATCTTCAGAGAGGCACCGTCGCCTCACCTTCCTGAGCAGGATAGAAACCTTAAGCGAACTCAAAAGAACGCCTAAAAATTAAGTAGGTGCCCTCTTACTGGCAAGGGCCAGGATCTACCGCACCTCCATAGCTCTAAGGCCACAGGAGACGAGGCAGATCGGCGGCGCTGGTAATGGGAGACGGGAAAACCCTAGACGCGTGGAAGTTGTTCGTGTGGTGAGGAGAAAAACATGTTCAACTTTCTTATTAAGAAGTCTTCTTTATACTACATGACTAACATATTTTGGTCTTGTTGAACCTATACTAGATATCAAGGGTGGATTTACCGTCTCTACAGCGTGCAGTGCCGCCAGCCACCACAGGGGCGAGTAGGGTAACTTCCTCACCCGGTGGCTAGACACGTATCAACCTCAAGCCTAGTCGATGTCCATCCCATGGCAAAAAATATATATTTTGGGTCTACCACTGCCAGCCCAGGCTTGCCGGAAGTGTCACGTTTCATGTTCAATGCTGAGCGTCCGATATGTTTAGCATGTAATAATTTGACACCCAATATAAACGCAACCATAATTGGCGCATATTAACATATAATTGATATTGTGCCTGATAATAATGTGCATTGCAAAATTAGCGCCTCTAGCAAATAATTTATTCTAAACATAGCAGGGATCCTCGGGCTATAAATATGAGTAGGTTAAGTACGCACCCATGCACTAAAAATATATCAAAAGTTCAAACTTGAACACCACGCACACTTGAAGAGATTGTTATCCCACGAGAACAATATGGCCGGTGCGAGTGGTTTAGTTGCTTTTCTTCTTCTTTCATCCATGATAGTCTCCGCAGGTAGAGTTACATTCACTTGTTCTACCGGCCTCTTCGATGCAAGCTTTATGATGATGATGGAATTTCAAGAATACTTTTGTTTGGTTTGCATGATATATTCACTAAATGTTGTCATGTATTTTATCTAGAGAGACGCCGATGACGTTTACTTTCTAAGCTTTTTATATGTGAAACCTTATTTGTTAAAATTTGAAGGTACTCCGATAAAATTTTCTTCATATATGCGCCTTCACTTTTGCTTGGGCAGCACCTGCAACATTAATACCAAGATGTGGCGAATATTTTCATTCATGGGGTGAGCACGACTCCTGCATTCCTCCTGAAAATGATGAGTGCGACTCATGGTGCAAGAATCGATGTGCCAGAGGGGTATGCGAGCTCAAGCGAGGAAAACATTATTGCCATTGTTACAAGAACTGAATTTTTTTACTGCTTAATAATTTTTTGGAAGCTATTTGTAATAAGAAGTATAAGTTACTTCAGATAATTAAATCTCTACTCCTAAAAAGGACCTGGTAGCTTCACCTCCATGGTTTTATTTCATCTCACCATCACCTCTTCACGTTGGTTTTTTCACCTTCCCAATAAAAACTTTTCTATCCTTTCTAAACGTTCCTAACCAACCACGTTACAAATTGGCAGGAACCGATAGCACGTTTACGAAACAGTGAAATCCAATTTGTTGGCAATCAATTCCAAATACTAACTTCCCTATTGCATCGATTCCTGCTTTTCCTAACAACCAAATCTCTACTATTAAAGGGCAATCACTACAAGAAATATGTCAACTAGTGACCTTCTGTCAGTGACCCTGGAAGAATTGGTCATAGATCTATGACCATTTGAGACCAATTGGTCAAAAGCTGCTCGGGGGGCTCCAAACCCTCAACTATATCGACCATTTTGGCCATAAAGGTCGTAATTTCCTTACACGAAATAGTCATAAAGCAGACATCACTGATCCGCTGCCTTATTTCTAGCTGATCACGACCAATATAGATGGTCATAACCTTGTAAGTTGTGGTGGATTGCTATGACTAGGCGCCACCTCATCAGTTTTGCCTATGTGTCATGTCCATGTGTCAATTTTTGCCCTAGGTTGTGAAGCAACTCTGTTAGTCCCAAAATTCTGAAAAAATACTCATAAATTCTTTTGATCATATCTTCGTCAAATATGTCAAAAACCTTCCTCGCCTAGTTAAAATATAATTCAAGAATATTCATTTTCCTATTCTGTTCAGAATAGCACTTTGTGAAGGAAGTGCTATTTTTATATTCTTGATTGCCCTCAAAATTTTTGGGCACTCTTTCCTATCCAAATCATTGCCTCATGACAAAATCAGCTCCATTTGCCTAGTAATGTTCCTCGGCAAATTTCCAAAGTTTTTTGTTCAGCTAGAAGCTTTGTGAAGGTAGTACTAGCTATGCACATCCAAATGGCATGAAATTTATACAGTGCCTTTATATGGCAAAATTATCACCCTCCTCCAAATTGCAGCTCAATCAAATCATCTATGTGAGCTCAGCTTCAATTTTCATTTTCTGTCCAGATTGGCACATTGCAAAGCAAGTGCTATCTATACCACTCCTATTGCCCTCAAACTTTTTGGTCAATCTTCCATACCCAAATCATTTACACATGCCAATATTCAGTTCTATTTTCCTAGTAAATCTTCCTCGGCAAATTTCCAAAGTTTCTATTCACCTAGAAGCTTTGTGAAGGAAGTACAAGATAGGAATATCGTAATGAGTAAATTTTTTGCCACATATTCTATATGCCGAAGTCATAGCTCTACACAAAAGTTTAGCACTATCTAACAATACATGTGAGCTCACCATCGAATCTTTGTTTCTGGTAATATTTTCAGTTTGTGAAGCAACTACATTTTATGTTGCTTATAATTGCTGAAAATTTACCAGGACATTACCCTGACTATAGAAACCCCCTACACTAAATTTCAGCATAATCCAATCATCTATGTAAGCCCAGCTTCAATTTCCATTTTCTATCCAAATTGGCACATTGCAAAGCAAGTGCTATCTAGACACCTCCTATTTTCCTCAAACTTTTTGTGCCATCTTACATATAAAAATCATTACCACATTCCAATATTCAGCTCCATTTTCCTATTAAATCTTCCTCAAAAAATTTCTAAAGTTTCTATCCAGAGAGAAGCTTTGTGAAGGAAGTACAAGCTAGGATTATCCAAATGGTATAAACTTTTATAGTGATTTACTATGCCAAAATTACCATACTCTACAAAATTTCAGCTCAATCCACTTATCCATTTGAGCCCAGCTTCAACATCCATATTTCTGCCCGATGTGGTACTTTGCAAAGCAAGTGCCATCCAAACTCCTCCATTTGAGCTGAAAATTTGTCAAGACAGTCTCCCTAGTAGACGATCATCCTCAGCCAAAACTCAGGCCCATTGGCCTTGTGAATTTCCCGTACCGCTAATCAAACACTTGGCTACTAATTCATGTTTGAGCATAGTTCGGTCTCCTCGTGAGATTCTTCTATTGTTATTTTCTTCCAAGCATCTACCTGGGGAGTGCCAAACCTACTAGACATGCCTAGGCTTCCCAGAACGCATGGCAACGCCACGGTCATGCGGTGACCACACGGCGGGCATGCGAGTCTACGCGCTTTGGAGTTGGGGCCCTGAGCCACCGTCCAAACCTCAACGTATCACCACCAAACCATGTTTTTATGCTTAAATAGATACTTATGTACCTAGAAATGATTTTTGGAAAAAAATAAAGAGCAAACTATAAGGCAGCTGCAGTTCAAATTTGACCCGCTTCCTACTGAATCGGCGGAAATTTGTCTTTTTCACCAGAGGTGGATAAAAACTTTGTACACCCAACCATTTTGTCAATTGTGCATTAAACATGGCCTAGCATTTTAATTGATTTGGTCCATTTTTGCAACAATTATTTGGTAGTTCCTTCACAAAAAAACCTCATTTCGGGCACTCGAAAAATGGAAATGAATTTTCTGTGCAAAGAAAATGAAACTCCCTTAGGCAACATTGTTTGGAATTCCAAGATGCACCCTTGTGCACAATATGAGATCATTTGAACAAACTATGCCATAAATGTGGCCATAGGATTGATCATTTGGCTTGAAAGCCATGAATCTTCACGCATGATAGCTCATTTCTGAGAACACATTTTACAAATAATTGCCGTATTACAAGTTTATTATTTTTCCTGGAAACTTGGTCACATATGATGACACAATGCGAAGGTTTTCAAATTTTTTGATTTTTTTTGAATTTTTTATGCCCGTTTCAAAATGAGGTCAAAACGACGGGCTTGACCGTTCCTAGCTAGTTGTTGAATCTTGGAAATCTTTTTATGTTTATCTGATTAAATAGATAGTTATGTACCTAGAAATGTTATTTGGAAACAATAAAGAGCAAACTATGAGGCAGCTACAGTTCAAATTTGACCCGCTTCCTACTGAATCGACGGAAATTTGTCTTTTCCACCAGAGTTGTATCAAGGCTTTTGACACCCAACCATTTGGTCAATTGTGCATTAAACATGGCCTAGTATTTTATAAAATTGATTTGATCCATTTTTACAACATTTATTTGGTACTTCCTTCACAAAAAAACCTCATTTCGGGCACTCGAAAAATGGAAAATGAATTTTCCGTGCAAAGAAAATGAAAACTCCCTTAGGCAACATTGTTTTCCATTCCAAGATCCACCCTTGTGCACAATATGAGATCATTTGAACAAACTATGCCATGAATGTGGCCATAAGATTGATCATTTGACTTGAAAGCCATGAATCTTCACACATGATAGCTCATTTCTGAGAACACTTTTTTAAAAGAATTGCCGTATTACAAGTTTATTATTTTTCCTGGTAACATGGTCACATATAATGACACAATGCGAAGGTTGTCCAAGTTTTTGATTTTTTTTGAATTTTTTATGCCCGTTTCAAAATGCGGTCAAAACGGCGGGAATGACCGTTCCTAGCTAGTGGTTGAATCTTGGAATTTTTTTGGTATTTCTCTGATTAAATAGATATTTTCGTACCTAGAAAAGATTTTTGGAAAAAATAAATAGCAAACTATGAGGCAGCCGCAGTTCAAATTTGACCCGCTTCCAGCTGAATCAGCGGAAATTTGTCTTTTTCACCAGAGGTGGATCAAAACTTTTTACACCCAACCGTTTGGTCAATTGTGAATTAAATATGGCCTAGTATTTTAGAAAAATGATTTGGTGCAATTTTGCAACAATTATTTGCTAGATTCTTCACAAAAAAACCTCATTTGGGGCACTCGAAAAATGGAAAATGATTTTTTCGTCCAAAGAAGATGAAAATTTCCTTAGGCAACATGGTTTGCCATACCAATATGCATCCTTGTGCACAATATGAGATCATTTGAACAAACTATGCCATGAATGTGGCCATAAAATTGATCATTTGGCTTGAAGCCATTGATCTCCACACATGATAGCTCGTTTCTGAGAACATTTTTTTAAAGAATTGCCGTATTACAAGTTTATTATTTTTCCTGGTAACTTGGTCACATATAATGACACCATGCGAAGGTTTTCCAATTTTTTGATTTTTTTAATTTTTATGCCGTTTCAAAATGGGGTCAAAACGGCGGGCATGACCGTTCCTAGATAGTGGTTGAATCTTGGATTTTTTTGTGTTTCTATGATTAAATAGATACTTATGTACCTAGAAATGATTTTTGGAAAAATAAAGAGCAAACTATGAGGCAGCTGCAGTACAAATTTGACCCGCTTTCTCCTGAATCGGCGGAAATTTGTCTTTTTCATGAGAGATGCATCAAAACTTTTGACACCTAACCATTTGGTCAATTGTGCATTATATATGGCCTAGTATTTTAGAAAATTGATTTGGTACAATTTTGCAACAAATATATGGTAAGTCCTTCACAAAAAAACTTATTTTGGGCACTCAAAAAATGGAAAATTGTTTTTTCATGCAAAAGAAATAACAACTCCCTTTGTCAATGTTGTTTGCCAATCTAAGATGTAAACTTGTGCAAATTATGACATCATTTGAACAAATATTTGATAGGTCTTTCACAAAAAAACTCATTTTGGGCATTGAAAAATGAAATAAAAAATTTGTATGTAATCAATCATGACCAATTTATATGGTCAAAAAATCTTCAAATTGTTTGGTGCGCTCTGATTGGTCCATAGGCATATCACGCGGATCATGCATCAACCACCGTCGGATGATCCAACGGCAGCCCTCACCTCCTCACCCTCTCACCCAAACCCTAACTTCCCCGATCCACTCCTCTCCCCCGATCCACTCTCCCCCTCTCGTCCCACAGCCGCCACCCCCAACCCTATCGCTCCTCCGCCGTCTCAATCTCTCGCTCCCGAACCACCCAGCCGCCGCCGCCGCCGTCCTCCGTCCTCTCCCCCAATCCCGGTCGCCAACAACCCCTTCCCTCCCCTTCTCTCCGACGGCCGCGGTCGGATCCACGCTCGTCCCTTGCAGATCGCAGCCGCCACCTCCTGCCTTCCAGATCGCGGCCGCCACCTCCCTTTGGCGGACCTCCCCGCCGTCCAGATCATGGCACGCTGGTGCATTCGGTGGGGCAGAAGCGGCTGACAACCATGGCCGTGGTGCGGCTGCGCAGGGGCGGCCAACGGTTCGAGATCGCCTGCTTCCCCAACAAGGTGGTCAACTGGCGCGACCGCGTCGAGAAGGACCTCGACGAGGTGCTCCAGTCCCACAACGTATACTCCAACGTCTCCAAGGGCGTCCTCGCCAAGTCCAAGGACCTCATCAGGATCTTCGCCACCGACGACCTCGTCGAAATCTGCCTCGAGGTATGCGCCGCTCCTTCCTCCCCCCCTTCCCCGACTCCTGCCGTGGATTGGATTGGATTGGATGGGTCCTGCTAATTTCGTGCTGATTCCCGACTCGATTGCTAATTGTTGCTGCTGTTGTGCTCTGTCAGATTTTGGAGAAAGGGGAGCTCCAGGTGTCTGGCAAGGAGAGGGAGGCGCAGCTGTCCTCCCAGTTCAAGGACATTGGCGCCTCATGCACGACATACACTTTGCGGTCGATCCAAACGTTACCTCCAAGGAACAGGTAGCTGCCTCCCATCTGCTCTGGATATGCTGCCCTTAGTATGTTTTTTCCTTTTTTCAATCCAATGGAGGATTACGATTTGTTTAGCATCCGTCATTTCCATTCATCAACTACAGTGCATTTTCTATAAAGAAATGTTGCTTTAGGCCAAATTATTGTACACATTACAAATAGACGACCTTCTGATTCCTGTATTACCGGAGTATTGCCAAGTTGCCATGCTAGCTTAGAATAGTTTGCCTGAAGTGATGATATCTTACTGTAAACAATCTAATTATCTGCATTGGTCCCAATTGGAAGAAATTGAGTATTGATTTCTTGTAGAAGTCCCTGCCAGGACAGAAACTTCAGTCGCAAGTGCATGCATATGAATAATCTTTCTGGAGATATTCACTCATATTCCATACTATTGAGGCTATTTTGTTTGTTATGCACCTGCGATTGAGCTCCCCGCCGTCCATGCTTTGTTGGTACACTTTACCTTTCTCTGTTCTTTTTCTTCCCCCTGTGAAAGGATCAATATAGTTGACTGGGGGGGGGGGTGAGGGGTGAATAGGCAACTAACAATTTTTAGCTCTTCTTTACCAAATTAAACTTTGCATCAAAATAGGTTGTCTAGATATGCAACTAAGTGAGCAACCTATATGATGCAATGACAACAAGCACGCAAGCAAATAAGAGATATAACACGAGTAAACTTGCGAAAGTAAAGGGACGAGATAACCAAGAGTGGAGCCGGTGAAGACGAGGATGTGTTACCGAAGTTCCTTCCTTTTGAGGGGAAGTACATCTCCGTTGGAGCGGTGTGGAGGCACAATGCTCCCCAAGAAGCCACTAGGGCCACCGTATTCTCCTCACGCCCTCACACAATGCGAGATGCCGTGATTCCACTATTGGTGCCCTTGAAGGCGGCGACCGGACCTTTACAAACAAGGTTGGGGCAATCTCCACAACTTAATTGGAGGCTCCCAACGACACCACAAAGCTTCACCACAATGGACTATGGCTCCGCGGTGACCTCAACCGTCTAGGGTGCTCAAACACCCAAGAGTAACAAGATCCGCTAGGGATAAGTGGGGGAATCAAATTTCTCTTGGTGGAAGTGTAGATCGGGGCCTTCTCAACCAATGCCGAGCAAATCAACAAGTTTGATTGGCTAGGGAGAGAGATCGGGCGAAAATGGAGCTTGGAGCAACAATGGAGCTTTTGGGGGAAGAGGCGAGTCAACTTTGGGGAAGAAGACCCCCTTTTATAGTGGGGGGAACAATCCAACCGTTACCCCCCACTTCAGCCCCGCAGAGAGCGGTACTACCGCTTGGCCAGCGGTACTACCGCTTGCCCCTATAAGCGGTACTACCGCTCCCCCTCGCGGTACTGCCGCTGGGCCCAGAGCGGTACTACCGCGGTGGTCAGGGCAGTACTACCGCATACGAGCGGTACTACGGCCCCCACTGCCGCGGCTAGTACCGTAAAACCCGACACGAAAAAAGACCCCTCGAATCGAGGCGGTACTAGCACGAGACCGCAGCGGTACTACGGCTGGGGGCTACCAGCGGTACTACCGCTTATAGCACCCAAGAGGTACTACCGCTCCGGCCCGCGGTACTACCGCTGGGACGAGAGAGGGCACACTGAAAAGGGGAACGAGCCCATCATAGAAGCGGAAAGGCTCGGAGGGGGCAAAGGAAGTGTACGTGATGATTCCGCCCTAGCCTTTCCAAAGCGGACCCCCTCTTGATAGTACGGTGATCCCTATGAAACTAGTCCACCAAACTAATTCGAAAGGACTACACCGTCTTCGCTTCAAGCTCCGAGGGGAGGGAATCGTCTCGTGCCAAAAGGATGAATCTCTGAAAACACTCAATGCACACGATTAGTCCGCAAAAGCATTGTCATCAATCACCAAAACATCTTAGGGATAAATATGCCCTTACAATCTCCCCCTTTTTGGTGGATTGATGACAATACGGGATTTGCACAAACGGGAAAAGACAAAGGACACAAGCAAACCCCAAATCTCTAAAATATAGACGGGCTCCCCCTAGATGTGTGCCATCAAGATAAGTGCTTTGGACTGTTCGACACACATACTAGGATCAACACTCCCCCTGTATTTTAGAGACCAACAACCTAAGCGAGATACAAGAGAGCAGGATATATAACATAATAAGCATGCAACTCATGAGATACCAAATGACTAGAGACAAAGATAAAGATATGATAAGGATAGGGTAGCATATGTCTCACACCATATGACTGGAACTAAGGTCTCACTGAACACAAAACCAAACAAAGCACAAGGTAGCAAACACAACGAAAGCACAAAGACAAAGACAAACTCGCAACACAACGACGCAAATCCCTAAACTCTCTCCCCCTTTGGCATCGAGACACCAAAAGGGGCAAAGAGCTAACCTACGGCTCCAGGTGAGAGCATGCTGAGGATCTCGAACATCAGGACTCTGCGTGATCATCTGCACCGCCATCCTCGGCCGGAAACTGCTCGGCATCTGAATCAGTCCACGGACAGTGCTGCTGGATCCACTCCTCCTCCTCAGTGATCTGACCCTCAGAGCCGCTGGTGACTGTCGCACCCAACTGACGCATAAGCTCCTTGTGACATCCCCTTGCCTTCTTCTCAGCCACATGAGTCATGTACTGACCTTGAGACTCCATGCAGAACAGCTTCTTCATCTTGTGTTTGAGCTTCTTTGCCCAAGAGGGCTCTGCCACAGAAGGCTCTGTCCTAGAAGGCACATAATCCTCATCGTCATCATCGGCATCAGCCTCGCCCTCGGTCTCCATGGCAGCAGCAGAAGATGGAACTCCAGATCTAGGAATGCCCCAATTATCCTTCTTCCGCAGACGCTTGATCTCATGAGAAACCAACTCTCCAGTTTCCAGCTGCTCCTCAAGATAGGTAAGTCTCCAGGCCTTCCCAATGAGCAAGATAATGAACGGACCATAAATCGGGCACTTGCGCTCAGAAATAGCAGCAAGAAGTTCAGACCACATAACATGAGAGATGTCCAGGGACTCGCCAGTGTTTGCTTCCTTCTCACGTTGGCAGAAGAGAAGCATGTCCACGAGATAAAAGTGTACCATGTCCAGATTCCCGATACGAGGGAAGAGAGTCTCGCGGAAGATACGGTGAAGGATGTCCAGATAGGCAGACAACTCATAGGTTTCCTTCCTGGTCTCAGGGTTGACCTTCCGAGTACAGTAGGGCCAGAGGGCTTGCTTGTGAGTGGAGGTAACATTTTGGTGAGGACGAAAACCGACTGGAGTCTCGAGCCCTTGATCTTCCACCTCAAGCAACCCCATGAAGGCCTGCCACTTGACAGCTAGCAACTTCCCATTAGTCATCCAAGTCAGAGTCCTGTCTTCATCAGTTCCTAGGTGGACAGTGGCAAAGAACCGAGCCAGAAAATCTGCATCAAAGTCCTTGTTGAACTGCATGATCCTGAGAATGTTCAACTGAGAGCACATCTGAAGGGCATCACCAAAGTACTCAGGGTCCTTCTCCATAGCATCTGTGTTGATGGAATGAACATTGACAAAGAGGTTCTTCTTAGCCTTTATCACATCAAAGTAGGTGGCATACTGAAACCGGTTCCAGAACGGGCGATTGACAAGGTTGGGTTCTTGGTCTTCCTCATATGGGTTGCGGCGACGCCTGTCCCAGAATTCCTTGCTAGTCATCTCAGTCACCTTCTTGCCACTTGGCTTTAGCCGGTTGGCAGTCTTCTTCTTGAGAGGAGGATTAGCACTTGAGGAAGCACCCACTGGCGGCGGTGGAGCACTGGAAGAACCACCTGCAGTCTCAGATGAGCGGTACCGCTTTGACGTTGAACGCCCGAGATTGACACGGCGGACTTGCTGCTCAGGATGTGCATCACCTGGAACCAAACACACGGACACACGAAACAACCAGAAGGAACGATCAAAACCAAATAAACACAACAAATATGGATCAACATGTGGTAGGAAACGATGGAACTGGGCATCCGGCGGTAGTACCATGCCTGCACAGCGGCAGTACCGCACCAGCGGTAGTACCGCGCCAGATGGGCGGTAGTACCGCCCGAGACGGGGCACGGAGGATCCCTACTGCCTTGGTCAGATCCGGCACTACCGGGGATGCCAAATTCAAAATTAAACCTACCAAAAATCAATCCAAAGAGTCTAGTTGCCTTCTCCAACCTACTCAAGCCTAGATTTGGCCAAAAATCTAGAGATGCAACCACTATTGCCCCTAAAACGCGAGATCTGAAAACTAGACAAGAAGAGAAGAGGAATGGGGGCAATACCGGCATCCATGGCAAGAGGACGAGGTGGGGATCGACTCCACCGAAGGAAATGGAAAGAAACGGTCCGGAGACGGAGGGCCGCCGGAGCCCTCCCGCGGCGAGATGGCGCTGGAGAGAGAGGAAGAGGAACCAGGGGACGAAGCAAATGGGTATGGGGGGAGGAAACCACCCCTGTCCACGACTTAACCCCCTGGCCCCGCCCCTCAGCGGTAGTACCGTGGTGATGGGCGGTAGTACCGCTTAGCCACATAAGCGGTAGTACCGCTCCGTATAGCGGCAGTACCGCTCCAGCGGTAGTACCGCGCCTTCACAACGGTAGTACCGCCCAGCGTAACTCAAAACAAGACTCAACACCTATGGCACAAAACGAAAGACGGGAAATGACGGCAAGAAGACCAACAAGAGCACCAGCAAGAGAACAAGAACCACACGCCTCTACACGAGAGGGCGGTGGCCGAGGCCACCTATGTTTGAGTCAATTGGTATGGCACCGCAAAGAATTATCCTTGGGCCCATGACCAAAACTCGTCTTTGAAGCACAAGTACCATCAAGAATGGCTAATGTGAAAGAGTGAGATTAGTTTATGCATTATGGGGGGAGGAAGAGTTCATTGAGAGAACAACACTCCCCCTAAGTCCATGCCTACACCTAGACAAGAATGCATGATGAATGTGAGGGGTGTGCAAAGGTTCAAACCACATTGCTCGAATCAATGATATTTAGCTCATGCCTTAACTCGCGAAATCTTGCTTCATCCAATGGCTTCGTGAAAATATCTGCAAGGTTATCATGAGTGTTGACATAGTTGAGCTCGATCTCCCCTCGCCTAATATGATCCCGGATGAAGTGATACCGAATCTCAATATGCTTTGTCTTGAAGTGTTGCACCGGGTTGAGAGAAATATTGATGGCACTTTCATTGTCACACCAAAGAGGCACTTTGTCACAAATGACACCGTAATCCTTTAAAGTTTGCGTCATCCATAAGAGTTGTGCACAACAACTCCCGGCCGCCACATACTCCGCTTCGGTGGACGAGAGAGACACACAACTTTGCTTTTTAGAAGACCAACTTACCAAAGAGCAACCAAGAAATTGGCACCCTCCGGAAGTGGACTTCCTATCCACTTTGTCTCCCGCCCAATCGGAGTCCGAATAACCTACAAGCTTGAAGTTTGCTCCTCTTGGGTACCATAAGCCAAAGTTTGGGGTATGAGCCAAATATCGAAAGATTCGCTTGACTGCCACAAAGTGGATTTCCTTAGGTGCGGCTTGAAACCGTGCACAAATTCCCACACTCAACATGATATCCGGTCTAGATGCACAAAGGTAAAGCAAGGATCCAATCATGGAGCGATATACCTTTTGATCCACCGCTTTACCATTGGGATCAATGTCAAGTTGGCACTTGGTGGGCATTGGATTGGAAGCCGGCTTGACATCACTTAGCTTGAATCTCTTTAGCATGTCTTGAGTGTATTTGGCTTGGTTGATGAAGGTTCCTTCTCTTCTTTGTTTGATTTAGAATCCGAGAAAGAACTTCAACTCTCCCATCATAGACATCTTGAACTTTGAGGTCATGAGAGCGGCAAATTCTTCATTGAAGGCTTTGTTAGGGAAACCAAAAATAATATCATCAACATATAGTTGGCACACAAACAACTCCCCTTTGACCTTCTTAGTAAAAAGAGTGGGGTTGATTTTCCCGATTTCGAATCCACGATCTTGTAACAACTCCGTAAGATGCTCATACCACGCACGTGGGGCTTGTTTAAGGCCATAGAGCGCCTTGTGGAGTTGATACACATGATCGGGGAAATAGGGATCTTCGAACCCGGGGGGTTGTTTGACATACACCAACTCATTTATGGGACCATTAAGAAAAGCACTCTTCACATCCATTTGTTGCAACGTGAAATTATGACGAGAAGCATAAGCAATCAACAAACGAATAGATTCAAGGCGAGCGACGGGGGCAAAGGTTTCACCGTAGTCGATACCCTCGACTTGGGAGTAGCCTTGTGCCACCAAACGAGCCTTGTTGCGAACAATGATCCCATGAGCATCTTGCTTGTTCTTGAATATCCACTTGGTTCCAATGACATTATGGTTCCCGGTTGGCCTTGTCACTAATTTCCACACTTGGTTATGTTCGAAGTTGTTGAGTTCTTCATGCATGGCATTGAGCCAATCCGGGTCCTCGAGCGCTTCATAAACCTTTTGGGGTTCGACACAAGAAACAAACGCATGATGTTCACAATAGTTTGCTAATTGTCTACGAGTGCTTACCCCCTTTCTTAGGCTTCCAACCACATTCTCCATGAGATGACCTTTGGTGGTGAGCTTGGAAGCGATCTTAGCGGCACGACGCTCCAATTCCTCCTCGAAAGTGAAACGAGGAGGGGTTACTTGATCATCTTGAGCGTCGTCTTGAGCTTGTTCTTGATCTTGAACTTGCTCGAGGGGGAGAACTTGACCTTGGGCATCATTTGGTGGATCACCACCATCTTGAGGTTGATCTTGCCCTTGATCTTGTTCATGAGGTTGAGGGCCTTCACTTTGTTCTTCGGAAGCGTGTGGGTCTTGGGTTGGTGATGGCTCCACTTGAGTGGAGCATTGTCCTTCTCCTTTGGCCACAAGGGGTTCCTCAATGGGTAGGATATAACCAACACCCGTTCTTCTTATGGCTTGGGGAGGAATTTCATCACCTACATCACAAGTACCACTTTGCTCCACTTGGGAGCCGTTATTCTCATCAAACTCCATGTTACACGTCTCCTCAATAAGTCTCGTGGACTTATTGAGAACACGGTAAGCATGGGAGTTTGTAGCATAACCAACAAATATGCCCTCATGAGCTCTAGTCTCAAATTTAGACAAACGAACACCTTTCTTGAGAATGAAACACTTACACCCGAACACCCGAAAGTACTTGAGGTTGGGCTTGTTACCGGTGAGTATCTCATATGGAGTCTTGTTCAAGCCTTTGCGGAGATAGAGCCGATTTGAAGCATGACACGTGGTGTTGATGCCTTCGGCCCAAAATTTGTATGGAGACTTGAACTCCACCATCATGGTCCTTGCCGCATCCATCAACGTCCGGTTCTTCCTCTCCGCAACACCATTTTGTTGAGGGGTGTAAGGTGCGGAATATTGATGCTTGATCCCCTCATCACTAAGAAACTCATCCAAGGTGTAGTTCTTGAACTCGGTGCCGTTGTCACTTCTTATTGTCAAGATCTTTGCATTGTGTTGACGTTGGGCTTCATTTGCAAAGTCAATGACGGTTTGTTGGGTCTCACTCTTCCTCTTGAAGAAATACACCCAAGTGTATCTTGAATAGTCATCCACAATTACCAAGCAATACTTTCTACCCCCAAGACTATCAAAGGATGGAGGCCCAAAGAGATCCAAATGAAGGAGCTCCAAAGGCCTCTTCGAGTAAATGAGAGTCGTGGGAGGGTGAGCCTTCTCATGAAGCTTTCTTCGATACAAGCACTGCAAGCACGATCTTTAGCAAAACTAACGTTCGTTAGTCCACGGACATGGTCCCCCTTGAGAAGACTTTGCAAAGATCTCATATTGACATGGGCTAAACGGCGATGCCAAAGCCATCCCACGTCAACTTTAGCCATTAGGCATGTCGCGGTCTTAGTGGGTCGCTCCGAAAAGTTAATCACATAGAGACCGTTCTCGACATGCCCAACAAAGGCTACTTTAAGAGTCTTGCTCCACAAGAGGGCCACGGTATCAATATCAAATAAAGTGGCAAAGCCCATGGTAGCAAGTTGACGAACGGAAAGTAAATTGTATGCAAGGGACTCAACTAGCATGACCTTCTCGATCGTGAGATCATGAGAAATGACAACTTTGCCGAGTCCCAATACCTTAGAAGACGAGGCATCACCCCACTTGACATTGGTGGGCATAGATGGAATCTTGTGCACGTCCACCACCAAGTCCTTGCTTCCGGTCATATGATTTGTAGCTCCACTATCGAGCAGCCATGATCCCCCACCGGAAGCAAACACCTACAAGAGATCAATGCTTGGTTTTAGGTACCCATTTTGTAATGGGTCCTTTGATGTTAGTAACAAGGGTCTTAGGAACCCAAATGGACCATTCAATATACTCATGAGGAGAACCAACAAATTTGGCATAAACATGCCCATCACTTGCACGGCATAACACATAAGAAGGATTAAAGTCGCCGGCTTTGTTGGATGGGTGGTATTGCCCTTCTTGACACCGTCACCCTTCGCATTGTTCTTCTTCTCCTTGGAAGTACCCTCTCCCTCCTTCACAAAAGTTTGCTTGAGAGGAGGAGGTCGTTTGGTCTTGTCATTCTTCTTCTTGTTCTTGGGCTTGGGTGCGAACCCAATCCCCTCCTTGGCCACAACTTCCTTTTGGTTTCTCAAAAGGTCGTTGAGGTTCTTCTCACCTTGTATGCATGACACAAGGCCTTTCTCAAGTTGCTCCTTCAACTTAGCATTCTCCTCAACAAGATGCACATGCTCACAACACGGGTTAGTAGCATTTGCATTATCAATTAACACCATATGAGGAAAGGTGGCTTTCTCCTAAGTTAGCTTTACTTGGAGTTGATCATGAGACTCCTTGAGGCTAGCATGAACACCCTTCAAGACTTTGTGAGCCTTGTCGAGAATGCCAAACTCCTCTTTGAGTCTAGCAAGATCAACCCCAAGTTTTGCCTTCTCGGAGTTTAGCACACGAGACACAACAAGAGCATGATCAAGATCTTTCTTTAACTTAGCATGATCATCGTTGTATGACTCCTCAAGAGCCAAACGAAGTCCACGCTCTTCGTCAAGAGCATTGGAAAGATCCGAAATCTCATCGGCATAGTCACGACTATGCCCCTCCATCTTAGAGATGGTATCTTCGTGAGCCTCGATCATGTCATTGGCTTCACCAAGTTGTTCCAAGAGAGCAACGAAGTGCTTCTTGGATTTACCCTTGAGTTTACCCATAAAGGTCTCAAACTCATTTTCCTCCACATTTGTCCCCTCATGTTCATCAATGCTATCCGTCGAAGAAGGATGATTAATGATGGTAGTTTTGATGTTGGAGGTTACCTTATTGGTGGCTTTAGCCATGAGGCACTTGGCGGTGATGTTCTCATTGGGTGAGTCGAAGAGAGACATCCGTGGAGTCTTCCCAATGGCAACGGAGGCCATGGCAACCGACTCACCATCTTCATCATCGTCATCATCCTCGTTGTACTCTTCTTGTACCACCAATGCCTTGGGAGGAGTCTTCTTGGTGAAGTTGCTCTTGTTGGGGAACGACTTGGCCTTGTCCTTTCTAATGAGCTTGCCACCATTGTCTTCCCTCTTCTCGTAAGGGCACTCCGCAACAAAGTGGCTCACATTGCCACAATTGAAGCAAGTTCTCACTCGTTGCTTGCCCTTTGCGCCACTTGAATTGCTCTTGTTGAAGTTTTCCCTTGTGTTCTTCTTGCTCCAAAATTGCCTTGAAGCAAGAGCCATGTATTCATGATAGGCATACCTCGTATCTTCGAGGTTGCCCTCCTCTTCTTCCTCTTCATCCTCTTCCTCCATACTAACCTTGGCCTTTAGAGCAAGGTTGGGCTTCTTTACTCTTTGAGAGCGAAGAACCGCATTGTTGGCGGTCTTGTCCAAGATGCTCATAGCAACAAACTCATCCAACACTTCACTTGATGACAAGGTGTGGAAGTCCGGCCTTTGACGAATTATGGAGGACATGGCTTTGTGGTAGGGAATCATTGCCTTGAGGAATTTGCGCTTGATCCAATTGTCATCCGTGTCCTTACTTCCATGATCTCGGAGAGAGACCGCGAGTTTGGTTACTATCCGAAAAAGCTCACGAGGTTCTTCATCTTCTTTCATTGCAAACTTGTCGGCTTTATCTTGCACCACTTCATAGTTGGAGCGTTGAATGCTTGCGCTTCCCCGATAGAGGGAAACAACTTGGAGCCAAGCATCTTTGGCCACGGTGTAAGGCCGGAGATGAGGAAGATCTTCGGGTGGGATTGCTTCTTGGATGACAAAGAGAGCATTCTCATTGAATTGATGATCCACAACTTCTCTAGGAGTGAAGTTACTTCGGTCATGCGGATAGAAACCTTCTTCAATGATTCTCCAAAGGTTAGTGTTCACATGATTTAAATGACACTTAAAACGATAGACCCAAGAATCAAAATCTACATTCTTCTCAATCTTAGGAGCCGGGCCGGCATGATTCAAATGAGTGGAAGGGAGCGTCCACCATAGACAGGTGGAGGTTCCACATGGGCAAAGATGCCGGTGCCCTTTTTACCACTAGAAGAAGGAGCTTTCTCGCTAGTAGCTTCCCCTTTGTCGAAGGTAGCATCCGTCACCTTGTTGGCGGGATCACCCACTTTCAACGGTGCGGTGGAAAGCTTAAGCCCTTCTAAGTATTTATTAAACATGCTTTCGACCTCGGTAGTCATGGAGGTTTTCAATGTGTCCAACGCCACATTTAATTCCTCACGAGAGACCGCGGTTCCCCCATCTCCCGTAGACGAGACCGGATTCACACCGGAGTGCTCCTCCACACCGTCTACGACGTCAACCATACTCTTCGGACGGTAAAGTCCTTAAAAAGAGACGAGGCTCTGATACCAATTGAAAGGATTGATATAGTTGACTAGAGGGGGGGGGGGGTGAATAGGCAACTAACAATTTTTAGCTTTTCTTTACCAAATTAAACTTTGCATCAAAATAGGTTGTCTAGATATGTAACTAAGTGAGCAACCTATATGATGCAATGACAACAAGCACACAAGCAAATAAGAGATATAACACGAGTAAACTTGCGAAAGTAAAGGGACGAGATAACCAAGAGTGGAGCCGGTGAAGACGAGGATGTGTTACCGAAGTTCCTTCCTTTTGAGGGGAAGTACGTCTCCGTTGGAGCGGTGTGGAGGCACAATGCTCCCAAGAAGCCTATAGGGCCACCGTATTCTCCTCACGCCCTCACACAATGCGAGATGCCGTGATTCCACTATTGGTGCCCTTGAAGGCGGCGACCGGACCTTTACAAACAAGGTTGGGGCAATCTCCACAACTTAATTGGACGCTCCCAACGACACCACAAAGCTTCACCACAATGGACTATGGCTCCGCGGTGACCTCAACCGTCTAGGGTGCTCAAACACCCAAGAGTAACAAGATCCGCTAGGGATAAGTGGGGGGAATCAAATTTCTCTTGGTGGAAGTGTAGATCGGGGCCTTCTCAACCAATCCCGAGCAAATCAACAAGTTTGATTGGTTAGGGAGAGAGATCGGGCGAAAATGGAGCTTGGAGCAACAATGAAGCTTTTGGGGGAAGAGGTGAGTCAACTTTGGGGAAGAAGACCCCCTTTTATAGTGGGGGGAACAATCCAACCGTTACCCCCCACTTCAGCCCCGCAGAGAGCGGTACTACCGCTTGGCCAGCGGTACTACCGCTTGGCCAGCGGTACTACTGCTTGCCCCTATAAGCGGTACTACCGCTCCCCCTCGCGGTACTGCCGCTGGGCCCAGAGCGGTACTACCGCGGTGGTCAGGGTGGTACTACCGCATACGAGCGGTACTACGGCCCCCACTGCCGCGGCTAGTACCATAAAACCCGACACGAAAAAAGACCCCTCGAATCGAGGCGGTACTAGCACGAGACCGCAGTGGTACTACGGCTGGGGGCTACCAGCGGTACTACCGCTCTAGAGCGGTACTACCGCTTATATCTCCCAAGCGGTACTACCGCTCCGGCCCGCGGTACTACCGCTGGGACCAGAGAGGGCACACTGAAAAGGGGAACGAGCCCATCATAGAAGCGGAAAGGCTCGGAGGGGGGCAAAGGAAGTGTACGTGATGATTCCGCCCTAGCCTTTCCAAAGCGGACCCCCTCTTGATAGTACGGTGATCCCTATGAAACTAGTCCACCAAACTAATTCGAAAGGACTACACCGTCTTCGCTTCAAGCTTCGAGGGGAGGGAATCGTCTCGTGCCAAAAGGATGAATCTCTGAAAACACTCAATGCACACGATTAGTCCGCAAAAGCATTGTCATCAATCACCAAAATATCTTAGGGATAAATATGCCCTTACACCCTGTAAAGATCTTTGAGTTACAGTAATGGGTGTTCTAATTATTGAGATTGCATATGCTGTCGTGTGATGGGAAGTGAATGTTTCTCGCGCTTTGTCTGTCTGCAGTTGTGTCTATTTTACGAGCCCTTGAAAGCAACCTGTCTTATTGAACTTTCAGCTTATATATTGTATTGATTTATTGCAAAATTCACATAAGTTCTTCTCCTGGTTGTTGACAAAACATGTTGAAACTTCAGATCTGGGTCTCGAACCTTGACCATCATTCTTAAGCGACACATACTTTTCTCGCTCTGAGTTCCTAAGCATGGTATTATATTTTTGTTAGCTAGAACATACAATCTTTGAATTTGCTGAACATTAGTAGCTAACTAAGTTGTGCCCCATTGATGTCTCAATTGTTACATTACATCTAAAAAAGTTAGCCTCAACTAACTGTGAAATTTAGAATGTTCAAATTCAGATCTTAAGTTCTGAAATTGGACCGGCTTTGGGACTTATATATACACAAATCAGTATTGAATTAGGTTTGTATGATCTCCTGTTAGTAAAATTATAGCATAAATAACTTCCCATGTGATTTCAGGTTGTGTTCCCCGGACCTGCTGTTGCTGCTGGTTGTGTTCCCGGACCATGTCCCCAAGCTGTTGCTGCTGGTTGTGTTCCCCGACCATGTCCCCAAGTTGCATCCTGCTGCTCCTGCCCCATGCATCCTCAACTTTGCTCCTGGACACCTACTGCAGGTGAGCCAATTGCCTCCATCTGTTGCTACTGGTAGAACTACTATTGTACATTGTGGAGTTTGCTTATAATTTTTTTGCTTGCTCTTTTCAAGTGCCAGAGGCTGATGTGTTTTGTGATTGCAGCCAGAAGACTGGGAAGACAAGGAGTACATTCCTGAGCCTGAGGACATCAAACCAGAGGTAGTTTTCTTTCTTTCTACCATGTCGATACTAGCATGAATTGATCAATAATAATGATATGCTATTAGTGTGAGGGGAAGCGTCAGTTGTGGCTTGGCTCTGATCTGGTAGCCTTAGGATTCCTGGATTAAAATATGAATAGTGGCTGTTATCCACTTGCTGAGTTTGTGGAGATCAACTTTTTTGGTAGATGCTTTTTATCACTTACCTAACTTCAGTCCTCTCCATCTAAAAATGCAGCTGCTTCAAGTTAAAAGCAGACCACAACAAAGAATATTTTATGGCAAAGAATGCTCCAGCAGTTTGTGAAATTTGGTTTGTATGGAGAGGAAGACACATCTGGACCAGAGAAGCAACTGCAGCCATTGACATCTGGACCAGAGACCAAAGTAAGATGGTGCACAGCCGCATACGGCGTCCTATTTTGTTGTAGTGGTACTATATATGGTCTAATCCAGCACTGAATATCCATATGTTGTTTTAATCCGGATGATGATGCTGTAGCATAAAGTGGACACCATATTCGGTTTCTCTAGATGCTTTATCTCTGGTGGTTTCTTGTTTGATGCACATTGTTATTTGCAGGGCTGTGAGTATATTTCCAAGGAAATATACTGACCCTGATGTGTCAAAGTTGCCCATTTGCCCTTTCTTAAACAATTTTACTTTGTTTTGTGTTCTTCCTGTATGTCCAGTTTCACATTACTGGTTTTTCATGCCATATTCATCAATCGTGCTCACATGCCTTATGATTGAGTAACCCGATTAGTATTAACGCCGCTGTCCTATTACGTGTATCATTTGGCACACACATTAGTAAATCTGAATTAATTTTGACATAGTTGCTTATTGATTGAATATGAGTATTGTTCCTTATACACAAATGGAACTTTGATCTGCTGTAACTTTGAATGATCGTTTTTAAACCTTGTCGTGTATGTGAAACATTCAATGCTTATTTCTTGCTAAGTTTGTCATATGTGCGAATTCAATTCCCTGTTTTGATAAATATGCCTATTCCAGATAAGTAGAATGATCTTGTTAAAATAATAATAAGTAGAATGATAAAATACTGGTGTGTCTTTTGTTTTTATTTTAAAAGTATCCGTGTAATATTTCTTCTATCAGTGACATACTTTTTGTTCTCTTTTGAATGTCCAGATGTTTTGCAAAAGGAAGAAGCAGTACTTGAAGAAGCAGATTACAATGTTTTCTCGTCGTGAAGCACTAGATAAGCTTGTTCTATTTATTTTCCCTGTTCTGGAGTATTCCAGCACGTGAATGCTTCACTACAACATGTTGTAGGTTGCTTGGATCTGTACATATGTGATGGAAATTTGTAGAATGTGTGTTCTGAGATATTTCTGTAATATTCAGCTAATTCGTGGTAACTTGATTCATATTGTTATTTAAACTGGTTTCAAAATGTTCTTTAAATGGGCTGGAGTTGGACCTTAAAGAGGCCAAGGATCAAATTATATTGGACAAATATTTTGGGTCAAAAAGTAAAACGAAAATAAATGAATGTGGAAAGGCCAAGGCCCAGGAAAGAAAAACCTGGAAAACATTGGGCTGGACTCATTTGAAAAAAAAGATAAAAAGGCTGCAATGTTGGGCTTGGCCCATGAAGTCGACCAAAAATTGATGGGAAAAAATATATAGAAAGGCTGAATTGTTGGGCTCGGCCCATGTAAAACATCGAATCGGACCGGGCTGAATCTTATCAACGACCTTTTCATTTGGTCGCAATTTTGCCATGTCAGCTTGCCACGTCGGATCCCGCGTGGCCTGGGCAGAGAGCTAGCGACCAAAACAGAAGGTCATAGAATCAACGACCTTTTGTTTTGGTCGTGGAATTCCACGACCTTCTCACAGAGAAGGTCGTTAATTCCAGTTTACGACTGCCAGCTTTGGACCTTCTGTTTTTGGTCACAAAAAGTCGCAAATGAAAAATAATGACCTTTCAGTGACCAATAGTGATGGTCGCAAGTTGATATATTTCTTGTAGTGAATCTGTATGTAGTCGTTGTTGGTACCCAGCCCCTCCATCGAACGAAGTCCTCCCCATTTCTATTTTTTCCATCCAAAGAATCGACACACAATCCATCTTTCCTTGCATGCATATCTCTCCCAAAGAAAATCGGGACACAATCCCCTCCTTCCCGTGAACACGCGTTTCCCCTGAAAAATCAGGATGCAATCCTCTCCTTGCCTCTTGTCTCTATTTTTTAGAGATATGACACACAATCAAACACGATGAAGAACGAAATCAAACACAGGGACACAAGGATTCAATGTGGAAAACCCCTCTAACACGAAGGGGAAAAAAGTGGGCGCCAGCCAGCAAATCTACACTATATCGGGGGAGGTTACAAACACCTGCGATTTACAACTGATCAACATATCCCATGCGACAGCTTACAAGAGGTATATATAACATCGGTGAGCTAGGTCAATACTGATCCATACCCAGAGGCAGCAAAAGGAGTGGAGATTCCTTCTTGGTTACCCAGAGGGACATCCTCTATGTAAAACCAGTCCTCTTGACAATTCTTCACTGTATCTATAAATTTGCCCTCCAGCCATATCAAGTTGGGTGTCCTGCTGATCATGGCGGCTCCACACTCACTGGGCTGGGAGCCGTTCGATTGCGTTTTAATGCAGAAGAGTCTCAACCATAACCCAAAGTGAAGCTCAATACGGAGAAAGGCCTCACAAAAAGTGACATAGCACGCAATGCGCATAATAGAATTTGGGGCGAGGTGGTGGAGTTGGGGCCCATAAAAGTAGAGATACCGCTGAAGAAAGGAATGGAATGGAAATCCAAAGCCACGGAGGAGATGGGAGATGAATATGGCACGCTCATCGGCGCGAGTGTTCGGCACCTGAGGATAAGTGAGGATGCCGGCTAGATACACAGTACTAAGAGATGTGAGGCTGCACATAGAGTTGACAAGACAAGCCCCATGTTGGAAAAGAAAGTTTTGGCAATGCAACTCAGAGCGCCCACGATGGAGCGATAGAAGGCCGCATCGGACGCGGGAGAGCCCTCCAGAGCGGAAACCTTGGCCTTGGTGTCGATGGGCGTGGCGGCGGGCTTGCAGTTAAGCATGCCAGCACGGTCAAGAAGCTCATGGGCATACCACTGCTGATGCAGAAAGAACCCATCTGGCCGTTGAACCACCTCGATGCCGAGGAAGTAGTGCAAGGGCCCAAAGTCCTTGAGGGCAAACTCATCGCGAAGACGAGCAGTGAGCCGCTGAAAGAGCTCGGCAGTGAACGCTGTCAGGATGATGTCGTCGACATAGAGCAGCAAGTAGGCCGTGGCAGCTCCGTGATGATACACGAAGAGGGACACATCAGAGCGAGTGGATGTGAATCCAAGCGTCTGCAGGAACGCAGCGATGCACTGGTACCAGGCCCGGGGCGCCTGCTTCAACCCGTAAAGGGAACGGGAGAACAAGCACACGTGGTCTGGATGCGCGGCGTCAACGAAGCCGGTGGGCTGCTCACAGAACACCTGCTCAGCAAGGTGTCCGTGCAAGAAGGCGTTGGAAACGTCCAACTGATGCACGGGCCAAGCTCGGGAGACGACTAACTGAACCACGGTGCGGATCGTGCCCGGTTTGACAACCGGGGCAAAAGTGTCGGTGAAGTCCACGCCCGCACGTTGCCGAAAGCCCCGAACCACCCAGCGAGCTTTGTAGCACTCGAGAGTGCCGTTCGGACGAGTCTTGTGCCGAAAGACCCACTTGCCCGTGATGATGTTGGCAAGAGGTGGCCAAGGGACGAGCTGCCAGGTGGGGTTCCACTGGAGAGCGTCAAACTCTTCCTGCATCGTAGCGAGCCAATGAGGCTCCCGAAGGGAGGCTCGAGCTGACGATGGGAGAGGAGACGGCTCAGAGATGGAAGCAGCGAGAAGATACTCATCACTGGTATACCGCGTGCTCAGGCGAAGGGTGCCAGCCTGAGAGCGAGTCATCGGGCGGGCAGCGGGTCCGGAGCGGCAGCGGGTGATGATGACGAAGAGCCCGCCGCCTGCGAGGCTGCGGGCAAGGCCGCGGGGTCGCCGAGGGGGGCGCCGGGGATGCCGGGGGCGTCGCGGGCGCCGGGGACGTGGTGGGCGCCATGGTCGGGGAAGCCGACCCGAGGAGAGGTGCGGCCCCTGAGGTAGCCAGACAGGGAGGAACTCGACCCGTGGCGTGAGGGGCGCCCTCAAAGCCGGGAGGCGGCCCAAGAGATGCTCTCGGACGGCCATCACCGAGAAAGCTCACCGTAGAACCACCGGGAGCGGGCAAGGCCGAAACGTCCGAAGGTACCTGCTGAAACGGAAAGACCATCTCATCAAAGTAAACGTGTCGGGAAGTGATCACCCGATGTGAGATAGGATCATAGCAGCGGTAGCCTTTGGTGTTGGGTGGATAGCCGAGAAAGATGCAAGCCAAGGACCTAGGAGCGAGCTTATGCGGACTAGTGGAAGCGATGCTAGGGTAGCACATGCAACCGAAGATGCGTAGCTCATCGTAGGAGGGTGGCGTGCCGAACAAGAGGTGATGAGGTGCAAAATTCCCGCGAGTGCGACATGGACGGATGTTGATGAGTAGTGATGCGGTGGCAAGCGCGTCGGGCCAAAAACGTGGTGGCACGTTGGCGTGAAAAAGAAGCATGCGGACACAGTCATTAAGAGTCCGAAGCGCGCTCAGCGCGGCCATTCTGTTGCAAAGTGTACGGGCAAGTGAGATGAACGATCATGCCGTGTCTGGCGAGGAGGTGGCGGATGGCAAGGTTATCAAACTCCTTACCGTTGTCTGTTTGCAATGCATGGATGGGATGCCCAAACTGCGTGGAGACATAAGAGTAGAAAGCGGTGAGAGTGGCAACAACATCCGACTTCCGCCGCAACGGGAAGGTCCACACATAGTGCAAAAAATCATCAAGTATAACCAGATAATAAAGATAGCCCGTGTTACTTTTAACAGGAGAGGTCCAAACATCACTATGAATTAACTCAAATGGGTATGATGCAACATGCGATGAAGTGCTAAATGGAAGACGAACATGTTTGCCGAGACGACAGGCATGACAAGTGTGATCGTCGATCTTATTACACGTGAAGGAAAAACTCCAAAGAATATGACGAACGGTGGCGGTGTTGGGATGTCCTAGTTGAGCATGCCAAAGGTCCACTGCTGCGGAAAGCGCCATGGTTGCGGCGACAGATGAAGTGGATGAGTGGACCGGGTAGAGCTCGTCGGGGCTGTCACATCGGTGGAGCACCATCCGGGTACGGGCATCCTTAACAGAAAAGCCAAACATGTCAAATTCAACGGTGACGGGATTTTCACGTGTAAGAGAACGAACGGAGACAAGATTTTTAATGATGTCAGGAGAGACAAGTACATTAGAAAGATATAATGGCATGGAGTTAGATGGAAAAGCAGCATGACCAACATGAGTAATGGGCATGGAGGAACCGTCGCCCACGGTAATGCAAGCAGCAGTGTGAACGGGGTGGGCGGTGAGAAGGTTACCAGGGTTGGCGGCCATGTGAGCCGTGGCTCCGTTGTCCATGTACCAGTCGCCACCGCCAGTGTACTGCTGCGGCGTGGGGGCGGTGTGGAGAGCTGCTAGGAGCGCGGGGTCCCAGGGCGCCAGTGGAAGAGCCAGACCCGACGGCTGCGGCAGGGGTGGAGGCGCCGCGGGGAGCGGGCGATACCCGCCGGCCGAAGGCGACCCATAGGCCGCGGAGGGGCCATAGGGCAGCACGGGTGCGTACGGCTGAGGAGCCGCGTGAAGCGCCTGATGAGGAGCCAGGCGGGCGCCGAAGAAGCCGGGGAGGGGGGCGTGCGGTACAGGCATGGAGTACGCGTGAACAACCCCCGTCCAGGGGTTCTGGCCGGCCTGCCAGGGCACCGGCGGGAGCAGCTGCTGCTGCTGGCGGGGGGGGGGCACCCTGGGCGGCCGACTGCTGCTGCTGGGGCCTTGCGGCCGCCTCGGCCACGGCAGCCACCGCGGCGCTCGGTGGGTGCTGGCTGCTGAGCCGGCTGCTGCTGCGGGTAGGGAAACCCGGGCGGGGGCGACGCCTGGAAGGGGTCCGGACCGGGCCGCGGCTGAGGAGCCGGGGCGGTGGGCGGGGCGCCACCGCGGGTGCCGGCGGTGAGGGCGGTGTGAGTGGCCCGAGTGAACGACATCCGCATCCTCCTTTCCTCCAGCTTCAGGTATGCCACGACCTTGGGAAAAGTCGGGTCGGTGATGAGGGGGATGTTGGAGGCGGCGTTCCCGAAGTCGTCGTTCAGGCCGGCGATGAGCGTGCTGAGAAGAAGCTCGTCGGAGACCTTCTCACCGAGGTCACGGAGCTTGTCAACGAGCTTCTTGAGGCGCATGCAATAATCGTCAACGGACAAGTCGTGCTGCTGACACCCAAAAAACTCGCCGTGCAAGAAAACCTTGCGCTAGAGCGCGTTGTCGGTGAAGAGGCCATTGAGCTTGGTCCAGACGGCGTGAGCATCATCCTCGACAGAGACCACCGTGTGGAAGAGGCCCTTCGAGATGGTGGTGTAGAACCAACGGATGAGAGTGGCGTCGATGGTCATCCACTCCTCATCGTCCTCCATGAACCGGGAATCCACGGAGCCGTCAACGTGATCCCGGAGATTGTACTCACGGAACACAAGGGAGAAGTACGTCTTCGAGGCATAGTAGGTGGAGGTGAAATGATCGAGGACGATGGGAACCCGACCGAGGATGTTGAGATCACGAATGAGGACGGGGTCGGGGCCGGCGAACGGGTTGGTGCGGTTGGTGCGGGTGGTGGAGGAGGATCCGGGAGATGCCATGGGTGCGGCAGGGGAGGTGGGGCAGCGCGACTCGGGAGAGGCGGCGCAGCTAGGGTTAGGAGAGAGGGGTGCGGAAGCGGTTAGGGTAGGCGGCGGCTGGACATGGGCGGCGGCGCGGCGGCAGGGTGTGACAGCGGCGGCGTGGTGCAGTGGCGGCGATAGAGATCGCGGCGGCGGCGGCGGCAGGGAGTAGGGTTTAGGTATGATACCATGTTGGAAAAGAAAGTTTTGGCAATGCAACTCGATGTATTGATCGGTGCATAACGCACATATATATGGGAGTACAAGTTGAGCCCCGACCTCAACTATACAATGACTAGGAGGTGGGCCAAGATATACAATATACATGCACAACCATATATTCAACATCCCATAAACACCACATGAATATATATGAAGCTTTATGATCGACGATGGCAAACTGATATCTTTCTGCGGGGCCATGAGCTTTGGGCAACCCCTCCCTGTCAAATTTTTAATTAAGGAGTTGGAGTGTCTGCAATTGATCTATTGGCAAATGCAACAGATTTTCACAGTGCTCAATGCATAATTCTTCCAGTCAAAGGAAACAATATTGTTGGCCCAGTGTCACTAGATTTGGACAACCATAGATCTTTAGGCTGGAACGTACTGGCTTTTGGTGCACTGATCCTTCACTAGGATGATAAGTTGCATGAAGAGTAGACAAACCAGCATCAAATATTTCAAGATGAGCAAGAGTAGATGGCAGTGCTGGTATATTTCTCAATCCCCTGCCTTGTCTAATGAATAGTTCATTGAGCTGTGGAAACAGAATCATATATCCTCCGATCCAACCCACTCCTCTAGCAATGCAAGCATTTCAACTGAGAGCAACTTAAGAGATGGGGAGGCAAAAGGCATCTCACAGCCATAAAAGGAACTTTCTATTCTTTTCACAGCATTCTTATGTTGTAAGTAGAGATATTTGAGTGAAGGTAGTCCGCCTAAAGGTGGAAGGTGTTGCCAGTTGTTGCAATATGAGAGAGAAACATATGTCAAGTTTGTCAGCATAGGATTTTCCATCCAACACAGAGATCTCATACCATTATATCCTTCAATATTCAGCTTGGCAAGATTCGTGTGAGGTCGAAGGCTATTTAGTAGTTCCTCCCCATCTGCTTCCAGTTGACCACTCTTCCAAGAGAGTGACAACATAATGATATTTTCCTTTTTTTTTTGAAGCAAGGCAAAAGACTTGCCATTTTCATTGATTAAGAAGAAGGAGAATTGTCCGGTTAATTGACGGAAAACCGGGCTAAAACCGACACAATCCAACCCACAAAATGGGCACCACCGGCCAACCTGGCCACCGACGTGGAACACAGAGCTGCAGGACAGCTGCACAAGCCATGACGGCACATGCCAACAGATGGCCACACGCACAAACAACCGACAGCTCCGACTTTGACGACGAGCATCACGAGGGAAATATGCAGGACTTGCGCCGACCGTGCTCACCGCAAACGACCACCGAGAGCCTGTCATCGTCGCCGCTTGGACTCGCTCCACTGCAGCTCCAACTTTAAAACAACCAGGCAACCCACGGAAGAGCACCTCGGACACGCCGGGAAGATCCGACTACGAAAGCCCGAGCCGCGACCGAAGCTCCTCTCGATGCCGTCATCGTTGCCATACAGAAATCAATGCCCCCGAAACAGCCTCCTCAGCAAACCACGCGACGAAGATGCCGCCAACCACCGCGGCGAAGATGTTGTCAACCAGCGGTCTCTAGTTGTAGCCGGCTCCAAGACGATGCCCCCAAGGAGGAACAAGACGTGAAGGCGCCTTCATCGCCTGATCCCGCGGATCAGAGGTTTCCCTCCAGAGCCAAGGCCGCGGGAAGAGGGGAGAGGCAGCACACTTTAGCGACGCTTCCAAGAAAGAGAGCGGCGCCCGCGGGCGTCACCGCCGCCGCATCCGGCAAAGGCCGGAGATAGGATTTCTCCCGGTGAAGCTCGTCCACCAACTGCCCGAACCGGCCGGCCACAAACTGCCGCCCACCAAACCTCGTAGAGCACCAAGGCACGCCGTCTGACTCCAACTGGCCGCAGGATCCCCCGATCCGCCACGTCCAGGCACGCACCACCCCCTGGCCGAAGCCGCCACCACCAAATCCAGGGCCACCGCCCCGGCAACCGCAGATCTGGCACCCACCTTGCGTTGTATTGCCACGAAGCCGCAGATCCTCGCTGCAACACCGGAGCCGGGGGGGAGGGCTGCCACCCCGTCCCGAATCCCTCCTGGACGAGCTGCCGGGCCGAACCCAAACGCAGCCCGCACCACAGCCGCACTGCCTAGCCACACCTCAGCCGCCAGCCGGAGAACCCAGCTTAGCAGTAGTTCCTTCTTGTGCACTGACATTCTCAAGCCCACTAGCATATAAATGCGGAGACCTTTTAGATCCTCAAGCTCACGTGCCAGGAAACCATAGCGGGGTGGGACACAAATAACATTTAACTCTTGAAGAGAAGTTAAGTGTCCAAAGTTAGGCGGAAATCCAATTAGATAACCCGAAAAGAATAGATATCTCAGATTCACCAATTTTTGCAGTCTACAGGATACCAACAAACATTTATTTAACTCTACCCTTTGGAGATGATATAACTTGTATATAGAGCAAGGACACCAAAATGAATATTTTGCCACTTCCTTATGCAGTTCCGAATGATACAGCGTTAGATTACCAAAGGCATCAGGCAGCTTGAAAAGCGAGGACCTGTGTACACGCAAAACCCGTAATTTTGTTGCTACTTTTAGCACTTTTTCCAGTACAATCCATTGATCCCTTTTCATTATTGTTTCATCAAATGATATAAGCAGTTTCTTTAGTGCAGAGAAATCCGTAAACGATGTATGATTTACCACGGTAAGTATTGCATGGCGAACTGTTCTTGGAATACTACCATAATCATCGCTGGAAATTCTGATACATTCCTTGTTGGAAACGGTACGTCCTAGATCATGCAATAAATCATGTATCACATAGTATTCATGAGAAAACTCACCACAATTAGAAGACATACCACTGGACTCTGTTGAGCGCAGTTCAAAGAGACTTCCTTGTCAGAATGCCCAAATAATGCTCACCCACACCCTCTGGTATCTGATCTTCATCTGCAGATTGCTGGATCAGTCCAGAGCCCATCCATAACTGTACCAGATCAGCTTTTCTGAACCAATAATCTTCTTGGAACATGCTGCAATATCTGAAGCAAGCCTGTAGATGTGGAGGAAGATGATGATAACTTAATCTTAAAACTTTCATAACACCTTCATTACCATGCTCAATGCTAGAAATATTTTCTCTTAGCATTCGGTTCCAGTATATACTATCCATAGAGTTATTCAACAGCCCGCCCAATACCTTTGCAGCTAATGGGCTTCCACTCAACTTTTTAGTGATTTTCTTTCCAATATCTTGCAAGTTCATATAATCATCAGGATTCACTCCAAAAAACGCGTGCTTGTTCAGAAGTGCGAAAAGATCATTATCCTGTAGACCCTCCAATCTCAAAGACTCAGCCGTTCCTCCTAGTACTCTTTCAACAATGTCTACAACTGATTGCATTCGAGTTGTCAATAAGAGCTTGCTTCCCCTTTGCCCAAATTTCAGAGGAGCGACTAACTTCTCCCAGTCCGGCCTTCTCTCATCATTCCATACATCATCAAATACATGCAAAAATTTCTTCGAGCTCAGCTTCCCTCTGAGGATCTCTTGAAGCGAGTTTAGACTAGTGATGTCCTTGTCAGACCAAGGACATCAAACTCATTGGACACAAACACCCACATAGTCTGATCAAAGCATTGCATCACTCTTTGGTCATTGTAGAATGCCTCTGCTAGTGTCGTCTTGCCCATGCCACCTATGCCCAATATAGCGTAAGTGGTGACACTGCAAACATCACAGTTTTGAATATCATCACTTTCTTGCTTGACCAACCATTCAACTACACGATCCCTCTCGGTATCACAGCGACTATTTTTCCATCAAACAACAAGGAACTAGTCTCACGAGGATTACCAATTCCCTGATGTCTCATGTGCCTCAAACTAGAAGGATCAAATCGATCCACGAGCATGATAAACCGCTCCGCAGCAGAAGCAACCTCATCAAGTTTCTTCAGGGCATCTACCATTCTCTTAAAATCACCAACCTTAAGCATGGTATTCAACTGCTGGATAAACATCTGCTTACAATTGTACAGGGAGCTGCTCACCATATTACCTCTAGATTTCACCTTTTTCTCAAGCTTGTTTTTTAAGAACGGAGGCTCCAGAAGAGCCCGGCTTTGAATTAACAAAGCCACCAACCGGCCAGGATTACAAACTCGAAACCAACACAAGAAAGCGAAAAAACGACAAGATACAGAGGCGCTGGACAGCAGCACACAAGCCTCACACACACCCAGCTAAATGATCGAAAGGAGACACGCAGCTCGGGGATGTGTAGGTCCTCATTCGCATACAAATCACCAGGGAGAAGGAGAATGTCAGCACAGGAGCAGCATTTCAGACGGCGAGGAAGGGCACGCCGTCGCCAAATCACCAGCGGCCCTGGATTGCCATGTCCTCCCAGCTCCACTGTCAAAGAAGACCCCTGTCTCCTCGCCTGGCTCGAAGGCGCCGAACCGTTGACAGTGTAGCAGTTCACCCTAGAACCTGGGAGGAAAGACACCGGTAGGCTGCATCTGGAAAGGAACCTAGCTCACCCGACTAGCCACGGAATGATCTCAAGGAGCAGAGCACCACCCAACACCCACGGACTGGACACGGATGAGAAAGAGCTGCCGGAACGGAACAGACGGAGGAGCAGTAGCATAGTGTCCCTGTAGGCGTTGAGCCACTGAAGAACTCGCCGCTGACAAAGAAGACCAGCTACTGCCGCCGCTGCACACCCACCACATCGCCGAGAAGCCCACTGCCCACCTAGCTCCCAAAAACGGCGCCTTCAGGAAGGACGCGACGCCGAGGGCGCCGCCGCCGCCCAACAGAGTTGAGGTTTTCACCCGGGAGACTAGAGGGATGGGGGCGTCGGATCTGACCTGAACGGCGCCTCCAGGGAGGGGAACGGCGCCACGAGCGTCGCCGCCGCCAAGACCGACGAGGCCGGCCTGGAATTTCTCCCGGTCTTCGAATCCCCGCCTCCACCACCCCAACGACGCAAGATCCGGCGGCCCGCAAAGATGCCGGACAGATCTGGCCGGGGCGGAGCTCTCGAAACAGGGGGGCAGGGGCGGCCAGATCTAGCGCCACCGCGAGCCACAACAGCCGCTGCCAGGGCTCCCGTCCACCGGGGCACCCGCCATCCACACGGCTGAGACAGCCACAGGCTTACCAGTAAAAGCCAAAGCCATGGTTGAGACAGCCACAGCCTTACCAGCAAAAGCCAAAGCCATGGTTGGATCCAAGGTAAGAAAGGAAGTTTTCAGAGGAAGGTATTGAAGCGGGAGCTGTAGGAGTGGTCTTGTAATGGCGGCCGGCAAAACAAGAGCTGTCTTGTAAATTGAGCAGTGAGCAGCACTTGTGTGTTGCAGAGTCGTTGCTGGCCCCACCGTCGAAGGCGATTCCAAGATGAAGTTTCTTCGCCCTTTAATTGTGGAAAGTGACTTGGCACCAAGGTCTACACGTATGGCTCAGGATCATGGAATGCCGACCTCCCCTTTACGAGCTGATGGTGATGGCATACCATACACTTAGTAAAAGCTAGTCAATATATAGTTTCTCAGTGACACATTTCCCCTCTTACTTGGCAAATTCCAGCCACTTCATGGACAGCTAAGAGAGACAATTTTTTGTGTGTGTTTGGGTTATTATAAATTCTGGAAGGATTACTACTTGTAAATTGAATGTCAAAATCCAGCGAAGGGTAATAGAAAGCCAGACAGATCAATTGCATAACAAATGCACGAAACCGAATAACGAAGGTGTTGTGAAATGTAAAAGGAAAGAAATACGCCTCCCAGTTTATGGCTTGATGTGCAGCCAGCTCCAGCTAAATTAGCTTTATTAGTACTTATGTTCCAAACTGATTTCTTACCCAACGTAAACGCCATATCAATGGCATTAAATGAGATCCAATTAGATGTTACGCTTTGTTCCTATACTTGATTTTTTACCCCGTTAGTTGCTCCATTTCATCTGTATATATATGTAGCTGCTCGCTTGGCCTACTTGCATACTTAGTCTCCGGAACCATCGGGCTACATCCATGGCATCCTCCAAGCCTCTCGCCGTCATCGTGCTCTTCCTCCTCGTCGCTCTCCTCATGGTTGTCGACGCGCAGCCGGCACCCAAGATAGGTATGTACGTACGTGCATGCATGCATGTGTGACGTGTCCTTGATCAACTAATAATATGTGATCTGATACATATTTTGCTGTTCCCAGACTGTCCATCGGCATGCCAGGCTCGATGCGCGAAGAACTGGAAGAACAAGATATGCAACAAGGATTGCAACATTTGCTGCGACAAGTGCAACTGTGTCCCCTCCGGCACCAGCCAGGCGACCCGTAATGAATGCCCCTGTTATGCCAACTTAAAGAACTCCAAGAACGGCAAGCTCAAGTGCCCCTAGACGAGACCCTAAAGGCATGCGTGAGTGCATGCCAGAGTTATACGGACTTATCTGATGAAATGATCATGATCGTCCAAATCAAATAATATATAGCCTTATTGTCTAATAGTGGTTTCATTTTGAATTTCCTTTCGAGCTTTACTTCGGTCCACCATCCAAGAAAAGTTTACAGATTTCGATGCGGATTAAAAGGTGTAGTTTTGAATTAGCTACCTCTTCAATAAAAAAAAATTAGATTGTTCCGATCTCTTATTTGATCCATTGGAAGAATATGAATTATAAATAGTTGATCGTAAATGTATGACAATACCCTCTTTTTTTATGTAACCTTAAGGCTCGTGTAAATTTTTAGGGGGTGTATTATTTATCCTGTGGCGTAGGTAGTTGATCATGCCTAGGTTTTTTGTTACCTGAAAGTGTTTCTATATACCTACTGCTTGTTAAACAGTGTAGATGGCGTAGGGGATATGGATGCTGGATGATACATATACTCGACTAGACAGTCGTTGACATATCAGTATTTTTTGGAAATGAGTTCAACTGTGGTAACAAATTAGTAGGCAATGTTAACTTGGAATTCTAACAAATCATCAACATCTGCACCTTTTTCTCAATTTCTTTGAATCGAACCTTCAATTCCTTTTTCTGAGTACCCACAAGAGATCTGCGTGTCTATGTAAGGAGAAGATGTTGCAATTACAAGGATTAAGACCACACAAGCCAGAAGGAACCAGACCCACCATCCTCCTATGGGATAATTTCTCGCTAGAATACCATAACCCACCACACCAAACTCGTGGCAGAGGGCGCGTATCTTGTGGATGACACGACACCGACGTCGCAAGGGAGGTGTGCTTGAAGACTCGGTTCTTCTTCAGCTTGGAACATATAAGCAGAGCAACTGATTACCACACTAAATTAGGAACGTTTGGCGTCAAATTATTTCTTAGACAAATAAAACTTGAGCTAATTAAGATACAATTCTTTACTCATTCGCACCGTTGATGCTTTCTTTGATTTCCTGGATTGGAGCAATGGCTGGCTGGGGCTGAAGCCACACGCACAGGTCTTCGACGCGCCATTCAGAACGAGGCCGCTTCACACGCTTGGCCATGCCGTTGGCAAGATTGTAACAGAACATGCCGCGTCTAAAGGGGAAGTAGACATACCCGCCGCTCGTGCCTAGTTGTGCAGCGTCCATGGTAAAGCTGGCAGGAGATCCGAGAAACAGTAATCGATCACCCAAGCTCCGGCCGTCCTTCCTTAGCCATCGCTTCCAGCTGCTGCCTTCCACTTCTTTCAGTGTCACTGATAGCACTTGGTGGTGGTTGTCGTGACACTGCAATGACTCATCCACCCAGATGGACGCCATCAATAGCTCGCCACGAGAGTCCAAGACATAGGTGGAAACTCTATTCCACGGCTCCTCGAGCATTCCACCCATGTTGTCGCCGTTGGCTTCGAAATTCAGCGTTACGAAACACCATATGTTGGCGCCCACGAAAACTAGGATTTCGCCGTTGTGATATGCAGCGCTACAACAGTTCCTTATAAGTACATTCAACCTTTTCTTCATGGTTTCCCAAGTCACATTGCCTGGGCGCAGGATGGACACCGTGAAGGCGAGCGTCTTATCAAAACGATGATCCTGGCATTGTTCGTAATTAAATTGGTACAGAAAAATGGTGCCATCAGCGTAAACAATGCCGCGGGGATACTCCATCACCTGCTCAAGTGGGAAAGGAGGCAAGGGGGTGACCTTTCCAGTGAAAAGTTGGATGAGTCTTGGCTCAGGATGCGCGACGAAGAGCGAGGCTGCCGTGCCATCTGCGGCAACCACCCAGTTCCTCCTGGTGGTGTTAGATGGTGCGCCCGGCGGCTCCACAATGGCAACATAGCCATGGTTGCTCGAGGCCTTGGAGTAGATACCTCGAAAGTCGACGGTGGATTGCCGGATGATGCCCACATCGTCTCCCGGCGCGATAACCCATGGCAGGAATATGGGGCGAGTCGCCCCCGCCGTGTCGCGCCATGGCTTGCAGACGGCGTGGAAGCGGACGAAGTCGCCAGCGTCGTGCAAGTGGCCGGAGATGTCGAGGAGCAGATCCGACGGGAGGAAGGCCCACGGGCTGGCTGCTGGCACGCGCCTGGCCATGACCGAAGTTGCCATATGCCGGAGCCCTACAATCTCCTATTTCGAGCTATATATGCAACTCAGGTGCTCACGCGTATGTTAACGCGTGTACGTCACGACTAGTTAGTTGAACCAAGCAAAATCGGTTACGATCGGGCGATCGGCCACAAGTCCGAGCCGGAGACGCTCTAATCGTCCACATCCCACACGTAAGGTTTTGGGGAAGCCATAAGTATCGATCTTCTAGTCGCCGGCCGGATACGTACGACCACTAGCACCATCAAGCCCTAGCTAACGCCATGGAGGACATGCCGGAGGCCCAGGTCGGGGTTTCCAGGCTCAGAGCGACGGCCGAGGCTGCAACGGCGGCAGGGCTCCCATTGATCAAGGTCACGGACGATGGCCAACGGTTGCATCTGGTTTCCCAGCGGTTCATCGACGACCTCTGGTCGTATCGACCTCGTCGCCCTCTCCACCGCCCGAGCAACGATCGCCTCCTCCGCATGGTCCACGGCGACGAGGCCAAGCTGGCGATCGTGCTCGATGGGTTGGAGACCATGTAGAGGGTGCGGGACATGAGGACGCTCTCGAAATTATGTT